>NW_026521987.1:0-377191 GCF_021234435.1 Artibeus jamaicensis
ACAAAAAAACTATACCAGAGGGGAGATGGAAGGGAACTTAAGGGGAAAAGGGGGGAGGGATTTTGAGGAACAGGTATGAAAGACACAGAGATGAGGACTGGGGGGGGGGCGAATGGGAGGGAGGGGGGAGACCGGGTGGGGGGTGGGGTGGGATGGGAGAAATAGATAAAAAAAATGTACTTGAAAAGTAACTAAATAAAATTTAATATTAAAAAAAAGAAAAATAACTAAATTTAAAAAAAAATTAGAATAAAAAAATGAAAAAAAAGAACTAAATAAGAAAAGTGTTTAACTTGAGGTGGTTGTATTTCTACTCAACACAGAATGTAACCCAAAACCTGAAATTATATGGGTAACCCAAGAAAAAATGTAGAGTGCTGGGTTCTGGTTAGTGTCTACACTGGAATAAGTTACTGAATTTCAAGTTGTTGATAAGCATACCCTGAACAAAGGACAGTGTTCCACTATAATTCAGGCTTTTATGTCCAATGAGAGATAGGCACACATTCTCATCACACTCCTGAGCAATAGATATGCTTGATCCTCTCGTAAAAAAGAGGAAATAAACACCCAGAGGACTGAAAGACCTACATGAGTCCACAATACCTGGGTGCCTAGAAGATTGCTGCTGCTACTCTCACTTAGGGCAGCTGTAGCTGATCAGAAGTGAATAGCCTGAGAAGCCCAGTGTGGATTGGAAGGGAAATGTCTCCTCTTCCCAAAGCAGCAGAATTATGGGAATTGACCTTGGAGATTTCTGACTTCAATTCACTGAGTCTCAAGAGTCCACGCACGGGTTTTGTTTGAAAAGACAAAGTACTTTCAGGGATAGTTATTTTACTTCAGAATTTTGTTTGCCAATTCCAGAACAAGAAACAAAGAAACATGTGGAGGGGTTTTTATTTTTTTATTTTGTACTGAATTTATAGGGGTGGCATTGGGTAATAAATTTATGTATGTCTCAAGTGCACAATTTTATGATCTATAATGTGCCTGTGTATGTATATATATATATATATACACACATATATATACATACATATATATATACACATATCTTTGTGGTTTTTTTACTCAGTCATCTTTTTTATCAACAATTAATGTTTCTACCCTCTAACACACCCCACCCCCTCTTTTCTTTGTTCACAATATTTTGTGTTTGTCTATAAGTGTCTTTCTGTTTAATTCTTTCCACACTTATAACCAACTTTCCACACCTATCCCCTGATATAAACTAGTGTGTTTGTATTATCTATGACTCTGTTTGTATTTTGTTTGTTCATTTTAAATTAGATTATACATATAAGTAAATTCATATATTATTTTCCTTTCTCTGACTGGTCTATTTTGCTTACCATAATACACTGTAAGTACATGCACAGTGGCACAAAAGATAAGTGTTCTTTTTTATGGCTGAGGAACATTCAGTTGTGCAAATGTCCTCATGCACTCAAAAGACTGCAGATTACCATAGCAACCATAAAATATATTATGGAGTTTCTTCAAAAAATGCAAAATTAAACTTTCTAATGACTGAGTGTTTCTACTTCTGAAATTGTATCTGAAGAAACACTACCTTTAAAAATACGTAAGCATCCTTATGTTTATTGCAACATTGTTTTCAATACCTAATATTTGGAAGCAGCCCAAATGCCCATCTTATGGGTACTTTGTATATTTACTCATATACATGAGTAAATTAAAATTCTGGGGAATTCTTTTCAAGCTATTTTTCTTTACTCATTTTGGTTACAGTTTTGGAGTTTTCTAGAAAACACAGTTTGTGGGATCAGCAGTGAAATTTGAATTTTTCTCTTTTAAATAGTTGTTTCTAGTTGCCTACCATTTTTGTCTTTATATAATTTCAAGTTTTGTTAATTTATTGAGACTTGTTTGTGACAAAATACTTGATTTATTTTGGAAACTTTTCCATGTGCACTAGAAATAAATGTGTAACTTGCAGTTTTTGGATGACATGCTCTATTTTTATTGTCAACCTGGTCTAATGTGGCAGTAAAGGTAGTATTACCTTATTATTTTTTAAAACACAGTACTTTAAAATGAAACTATTGAAATTTAATCACTTAAGATCACATTTAACTCTCCATAGAATTATTTGAGGTAAGTGCTTTTTAAAATTACATGATTAAAGAAGAGAAAGGCAAAAGGGACATTCAGTACTCTGTACTAACATCTCATACGTGGAAGTTTCAAGATTCAAACCTGAAACTTCCTGCCAACTATCTCTCAATTGTCTTTTCAAACTGTAGCAAGAAAACTCATAGATAGTGCAAAAAGAAAAGGAAAAATAAAAAGGGGTTCTTCTCAGGGACTTTTCACTAGACATTATCTGAAGATATGTACATTGCTGGGTCACGAAGAAGTGGTTACAAACTGGCTTCTCAACAACAAAATAGAGCCAAATTGATGTGATGTCATATACAAGTTTCAGTTAAAGAAACAAAACAATGATTGTATTCTTTTATTTAAATTTTTCAATTCTCTCCATTTTCCATCTATTTTCATATTTATATTCTTTCATTTGTGTAAAACCTTTCATTAATTTTTTTTCAGAATAGTGTTATTTCATTTTTATTGCTGTTCAACTAGACTTTCCTTAATTTTCACCCCAGGACTCTCCCCCACCTCATTCACCCACTTCCCACCTTCAGTCCTACCCCACTTTGGCTTTATCCATAAGTACTTTGAACATGTTCCTTGAGGAGCCTTCCCATTCTTTCTCCTATTATCCCCCTCCCCTCTCACCTCTGGTTACTGTTTGTTCTTTATTTACATGCCCCTGGTTATATTTTGCTTGCTTGTTTGTTTTGTTCATTAGGTTCCACTTATAGGTGAGATCATAAGGTATTTGTCCCTCACCACCTGGCTTATGTCACTTAGCATAATGCTCTCCAGTTTCATTCCTGTTGTAAAGGGTAGAGGAACCTTCTTTCCTTCTGTTGCATAGCATTCTATTGTGTAAATGTACCATCATTTTTGATACACTCATATATTAATGGAAACTTAGCTTGCTTCCAGAACTTGGCTATTGTAAACTATGCTGCTAGGAACATTGAGATGCATAGGTTCTTTTGGATTGGTGTGCCAGAGTTCTTAGGGTATAATCCCAGTAGCAGAACTTCTGGGTCAAAAGTCAGTTCCACTTGTAGTTTTCTGAGGAAATTCCACACTGTTCTTTAGAGTGGCTGCACCAGTCTGCACTCCCACCAACAGTGTATGAGGGTTCCCTTTTCTCCACAACCACACCAGAACTTGTTGTTTGTTGATTTGTTTATGATGGCCACTCTGAGTTCTGTGAAGAGGTATTTCATTGTGGTTTTAATTTGCTTCTCTCTGATGGCTAATGATGCTTAGAATCCTTTCATATGCATCTGAGTCCTCTGTATGTCCTCAAACAGAGAAGTGTCTGTTCAGGCCCTTTGGCCATTTTTAATTGGATTGTCTGACTTCCTGGAGTAAAGTGGTAGAAAAAAGAAAGTACCCAGCAATAAACTTAACCAAGGAGGCAAAAGCCCTATACTCAGAAAACTATACAACACTGAAGAAGAAATTAAGGGAGACACTAACAAATGGAAGCATGCACTGTGTTCATGGATTGGAAGACTTAACATCATTAAAATATCCATACTACCTAAAGCAATGTAAGCATTCAACAGAATTTATTAAAATGCCAATGACATATTTCACAGCTGCAGAACAAACATTTCAAAATTGTATATGGAACCATAAGTGGCCCTGTATAGACAGAGAAATTTTGAGAAAGAAGAACAAAGTAGCAGGGGTCAAAGTACCTGATACCAAACTATATTACTAGGTTACTGTAATCAAAACAATGTGGTGCTGGCATAAGAACAGACACATAGATTAATTGAACAGAATAGAGAGTCCAGAAATAAACCCATGTCTTCATGATCAATATTTGACAAAGTGGGCAGAAGCATAAAGTGGAGTAAAAACAGCCTCTTCAACAAATAGTGTTGAGAAATCTGGACAGCTATATGCAAACAATGAAACTCAACCACCAACTTACACCATACACAAAAATAAACTCAAGATGAATAAAAAGACTTAAGTATAAGTCCTGATACCATAAAAAGTCTAGAAGAGAACATAGGCAGGAAAATATCACATATTCCACACAGCAATATTTTCAATGATGTGCCCCCTAGAGCAGGGGGCATAAAGGAAAGAATAAACAAATGGGACTTCATCAGAATAAAAATCTTCTGCATGACTAAAGAAAACATCAGCAAAATGAAAAGGGCACAAACCACATGGGAAAATAAATTTCCCAATGATACCTCAGACAAGGTTTTGATCTCCAAAATATATGTTGATCTATTTAAAAACCTTTTTATTTATTTTAGAGAGCATAGAAGAGAGCTAATAAAGAGAGAGAAACATCAATGTGCCACCCCTCACACACCTCTATACTGGGGCTTTGCCTGCAACCCAGGCATGAGCCCAGACTAGAATTTAACCAGTGACATTTAGGTTCACAAGATGATGCCCAACCCTCTGGGCCACACTATTCAGGGCTCTACTTGTTTTCATCTATCTCTTATCTTCTTACCCTCTCAATTTATCTGTCTTTCTCTTCAATATCTCTTTGTGGGGTTGATTTTCTAGAGGCTTTTATTATATTGGGAGCGAGGTGCTGCCAAATATTATATGGTGTTGAAGGAAGACACCAAAAAAAACCCACCAACAAATTATTTGACCTAAAATGTGAATAGCTTACATATATCAAGAGCCCCAGTGTGGATGCATACCTGTGCTTGTTGTGTGTTAGCTTTCAAAACATTTATATGTGGTGTGGATTCTGAGATGCTGTAAGCTGCGGATGTGGCCTCTGTGATGTATCACTTGGTGAAAAGAATTTTATTTCCTATATTTTCTAATTCTATATAATAACTACTGCATGGGATATGTCCAGCAATGAAGCTTAGAAACATTCAGAAGGAAGCTTGGGGATGTGTAAAGAGTGATACATCCTAGGTGGAGAGCTAGAAAGAGATGAAGTTAAAAAATTAGACCCAATTTTAAAGAAATGGGTGCAAGAGTCTCTGATGTGTCTCGCTTGGGCATCTTCTCAGGACAGGATGTCTCACCTGAAGAAGCTCAATCTTCACACAGAATAAAGAGGAGGTTTTCTAACCCACTGGTGGTTTCAGGTCCTGTGCTTTTGGAGAAAAGGGAGGTGAGAGAGAAAAAATATTGAAAATGGGCTGGTAAGGATAAAACAAGCAGGGCTGTTGTTAGTTGGAAGTTAAGCATACACAAAAGGGACTGTCACAAGTTGGAAGGTAGGGAGAGTGGATTTGATTGGTAGACAGGGAGACAAATGCAGGGCTGGAGTAGTTGAACCCCTGAAAAAGGTGTGTGGGCTTGATGTCAGTTTGAAGGCAAAGACAGGTGGGCGGGAATAGTACCAGTTGGGAGGCAGGCAGAGGTATGGTGCTACTGTTATTATGAAGGAATTGAAGTTGGACGGGGGTGAAATGAATTGGACTTAAAAGCAAGGTGCATGGAATTTCAATCAGCTGAATTTCTGGGAGAGGTATCAGGCCTGACTTTATTTTTTTTCCTGTTTATGTTGTTAGGGAGTTGCCCTGATTTATTTTGGCATGCATTATTTTCTGATTTTTGAAGACCACTTATTGAAGAGACTTTCTAAAACGTTGCCACTTTGTTTTATTTCCTTTAACTGATGGTGTTTTTCTTACGCATTTTTACCATCAACTGTACCATCTTCATCCTGTGCCTACAGAGAACATGGAGCTAGACTTCGTGAAGTTCAGACCCACAGAGTCAGTTGTACAGGTAATAGTGAGAGCCCCTTGCTGAGAGCCCCTTTTGCTTTCTGGCTTTCTCCTTAAACTTTTTAAATGTCCTTTCTGTACTCTTAGAGGGATGGCTGGGGAAATAGATTGTTCCAGGTTGAAAACCTGGAAGTGACACAAATATGTTGTGACTTTAAAGTAGATATAATGCCTTTTTCTTTCTTATCTGTAATACTGAGGTGAAAAAAATAATTTATTTCAAAGGGTCCTTTTGAACATTAAATGTGGTATGAAATGATTAAAGAACAGTATCTTATTTTGAAATACTGTCTATTAATAAATGAAAAAATAGAAGTAGACTTAACTGCAATATTAGACCAGATTTACTTGGCAGATAGTTATATAGCATTGCATTGAAAACTGCAGGGCTCACATTTCTCTCTAGTTTACATAGAAAATTTTCCCAGATAGATCTTGTACTAGGGAGGAATAACAACAATCCTTCATAAATTTCAAATATTTAATGTTATATTAACTATATTTTCTGACCACAGTGGTAAATACTAAAAATCAAATATCAGAAAAAACCGCAAATATTTGGAGATTAAACAACATGCTACCAAACACCCAATCAATCAAAAATTGAAACAGGAAAACAACAAATACATGGAAAGAAGTGAAAATGCAAAAACCTGGATTTAGAAAAGCTGGTATAAAAGGAAAAATTATGACTATACAGTTCTAACCAAACAGCAGACAAATTTCAAAAAAAAAAGTCATTTAAATTTATTTTTAAATACTTATAAATGAATTAACAAAAAAAATGTAACTTGAAGTAATATCAAATAAAGATCATGCCATAATAAATGAAGTAGAAAAATAACAGAAAAGACTGATAAAACCCATGATTCCTCCTTTGAAAACTTAAATAAATTGAAAGGTCTGTAATGAGACTCATCAACCACTAAACAGGAAAAACACAGTAAAAATAAAAATAAAAAGAGACAACCACAATTGATACTACAAAAACACAAATAATTATTAAGGAATATCATAAAAATATGCAATTAATATGACAATTTAATAAAATGGGAAATTTGTAGAAAATACACCATTTGAAGGCTAAACTAGTAATAATTACGTAATCATAACAGGCCTATTACCAGCAACAAATCTGAAGCAGTAATCAAAACACCCCTCTGTGAAAAAAAGTGCAGGACCAGATGGGTTTGCAGGGCAATTCTAGCAGTGATTTAAAAAGAATTTATGATTGCAGGAGTATACTTCTAAATTAAATTTACAAAGCCAGCATTACTTTGATGCTAAAACTGGACAAAGACACTGCAAAAAGAGAGAGAGAGAAAGGGAGATCCCTACAGGCCTATATTCTTGATAAATACACATGCTGGAATTCTCAACAAAAGGGTAGCATACCAAATTTAACAATTGTAGGGTAAGTGGAGGCAGTCTGGCTTCATTGCCCAAGTGTCTGGGTAACTAAGAGGAGTAGCATTTCCACAGCTTTAGAGGGACCTGATCAGCAATGTTCTATATCCTTGAGACTGGGTCCAATAAAGTAGTCCCATGACATGAAGTGGGATCACATGCACATAATTATGTTATGTTATATAATGTTCTGTCAGTTTTATGGCATTTCCCCTCTAGTACTTAACAGGTAGGTACACTCTTCTGGAGGCCAAGATGAAAGACACACATAAGGTTACAGGTGTCATGATGGGTGCCACACTAGGGAGCAGGGGTCACAACATGAGACACACAGATAGACATGCAGCTTACAGCATATGTGGCTAGCACACCCATGAATAAAGGCATGTCAGACATCCCAATGGCTCCATGAATATTTTTCTATCTGAATGAATACCATAAAATTTTCAGGCCCTGAAGGGTGGTAGTACAACTATATATTAAAATGATTATACCCTGATAAAGTGTGAATTTTACCAGTGATGCAGGAATGGCTTAACAAACAGCAAACAATTAATGCAATTCATCACATCAAAAACCCAAAATATTCATGGAGCCATTGAGATTATTTGAGAGATACATAAAAAGCATTTGAAGAACTTAATATACATTATGGCAAAAAATATTTCAGAATAATTCTAATAGAAGAAAAGATTTCAGCTTGGCAAAGGTTATATATGACAACCTCACAGCTAACAAAATACTCAATTGTGAAATAATAAAGCCATTATTACACTTGATCTTAGCCAAAAGGCCGAGAAGCGATAATAAAGACATTTTTAAAGATCATTATCATGCCAAGAATGTCTACACTCGAGGATGCTGGGAAGATGGCGACGGAGTAAGATGGAGCTGATTCTAGCTCCAGTACTCGTGGGTGAAAATCCTGGCAGATCTATAGAGAAACAGCACAATAAACCATTGGTTACCCAGCACTTATGAAATTAAAAGACCAGAGATTGTGACGATGCCGAAACACCAGACAGCGGCAGAGTCAGCTACTGGAGCTGGGTCTCACGCAGCCCCTGTACTGCCCCCAGAGAAACACGCCTGGGATCCAGGGAGTCAGGTACAAAGCCGGATACTCCAAGCCCCTGTGACGGTCCTGGGAGACAGAGGAGTCAGGAACCAGAGCAGGGACATTCTCGGCCCTTGTGCTGATGCCATACCTACTGGCCTGGGAAATGGAAGGGTCAGTTGCAGGACCTGGGACACCAAAGGCCCCTGTGACGCCTCCATAGAGACAGGCCTGGGCCCTGAGGAGCCAGCTATGGGAGCCGGGACATTCTCAGCCCCTGTGCCACTGCCATAGTGATGGGACTGGACGCCGGGGAGTCAGGTATGGGAGCCGGGACACACCAAACCCCTGTGACGGCCCTGGGCAGCAGAGGAGCCCGCTATGGGAACCGGGACATTCCCAGCCTCTGTGCCGCTGCCGTAGTAATGGGTCTGGGTGCTTGAGGAGGCGGCTACTAGAGCCGGGATATTCAGCAGTGGTAGGCGACCAATGCAGGGACCAGCACGAGGACCAGCGTGAGTGTAGGTGGAGACGAAGAATATCAAGAAGCTTCAAGAAGTCTGCACCACTGAACTTCACAGGGATCATACCACAGAAGTTTACACCATAAACCCAGGGTTTCAGAACAGATAAATTTTAGAAGCAAAGACTAACAAGAAGAGTCTCAAACAATGGGAAGACAAAGACACAATCCCCAAATGAAAGAAAAAGCAGAATCTTTAGAAAGAATATTAGATGAAATAGAGGCTGCTCAACTATCAGACAGTGAATTCAAAGCACTGGTTATTACGAAGTTCAAAGAGCTCACAGCGACCTTACCAGAAACTACAGGGGAACTTCAATGATCTCTCTGCAAACTACAGCAATATGAAAAAGGAAATGGAAACTATCAGCAAGAGACAAGGGGAAATGAAGAAAACAATTTTCGAATTGAAGAACACAGTAGAAAGTTTCAAAAGTAGGATAGATGAAGCGGAGGATAGGATTAGTGAGTTGGAGGACAAGGTAGGAAGCATTTCACAGAAAGAGCAAGAAAATAAAAAGAGGCTCAGAAAGAATTAAGAGGGATAAAGAGAAATGCAAGACAATATGAAATGTAATAATATCCGAATAATAGGAATACCAGAAGTAGAAAAAGAAGAACAAGGGATAGAAAACTTATTTGAATGAGTAATGAGAGAAAATTTTTCTAATTTGATAAGAGAAAAAGTTTCACAGATCCAGGAATTACAGAGAGTCCCAATCAAGAGGAACCCAAGGAGGCCCACTTCAAGACACAACATCATCAAAATGGCAAAATTCCAAGACAAAGGGAGAATCTTAAAGGTAGCAAGGGAGAAAAAAGAAATAACATACAAGGGAGCCCCAATAAGGTTAGCTACTGACTTCTCAATGGAAACACTTCAAGCAAGAAGAGAATGGCAAGAAATATTCCAAGTAATGAGAAACAGAGGCCTACAACCAAGGCTACATTACCCAGCAAGGCTCTCAATCAAGATAGATGGCCAAATAAAGAGCTTCCAACACAAAAGAAGCCTAAAAGAATACGACTCCACCAAACCAGCTCTACAAGAAATACTAAAAGGACTGCTTTAAAGGAAGGAAAAGAGGGAGACAGAGAGGAACACAGGTACAAAAATGGCAATGAATAAGTACCTATCAATAATAACCTTAAACGTAAATGGATTAAATGTTCCAATCAAAAGACACAGAATAGCTCAATGGATAAGAAAGCATGACCCACACATATGCTGCCTACAAGAGACCCACCTCAGGACAAAAGACCATCACAGACTAAAAGTGAAAGGCTGGAAACAAGTTTTCCGAGCAAACAGACAAGGAAAAAAAGCTGGTGTAACTACTCCCATATCAGACAAAATAGACTTCAAAAACAAGGCCATAAAGAGAGACCCAGAAGGTCACTTCATTATACTCAAGGGAAGAATCCACCAACAAGACATTACCATTGTAAATGTATATGCACCAAACATAGGGGCACCCAAATATCTAAAGAAAATCTTAGAGGACTTCAAGAAAGATATTGACATCAACACAATTAGAGTAGGGGATTTGAACACCCCACTATCAAAAATGGACAGATCTTCCAAACAAATTATCAACAAAGATATTGTGGAATTAAACAACACCCTAGATAAAATGGACTTAACTGATATATATAGAGCCCTTCATCCCAAAGAAGCTAAATACACATTCTTTTCAAATGCACATGAAAAAATTTCAAAGATAGACCACATGATAGGACACAAAACGAGCCTCAAAAAATTCAAGAATATTGAAATCATACCAAGCATCTTCTCTGACCACAAGAGACTGAAATTAGAAACCAACCCCTAAGAAAAAAACCCAAAGCACCCAAAATCATGGAGACTGAATGGTATGCTATTAAACAACGAATGGGTCAAGAATGAAATTAAGAAAGAAATCAAAACATTTCTGGAAACAAATGAAAATGATCTCACAACGACCCAAAACTTATGGCACACAGAGAAGGCAGTCCTGAGAGGGAAGTTTATAAAATTACAGGCCTACCTAAAGAAGATAGAAACATTTCAAACACACAACCTAACCCTACTCCTGCAAGAACTCGAGGAACAACAACAAAGACAGCCCAGAGCAAGCAGAAGGAAGGATATAACCAAGATTAGAGCAGAATTAAATGACATAGAGACTCAAAGCACAATTTTAAGGATCAATGAATCCAGGAGTTGGTTCTTTGAGAAGATAAACAAAATAGACAAGCCTTTAAGTAGGCCCATCAATAAAAGAAGAGAGAGGACTCAAATAAACACAATCAGAAATGAAAGAGGAGAGATTACAACTGATACCACAGAAATAGAAAGGATTGTAAAAAATTATTATGAAGAACCATATGCCAAGAAATTTGAGAACCTAGAGGAAATGGACACATTTCTAGAAAAATACAATCTTCCAAAACTCAGTGCAAAAGAAGCAGAAAATCTAAAAACACCAATAACAGCAAAAGAAATTGAAGCAGTAGTCAAAAACTCCCATCACACAAAAGCCCTGGACCAGATGGTTTCAAAGGAGAATTCTACAAAGCATTTAAGGAAGAGCTAACCCCTATTCTCCAGACTATTCCAAAAAATCCAGAAGGATGTAAAACTCCCAAATTCTTTTTATGAAGCCAGCATGATCTTAATTCCAAAACCAGATAGAGAAACAACAAAGAAAGAAAACATCAGGCCAATATCACTGATGAACATAGATGCTAAAACCCTCAACAAAATATTGGCAAATCGCATCCAACAATATATCAAAAATATCATACACCATGACCAAGTGGGATTTATCCCAGGGATGCAAGGATGGTTCAATTTTCGCAAATCAGAAAATGTAATACATCACACAAACAAAAGCAAAGACAAAAACCACATGATCATATCAATAGATGCAGAAAAAGCTTTTGATAAGGTACAACACCCATTTATGATAAAAACATTCAGCAAACTGGGAATACAGGGAGCATTTCTCAAAATAATAAAGGCCATATATGAGAGACATACAGCCAATATCATACTCAATGGGAAAAAACTAAAAGCTTTTCCACTAAGATCAGGAACAAGACAAGGATGTCCACTTTCACCACTTCTATTCAATATAGTATTGGAAGGTTTAGCCACAGTGATCAGGCAAGAAAAGGAAATAAAAGGCATCCAAATAGGAAAGGAGGAAGCAAAACTGAAACTGTTTGCAGATGACATGATAGTGTACATGGAAAATCCTATAGACTCTATCCAAAAACTGCTCAAACTAATCAATTAATTTGGCAAAACAGCTGGTTACAAAGTCAATATCCAGAAATCAAAGGCATTTTTGTATACCAACAGTGAATCAGGAGAAGCAGGAATCAAGAAAAAAATCCCATTCGATATAGCAAAAAGAAAAATAAAATTTCTGGGAATAAACCTAACTAAGGAGGTAAAAAAATCTGTATGCAGAAAACTACACAGCCCTGAAGAAAGAAATCAGGGAAGACACAAACAAATGGAAACATATACCTTGTTCATGGATTGGAAGAATTAACATCATCAAAATGTCCATACTACCCAAAGCAATATACACATTCAATGCAATACCTATTAAAGTACCAATGGCGTATTTCACAGACATAGAACGAACACTTCGAAAATTTATATGGAACCATAAATGAGCCTGAATAGCAACTGCTCTTTTGAGAAAGAAGAACAAAGTAGGAGGGATCACAATATCTGATATCAAACTGTATTACAAGGCCACTGTAATCAAAACAGCCTGGTACTGGCATAAAAACAGGCACATAGACCAATGGAACAGAACAGAGAGCCCAGAAATCAACCCAACTCTCTACAGTCTATTGATATTTGACAAAGGGGACAGTAACATAAAATGGAGTAAAGATAGCCTCTTCAACAAATAGTGTTGGGAGAACTAGAGAGCTACATGCAAAAAAAATGAAACTTGAACACAGACTTACACCATACACCTAAATAAATTCAAGGTGGATAAAAGACTTAAATGTAAGTCGTGACACTATTAAAGTCCTAGAAAAGAATATTGGCAAGAAAATCTCAGATATTTCACGCAGCAACTTCTTTACTGATATGTCCCCTAGAGCAAGGAATGTAAAGGAAAGAATAAACAAATGGGATCTCATCAAAATAAAAAGCTTCTGCATGGCTAAAGAAAACAGTATTAAATTAGCAAGACAACCAACTGTATGGGAAAATATATTTGCCAATGATACCTCAGACAATGGTTTAATCTCCAAAATATACAAAGAACTTACACGACTCCACTCTAAGAAGACACCGAACCCAATTAAAAAATGGGAAAAGGACTTAAACAGACAATTCTCCAACGAGGACATATAGAACATCCAGAGTCACATGAAGAGATGCTCAATATCATTAGCTATCAGAGAGATGCAAATTAAAACCACAAGGAGATACCACTTTATACCAGTCAGGATGGCTATCATAAACAAAGCAACAAACAACAAATGTTGGAGAGGTTGTGGGGAAAAGGGGTCCTTAGTTCACTGTTGGTGGGATTGCAGACTGGTACAACCATTATGAAAAACAGTATGGAATTTTCTCAGAAAAATAAAAATCGACCTGCCTTTTGACCTAGCAATTCCACTGCTGGGATTATATCCTAAGAATCCTAAAACATCAATTTCAAAGAACCTATGCACCACAATGTTCATAGCAGCACAATTTAAAATAGCCAAGAGTTGGAAGCAACCTAGATGCCCATCAGTAAATGAATGGATCAAAAAATTGTGGTACATATACACAATGGAATTCTGTGCAGCAGAGAGAAAGAAGGAGCTACTACTCTTTGCAACAACATGGATGGAACTGGAAAGCATTATGCTGAGTGAAATAGGCCAGGTGTTGAAAGACAAATACCATATGATCTCACCTTTAACAGGAAGCTAAACAACAAAACAAACAAGCAAGCAGGAAAAAAAAAACAAAGACACTGGAATAGAGAACAAGGGGACAGTGACCAGAGGTGAGAGGGAAGGGAAATCAAGGGAAAAAGGGGGAGGGATTTGGAGGAACAAATAGGAAAGATACAGGGACGAGAACTAAGGAGGGTGGAAATGGGAGGGAGGTGGGGAGCAAAGGGTGGGGGAGGCTGGGATGGGAGAAATAGACAAAAAACTGTACTTGATAAATAACTTAATAAAATTAATAAAAATTAAAAAATAACCACAGTATAACATAGTAGCAGGAGGAAAATTTTGGAAGTCATGAATATGTTTATTACCCAGTCTGGACGTATATAAATGTCAAAACTCATCAAATTATATACTTTAGATTTAAAAAATAATAAGCGGTGTTTTTTCACAACAATTGTACTTCAATAAAGCTTTTTAAAAATTAAAAAATAAAAATGTGAAGTATAAAAACACTTATTTCAGAGGGCTGTTTGAGAGTTAAATGTGGTATAAAATGGTTAAATAACAATACTTTTATATTACAGTACTATGTTTTTTAAAAAAATAATGAGATAATAATGGCCTTCACTACCACATTAGGCCAGTTTGACTTGAAAGAAATGAATGGAGCATTTTATCCAAAAACTCCAATTAGGACTTCTGCCAAGATGGAGGCATAAGTGGAAATGCCATGCTTTCTCTCACAACCAAGTTGAGAGAGAACAAAATGTTAGCAAAGGGAAACAGAAAGAACACAGCCAGAACACAGAAAATTGAACTTTTTGGAAGTCTGATAGCAACAAATTCTTCAGCCTGACTGGTAAGAGGGGCGAAGCCAGCAGCTGGCAAAACGAGGTTGCACAGGAAAACTCGGTCAGACGGACTCAGGCGCTTGGATCCCAGGCATGGGGTTGCAACGGGCAGACCCAGTGGGCAACTCAGTGAGCGACCTGCATACCCAGTGAGGGTGCAGGGTGGCAGGTTGACTGTGGTCCCGCGTTCATACACAGATAGACCAACAAGAGAGTGGGCAGTGAGACAACGAGATGGAGCAGGCCCCAGCGATGAGAGGCAGCAGAGGGGACCACCATTTCCCTGCCCTGGTCCTGCCCCCACATACAGCATCACAACCCAGTGACCTGGGTGGCCCCACCCTGGTAAATACCTCAGGCTCTGCTCCTCATAATTAACAGGTGAGGACGGACCAAAATTGGCTCAAGAAGATCTCGAAGTCCCAGAGGCCATAAATCTAACTGACAAAGAAATAGCAACGCTTTCAGATGCACAGTTCAAAACACTGGTGATCGGGATGCTCACAGAACTGGTTGATTATAGTCACAAATTAGACAAACATATGAAGGTTAAACTAATTGAAATGAAAGAAATTGCTCAGGAAACCAATAGTGATAAAAAAGAAACTGGGACTCAAATCAAGGGAGTGAACCAGAAGGAAGAAAATAATGGCCAAACAGAAAAATATGAAGAAACAAGAATTCAGAAAAAATGAGAAGAGGCTTAGAAACCTCCAGGACATCTGTAAACACTCCAACATCTGAATTATAGGGGTACCAGAAAAGGAAGAGGAACAGCCACAAGTGGAAAACTTCTTTGAACAAATAATAAAGGAGAATTTTCCCAATCTGGCAGAGAAAATAGACTTCCAGGAAATCCAGGAAGCTCAGAGAGTACCAAAGAAGTTGGACCCAAGAAGGAACACACCAAGGCACATCATCATTATATTAGCCAAGATTAAAAATGAAGGAGAGAATCCTAGAAGCAGCAAGAGATAAGGGGACAGTCACCTACAAAGGAGTCCCCATCAGACTGTCAGCAGATTTCTCAAAAGATACCCTACAGGTAAGAAGGGGCTTGGAAGAGGTATTCCAAGTCATGAAATCCAAAGACCTACATCCAAGATTGCTCTATCCAGCAAAACTTTCATTTAGAATGGAAGAACAGATAAAATGCTTCTCAGATAAGATTAAATTCAAGGAGTTTATCATCACCAAGCCCTTATTATATGAAATGTTAAAGGGACTTACCTAAGAAAAGATAAAAAAGATGAACAGTGAAAGGACAGCAAATTCACAGTTAATAACAACCACACCTAAAACAAAAGCAAACTAAGAGGACAGCTAGATCAGGAGTGAACCATAGAAATGAAGATCACATGGAGGGTTAGCAACAGGGGAGTGGGAGAAGGAGAAGGGGGGAAAAGGTACCGAAAATAAGTAGCATAGATGGTAGGTAAAAATAGGCAGGGGGGAGGGAGGGCAAGAATAGTATGGAAATATATAGAATCTAAAGAACTTGAGACACGTGGTCATAAACTAAAGCGGGGAATGGTGGGGGAGAGGGTCTGCAGGATGGAGGGGAATGAAGGGGGAAATAGAACAACTGTAATGGCATAATTAATAAAATATATTAAAAAAACAAAAGCTTCTATTAACACATTTATTTCTGGTGCATATGCAACAATTCCCAATATAGATTATGTGCTTGGCTACAAGCAAGCCTCATTAACTAAATTTTGAATTAAATCAAATATATTTTCTGAACAAAACTGTAGGAAACTAGACTGAACTATGCAAAAAAGGGAAAAAATCTAATATCATTGCTATTACCACAATCTTCATTTTGGGGGAAACCCAAAAATTGTAAACAAAATAAGATAATGAGCAAAACTTACAAAGGATTCCTTAGGCTTTTCTTCCCCCACTCATGTACTGATAGGTTCTAAGTCTGTCTACAAATATTGTTTGTTGTAAATTACATGGCAATAAATATAGGGGTGTCATGAAACAGTACTTTGGCTTCTGCTGCCCACTAACACCCTCCAAAGGCACAAATTCTATAGGCAAAACTTTTAGAGGCAAAGTTATGATGATAAAGGATAGGAGTCTTTATTCAAAAGCAGATACTGAAGTCCATCAAGACACAGCTTTAGTCACTTAAGCCTATCAATTAAGACTAAACTCTAGTACCTGAGTTCTCCTAGATTTTTCTTGTTGGTTTATAGTTATCTTGTTTCTATAGGATTAGTTTACAAAATAAAAACAACTTAATATACAAATCTACACAATTCTGGAAGAATGGCAGGCTTCTGCCTCAGAGCCCGTTTTCTGTAGAACACCCAAAGAATAAGCCTGCCACCCAGGCCAGACCGACCCTGGATTGTGCTGAGTTCCTACCCATAGAAAATGACATCCAATGGGAAGTGCAGGCAGCTGCAGCATGATCATCCAGGCATCCTGGAGGAAGAAGAGCCTAAGAGCAAGCCTAAGAGTGAGGCTGAGATAGCCATCTCAGGAGCCAGAGAGCTGCAGCCAGACTGAAAACCTCCCAACTAGAGAAAGCCCTCTTTTTATTTCCACTGTCTCTGGAGGCTCATTCTGTCCTAGAATGCCCACCATTGTCTCAGTAAACTCCTCCTACACCTCTCCCTACTTTCCCAGTGATCTGAGTCACCTTGATCAGATCTATCTGTATTAGGACTGCATGTATTATTTCAAATTAATGTTTTGAGTTTCTTCAGGTATGGTTCCAAAAGTGGAAATGCTGTGTGTGTTGTAACCATCCAAGACTGGACAGGTTCACATAATTCAGGCAGATGGAAGAATGTTCACAGAGCTATTGGGATGTCTGACATGCCTTCCTTCAAGGGTGGGTAATAAATATACGCTGCAAGCTGCATGTCCCTTTGCATGACTCTGTATGTCACTTCTACCCTCTGTGTGGCATCCAGCAGGGAATTCCTACCCCCTTAAATACTAGAGACAAACAAACCAGCAGGGTGCCAACAGATTTATGCAACAGAGTTTCATACTATGCATGCAAACCCACTCAAGGTTATGGGAACAGCTTACAAAACCTAGTCTCAAGGCTATGAGAATAATAGTCATCAGGCCTTTTCTCAAGGGTATGAGAAACTGCTTCCCTTAGTTGCCTACATACTTGTAGGCACTCACTTGTGTGAGGAAGCCAGACTGCCTTCATTTACCCTATACTGGGTTATCAGGGAATTTAATTTTTATTTTTTTGAAGAAACTATGTAGAATTTTCTATGGTTGCGGCAGTAATTTGCATTCTCAACACAGTGCATGAAAACATTTACACAATTTAATACTCTTCAAGTATAAAAAAGAAGATATATTTTCTCTTCGTTGGACATCAGGTATATTTTGCTAAGTGAAATAGGTCAGAGAAAGAAAAATACCACATGAATTCATTTATATATATAATGAACAAAATAAACAAACAAAATAGAGTCATAAATACTAAACAGAGATTGACATATCAGAAAAGGTGTGTTTGAAAGTTCTTTGTAAACAATGAAAAAAATTTTTAAAAACCTCATAGACAAAGACAAATGCATGATGACCAAAGAAGGGAAGGGGGTAAAGCAGATAAAAATAATTATCAATAAAAAATGACTGGACTTTGGATAATGAAATCACAATAATGTAGACCAGTAATGTCTAATAAAATTGTACACTTGAAATCTTTATTGACTTATTATGAAACATCATTCCTATGAGTTCAAAAATAAATAAATAAATAAATAAATAAATAAATAAATAAATAAATAAATAAAAACCACTCCACATGCTTTTTTGTTCTTTGTTCTGGAATTCAAAAACAAAAAATCTGTGGTAAAATAACTATCATTAAGCATACATTGTCTTTTTTAAAATAACCCTGGAACTCTTGAGAATAAGCGTCATCATCAGTGAGTTGAAGTCACAAATCTCCAAGGTCAAGTCCCACAATTCCGCCACTTTGGGAAGAGGAGAAATCTCCCTTCCATCCCACATTGGGCTTCTCAAACTAATCACTTCTGATCAGGCACAGCTGCCCTAAGTGAGCACAGCAGCAGCAATCCTCTCGGAAGCCCAGGTACTGTGGACTCATGGATGTCTTCCTGTCCCCTGGATATTTATGTCCTCTTTTATAAAGTCAAAACAAGCATTTTTATTCCTTAAGTGTGTGTTGAGAGTGTTTGCCTGTCATTAGACATAGAAGTCTGTGTTATGGTGGCGTACTGTCCTCAGTTTGGGGGTGTGATTACCAATGAAGTACAGCTCATTGTTGGCCCAGTATCGACACTGCCCTGAAGCCACCACTCCACATCCTCCTTTGACTTAACCTTATGATTTTATATCTTTGGCTATATTTTGTTAGTGGTGGGATAACAATGCCCCCAGTGGCAAACAGTTTATTTTTGTTATATATTCTGTGATTTATTTTTATTTATTGTGAAGCTATTTTATAGTTATATTGAGACATGTCTTCTGGAGGACAATCATTTGGTTCCAAAACCTAAACAGTGCTCTGTGGCAGCTGGTCAAGGCCTGGCAGGTCCACACTAGATTTGAGGAGATTAAAGAAGATGCACGAACCTCTGGGCATGCTTGACATGGCTTTATACACAGGTGCACAAGCCACACATACTACATGCTCTGTGTCTCTCTGGTGAGAAGCCCCTACCTGCTTAAGTACTAGAGACACACAGATCCGGCAAAAAGCTTCCCAAAATTATATAACATAGCATGATTCTGCCCTCATAAGCCCACTTCATGTTTTGTGAACCATTTATGGGGCCCAGCCTCAGTACTATGAGAACTCTACTTATCAGGCCAATTCAAGTTTATGGGAAAGCTGCTTCCCTTACTTACCCAGACACATAGGTGAGGAAGCCAAACTTCCTTCATTTACCTACAAATGCTTTATATGGGAGGTGAACTTCTGTCACTGTTATCTCTGTTCTCCATATTTAAGAAGGCATGTCAACATCAACATGATCAAGACCTCTTCTCCTATTTCATTATTAAATATAAAGGAAAATTATTTAATCTGTATGTTTTTTATCTGTACTCCTTAACTGAATATGAATATAACTTCCATCATGTGTGATATGCTTTTGGGCAAATTAAATAAACACATAGAATGGAAAGTTCATTCTATCAAATTTCTGCATTAGAAATGGAATTCTGTGTCACAGTAGTTAATTTTTAAACTTTGGTGACAGTCATCAGCAGACACAGAAAATGTTTTATAACTGCCTGTATATTGAATTAAAATATTCAAGCTAGAAAAGAAAAAGTATCTTTAATTATGCACCATAGAATAAATAAAGGAGAAGCCATTTAAATAATCATAAAGGAAGGCCTGGCCAAGAGAGATAATGGGGAGTGTGACACTATTATTATAATTAAACAATGTTGAATCCACTTGGAGCTAGTTGGTCAAAGTTTCTCTAGTTTTCTCCCAGTTGCAAAAGACCATGTAAATGCTGTATATAGAACAATCTCTAGGTAAGTCTTTTGATATATTTCCCTGTGCTAGGCAGCATAAGTAAAGGATATAAAGCTGGATTCTTATTTCTTCTGATATTTGTGTTTTTCTATCTTTATTCCTCATGTAGTTGCAGAAAGCAGAACACCAGGGGTAATTTAGATATTTTTGGTACAAGTTTCTGATCCTAATATCACTTCTGCCTAACTAGAACAGAAAACAATCAATGGTGCTCAGAAGGTCTCATCATGTTTTCTCTTTTATTTTTCCAGTATGATACACTCACTTTTAGAAGCAACAGTTCCTCTCCCTTCTTTTTAAAAAAATTTTTTTTGGTTCTTTAGGAAATGACATGGTCAAGCACTCTGTCCAGGACACACAGACTATACAGTGAGATGATAAAACATTTGACCAACTTGTCAACTGGAGCAACATTTGAAGAACCTTCTAACTTATGATTTCTCTTGACACTCAGAGGGGAAAATAAAAAAACCACCCTTATACAGAAGAGCACTCTGGCACCACAGTAAGGCTTTGTAAGACTGTGCTCTGCATGCAACGATGCTACAAGGGTCTAGGAGTAGTCAATATGAAGACTGGGAAACAGACAAATCTGCAGCCTTCCCACACTGGGACATTATGCAGAAACTGTAATGATCCTAGAACAACTCTTCCCAGCCATCTTACTACAGGGACAGAGAAAAGCATTTCTAAACATGTACACACAGGAAAATTAGACTTCAACACTACAAATATTACCCATCATTAAGACAAAATTAGGATCTAGTGGACATGCTGTAAAGTTATCAAAACCTGAGATTTAAAATGAGAAAGGCATCATTATTTTCATCTAAATACAGTTGAGTGTGTGTGACAGGGAAGCAAATGCAAGTCCATAGTGACTGTAAAGCTTTAGGACCCTGGAATACACATATGGTGTTAAAGCAAGATCAAAGCTGGTAGGTGCAGCCATCACATGCAAAATTTTCAGCAAATTTTTTTTTACCTCCATGTGGTGTGTTGCAGTTTATTTTCTCAATAATTGTTGCTCATCCCCAAGCCCCACAGGTTTTCCGATAGCACTATAAGCACCAAACAGTAGAAGCCCTCTCTAAGCTCTGAATAACAAAACAAACACATTTGTCACGACAAACATGAATTTCTCATGTTCTTACCAATTATTGTGTTGGTAGACAAATTTTAGAACTGTAGACAAAGCAAGGAAACAATAACAGCTTAGAAAGCTCTGCTTTTGTTGTGAACTTTTGGGGCAATAACGCTATTACAGGCTATTAACACATCTAACAAATTTCATTGAGAATCATAATTGCATAATTCTCCCCCACCCACTAAAACTGAATTGTACATTTAAAACCCAATATTTCTAAACTTGTTCCTACATTTCCCTCCACACACGTTCCTAAAGACTGAGATTTTGGTGTGAGATTAAGATGCTAATTCTTTTGTGATTCATGGTGATGTTGCTTATCCATCCCTGGTTCTCTTAGGTAAAAATGACACTTGTTCCTAAAGAATGTTTTCACCTCCAGGGTCCACCACAAGTGTCCCACTTTGTCTATGGTATTGAGTTTCCATGTGGAAGTACTGTTTACATGACTAGTTATCTACTCACCTATAGGGCATTCAAGACAATCCAATATATCCTGTACAATTTATTTGTTTTTGCTGTTCAGGTACAGTTGTCTGCATTTCCTCCCCAACTGCCACCCCAACCACAGATATCCCAATCTACTTCCCTTGATCCTGCACCTCCTTGGATTTGTCCACATATCCTTTATAGTTGTTCCTGAAAACCCTTCTCCCTTTTCCTCCCATTATCCCCTCCCACCTCCCTTCTGGTTGTCATCAGTTTGTTTTTAATTTCACTTTCTCTAGTTACATATTTGTTGCTGGTGCAACAATTTACTCGGTGAACACTGGCCATCTTCTCAACAAAAAGTGACTCTGCCCACCTCCAGGTTGGGAGATATCCTCTCATCTCAATTGACTTCAATATGCTTATATAAAATGTGGGGGTTAGTAAATAAACCATAACACCATCCATGACAGATACTTAGCTGGTGCCTAATTCTGCAGGACATACAGCTAAATCTTGCTGTGCAGATTTGTGAATTTATCCTCACACATGAAGAGGCACCTGTCTTTTTCTTCACAGGCCTGTTTACATTTTGAGCCTGGAAATGCACATTTAAAGCAACCTGTCCTATATTTTGAGATATCACCCATTGGGTCCTGATGATTATCTTGTCTTTGGCCACATTAGGGATCTCTAAAAGTAGCAATGAAGCTCTAAGCCAACTCAAGTACTTGCGATCAATTGGGATTGATTCCTCTTGCATGTATGCATATGATATACCTGCTGCATGCAGGCATGATCTCAGACATTTAGCATAACTTGGTGAAAGAAGTGGACCCAATCCTGGGCTTCAGTTTTAGTCAAAGTGACAGACAGTCCCCTTAAGCATAATTTGAATTCTCTTTTATATGTCACCGATGGTTTCCTTATAGTCTTCTGTGCATCTGGAGGCATGTCCAAAAGCTTGCCCTGTACAAAATTAATTAACTTTAGATCCGCAATAAATATCTCATATATTTAAAAAACATGGCTTTAGAAAGAGAACATAACTGTATATGAGAAGGGCCTGGTATAACCTTGTGCTTGATCTGAGCCACTCTGAAGGTGTGACCTCTTCTTTACTTTGCCACTGGAGTAGTTGACCTAGCCCTGGTGCTCTTCACCCTCACTTTACCATCACCAACATGTTCCATATAGATAACATAGTCAGTATCTCTGAAGTGAGTCCAACAGAATTAGTTGAACAAAGACTGATGAGAGCACCCATTCCCCAGATGGGAATACCTCACTCTCTATTATCAGGTTATTTTTTACTCTCTCTGAGTTTAACTGCTACACCATTGGAAGATATGGAGAACTGGTGTGGTAGAGACATTCACATTCAAACTTGAACCTCACACAAATAAGGGATGAGAACTTCAAGCAGTGAACTTGTTGATTGTATTCTTATTAGTAAGAACATGATTTAAAAAGCAGTTACCTAAAAAAATCATTTTTAACATTTTAATAGAATGTATTGGTGTGACATTAGTTATTAAAGCTGTAAATGTTTCAAGTGTATGATTTTGTAATAAGGCATGTGTACACTGTGTTGTATGTCTACCACCTAAGTCCAGGCTCCTAATGTTTTCTTTTAAAGTTAATTATGGTGTGAGGTGCTTTTAAAAGTCATGTTAGCCCTGGCTGGTGCTCAGTGGACTGAGCATGGGCCTGCAAACCAAAAGAGCGCAGTTTGATTCCCCATCAGGGCACATTCCTGGGTTGCAGGCCAGTTCCCAGTAGGGACCAGTCCCCAACAGGCGCCAGTTCCTAGCAGGGGATGCATGAGAAACAACCATACATTGATATTTCTCTCCCTCTCTCCTTCCCTTCCCTTCTAAAGATAAACACATAAAAAAATTTAAAGTCATGTTATTTTAAAATGCTAAATTGTAAGCAATTTAAGACCTTGCCTTGGTCAGGTGGCTTAGTTGGTTTAAGTGTTGTTTGTTGCACCAAAAATTTGTGAGTTCAAATTTTGGTCAGGGTCCATATCTATGTTGCAGAATTGATCCCCAGTCAAAGTGCACCAGAACAAAAAATGATTAATGTTCCTTTCTTATGTTGACATTTCTATTCTCTCTCTCTCTCTCTTCCCAACCTTACTCTGTTTCCCTTCCTTCCTCTCTAAAACAATTAAAAATATTTTCAGATGAGGATACAAAATATTTAAAGTGATTCTAATGACCATACCATCAACATTGGGCCAGACTGATATTGAAAACATTTATAAAACATTTAATAGAAAAACTGCATTTTATGCATTTTTTGTGTACATGGAACATTTTCTAAGAAAAATCTTGTACTAGGCCACAAATCAAGTCCCAATAAATTTTAAAAAGATAAAATTATATCATATATATATATATATATATATATATATATATATATATATATATGACCTAAATTGTAGGAAACGTGAAATCAAGTATTAAGAAAAAACAGAAAAACTCAAGTAAATAAAGAACAACCAATGTTTGTAAAAATCTAATAGATGAAAAAGACTAACAAAAAAATTTTACAGAACCTATGTTCAGACAGACAAAAATAAAAAAGCAACTTAACTAAATCAGCAACACAGTAAAAGCATTTATAAGAAAAACATTTACAGTTATGCGGAACTACTAAAGAGGAGAAAATATGAAGTACATTTCACTTCCGCCAAGATGGAGGCATAGGTGGAGACATCATGCTTTCTCACACAACCAATTTTAGAGATAACTAAATATTAGCAATAGAAAACACAGCCAGAACACAGAAAATTGAACTTTTCAAAAGTCTGATAACAAATTCTTCAGCCTGATTGGTAAGAGGGGTGAGACCAGCAGCTGGCAGAGTGGGGTGGCACAGGAAAACTCCGTCAGACAGACTCAGGCACATGGAATCCAGGCACAGGGTTGGACCTGGTGGGCAACCCAGGGAAACATCAAGGGAGCAGGGCTGCAGGTTGATTGTGGTCATGCATTTGTGTGTGGATAGACAAGCAAGGGAGTGGGCGATTGGACGGGAGCCAGTAGGCCCCAGTGGCGTGCAGGAGCAGAGGGTGCCGCCATTTCCCCGCTCTGATCCCACCTCCACATACGTGTGATAATCCAGCAACCTGAGTGACCCTACCCTGGTGAACACCTAAGGCTTTGCTCCTCACCTAGCAGTGATAAACAGCAGATGGGGCCACCATTTCCCCGCTCGGACCACGCCTCCTCATACAGCATCACAACCCAGTGACCTGGGAGACCAAGCTCTGCTCCTCATACTTAAGGGGCGCAAACAGACCAAAAATGGCTCAAGAAGATCTCAAAGCCTCAGAGCCTATAAATCTAAGCGATGAAGAAATAGCAAAACTCGCAGACACACAGTGTAAAACACTGGTGATCAGGATCCTCACAGAACTGGTTGATTATAGCCACACATTAGACAAACATATGAAGGCGAAACTAATTGAAATGAATGGAATTGCACAGGAAACCAATAGAGATGAAAAGGAAACTGGGACTCAAATCAATGGAGTGGAACAGAAAGCAAATAATGGCCAAACAGAAAAGAGTCAAGAAGCAAGAATTCAAAACAATGAGGAGAGTCTTAGGAACCTCCAGGACATCTTTAAACGCTCCAACTCTGAATTAAAGGGGTACCAGAAAGGGGAAAGGAACAGCCACCGGTGGAAAACTTATCTGAACAAATAATAAAGGAGAATTTCCCCAATCTGGCAAAGGAAATAGACTTCCAGGAAGTCCAGGAAGCTCAGAGAGTACCAAAGAAGTTGGACCCAAGAAGGAACACACCAAGGCACATCATCATTACATTAGCCAAGATTAAAATGAAGGAGAGAATCCTAGAAGCAGCAAGAGCTAAGGGGACAGTCACCTACAAAGGAGTCTCCATCAGACTGTCAGCAGATTTCTCAAAAGAGACCTTACAGGCAAGAAGGGGCTGGAAAGAGGTATTCCAAGTCATGAAATCCAAAGACCTACATCCAAGATTGCTCTATCCAGCAAAACTTTCATTTAGAATGGAAGGACAGGTAAGGTGCTTCTCAGATAAGATCAAATTCAAGGGAGTTCATCATCACCAAGCCCTTATTATATGAAATGTTAAAGGGACTTATCTAAGAAAAAGAAGTTAAAAAAACATGAACGGTTAAAGGACAGAAAACTCACAGTTATTAAGAACCACACCTAAAACAAAAGCAAACTAAAAGGACAGCTAGATCAGGAGTGAACTATAGAAATGAAGATTACATGGAGGGTTAGCAACAGGGGAATGGGAGGAGGAAAAGAGGGGAGAAGGTACAGAAAATAAGTAGCATAAACAGTAGATAGAAAATAGATGGGGGGGCAAGAATAGTATGGGAAATATAGAATCTAAAGAACTTGAGACACATGGCCATAAATAAAGGGGGGTAATGGTGGGGACAGGGGGTAGGGTGGAGGGGAATGAAGGGGGGAATAGAACAACTGTAATGGCATAATCTAGAAAAAATTAATTAAATAAAATAACTCATATAATAGTATTGGCCAATGTAAATTCAGCAATGTATAAACAAAATTATAAATAAAACTCTTCCAAAAAAAAAAGAAAATACATTTCAATTTATTTTGAAGACACATAAAAAAACACAAAAAAATTCATGTAGAAAAAAATTATCATAGCAAAAATAAATAAAATTGGTAAACAAAGAAAAGGCTAATAAAGTTTAATGCTAATTTTTTGAAAAAACATTTAAAATGTAAAAGCTTCTTGTTATTTTTCCAAGCAAGAAAAAGACAAACAAGTAAACAAAAATTCATAAAAAAAGGAATTTTTTTGAATTCATTAAAAAAATGAATCTGTGGTTTTAACACACCACAGATAAGAGTCATTAAAGAATGCTGCGAAAATTTACCTGCAGTTTCTTCTTCTCCAACACACACAGGAGAAGTGTCACGAAGTGATAAGATTCCCATGTGGGATCATAGTTGTGGCCTCACTTCTGTTGCTCTTCCCTGGGCTACCATAACTGACCTGAAGCTTCACACTACTGACTGACCACAGGCTTTAAACAAGAGGTTGCAGCCACTGTCTACAGTTAGTGAAATAGGTTTAGCATAGACTGTCCAAATGGCAAAGTCTAAGAAAGTCTGGAGACAATGGGAAAACATCCTACTCTCTCAACTCTCTTAGCCAGGTAGGCAAGATAGGAACCTGTCTAGGAAATGTGGGTGCCTGGTTACCAGAGTTCTAATATCTGTATTGTTATGTCACTGAAAAAGTGAAACAAATTCTTCAACATTCTATTCCATGGGCCTTTTTATTAACAGATTTACCTGTAAAACAGTCAGGGCTTTCCACTTCTTACCCATGGCACCTCCATAAATATACAAAGATTTCCAGCACAGCACTCCCCAAGACTTTTGGTAATGAAACCAGGGTCCAGGCTTTCAGGAGAAAAAGCTGCTGTTAGACCTGTGATTTCTGATTTTTTTCACAATCCATGTGTCTTTTAGGCCCTGCTGTGTAACCATAGCTTTACAGTAAAGATGATGCAAAAAAAACTAATTCCTAGAGAATTGTCTGGTACATAGAACATGTAATCTACACCAATTGTGGGCTTGTTACATGTGTTTGATGCAAAAATTCAGAGATGGTAAACTTGTAAAAAGGAGTTAGTCCTGGGATTCAGCACTGTGATCCTGAAAGAATCATACTGCTGTGGGACAAATTTTTAGATCTTCCCCTTAAAGAGATTGAAATTAACATCTAATAGATGAAAAATAATCTTTAACTAGTTTCATAGATATGTTAAATAGCTGTGGCCATGCTTTGAGCCAAAGGGATGGGAGTTACTTCAACCAAAGATGTAACTGGGAAGCAACTCCCCCTGATTACAGTGCTTGTGTGGGAGCTTAGAAATAATTGGCTTCATGCCATGGGGCCATGCCTTCCCAGACTTATTATGTCCATCCAGTAAAGCTGGAATAGATCCATTTGGATCTTTAACAATTGATTGGTCCTATCCCAGACCTGCCTCTGTTTTTATAATGTTTTTCACACACCTCATTTTTTTCAAAAGATCAACACTTGAGATCACAAGCGTTAAAGTACACTATTGCAGGAAAACACCTACTCTAGCTGAAGCCTGACCTGACTCATGTGAGACCTTCAGAGAAGACACCCCAGAGAAGCACATTGGAGACTCTTATGACTTTCTTAGACTGGGTCTTATTTATGGCCTCAGAAATTTCATGCCATGGGGCATGAAATCTCCAATGCCATTTGTTATATTTAGCAAGCAGACCTTGTGTCTCATGTGGGCTTATTACAAGGTGTAAAGTCTCCTCAGTGACTCCCAGTGGGCTCTACCTCCTGATATGCACATTCTCGTACCACCACTAAGTGGTTAGCAACCTGATCCTCCACAACATTATACAGCTAAAGTGATATGAAGTCACACACAAATATATTTAAAGACTATGCCATTTTATTTATTTTTTGAATTTTCCTCATTTTATTTTTGTTTTGAGCTCTTATTTTCTCTCTCACACACATCTCTTTCTTCTTTTTTATATCTATATTGGAAGCTGTGGGGCTACATGTATTTTAGCGGGAGTAGAGAACAGGATGCCAATGAATATTCTTTGATCTAGACAGCCATCCAGAACAAGAATACTTGGACTTAGAATGTCAATAGTTACTATTCTTGAAAATCTCCAATGTAGATATAGACTTATGTGCTTGCTGTTCTTTAGTCTTCAATAATATTTACAAGTACTGTAGGTATGAAGGCACTGTAGGCTGTGTATGTGGCTCTGTGATGGATCAAAGCATCCTGTATGAGGAATTTCATAAAAATATCTTAGTTGCTTCATTTTGTACTATTGATTTTAGTAAATATGGCTTGAAAGCTGTGAAACTTGGGAGGATAAGGAGGTTAATAGCAAGGCCCAGGGCTGAGTAACCAGACAGTGGCTTCCAGGTAGAAAGCTGGAAATTTCTGAAGCCATAAATAATACACAGTCTAAGAAAGTCATAAGAGTCTCCAATGTGCTTCTCTGGGGTGTCTTCTCTGAAGATCTCACATGAGTCAGGTCAGGCTTCAGCTAGAGTATGTGTTTTCCTGCAATAGTGAACTTTAACACTTGTGATCTCAAGTGTTGATCTTTTGAAAAAAAAAACGAGGTGTGTAAAAAACATTATAAAAACAGAGGCAGATCTGGGATAGGACAGGTGGGGCTGATATCAGTTGGAAGACATGGAGAACTAACAGAGCCTAAGGTCAGTATCATTGCAGAAATGTGAGTGGGGCTGGTGTCAGCTGGAAGGGAAACAAATGTGAGAAAATCTGTAATCATTTTAAAACACAAAAAGAGGTGGGTGGGGCTGGTGTCAGTTTGAATTCTGGGAGAGTTGTGTAGGGCTGGCTTCAGTTTAAGTGTATTCTTGTATCTTGTTTAAGAGAGTGTTTAGCATTTATCTGTTGTTTTCTCAAGACCTCTTGTAAAACAGAGTGTTATTATTCCAGGGTATCTTTTTACATTTTTTGCCACGCATTACTTGTCCATAAAAGTGAAGGTTTATTCCTGGCCTTGCTATTTTCACTAATCTTCATGGGTTTTTTTTTTTTTTTTTTGCCAATAACATACCGTTACAGAACAGACCTGGCAGGGAGTGAAAGTATACTATTACCAAAGGACCCCCATTTTTCTCTGGGGATTCCTTCTCTATATCAGGTTCACTTTTCCCATGGCCAGGGAAAGACATCTCTCAATGCCAGAGATTGGTGAAAAGGAAAGGAATTATTTTTTTAAAGTTATATAGACTTATAGTAATGACTTAATGTCTTCATTAAAATACTAAATTTCTTTAAAATACCCACAGATACACACAGTCCTTCCTTCTTTTGCCCAGTCCTGGGTACCACATCTCAGGAAAAGGAGAAGTCTGTGGTTCAGACTCCCAGCACCATCAGTTGTGTTGCTGTCACAATCTCCAGTTAATCCAAAGCCATGTGGCACCTTCTCATGGCCCACCAGCAAGAGCTTTTTCACCCATTTTCTTACAGGCAAAGTCTCTCCTGCTTCCAAAGCCACATGGTCTCTACCTCTGCCAAAACCTCGTGGTCCCAACTCCTGCCAAAGCTGCATGGTCCCAAACTGTTATGGCCACCATGCCTGGGTTTAAATCCTTGCCCCAATCTTCCTCTGCAGCCCCATTTTCAACTCCTCCCACAATCAGTTACACCTTCCAACATTCCTGTATTTTTCCAGCTTTACTGGGTGGCCATAATAAGTCTGGGTAGGCATGGCCCCATGGCATGAAGCCAATCATTTCTAAGCTCCCACACAAGCACTGTAATCAGGGGGAGTTGCTTCCCAGTTACATCTTTGGTTGAAATCACTCCCATCCCTTTGGCTCAAAGGATGGCCACAGCTATTTAAAGATTATAGATATGTTAAATGACCATGCCAGAGGTTAGCTACAAAGTTGTTGCTATACAACACAGCTCTAAATGGCCCTTCTCCATGTGTTTCATCTCCAGCTCAAACTGATGGAAATGAGGACATCTCACACACACACACACACACACACACACACACACACATTTGTATATTTATATATTTATATTTATATTTGTTTCCTGGACACCCTGAGTTCTGAGCCCCATTACAAATGCCTATTTGTGCCCCCCTTGGCTGCACCCTGTTACAATACTGTTGTGATTATTATTTCTCTTTTTTTGGTGTGGTTTTGTTACAGAATGAAGGGCACACACACACAGGGTCAAGGGGATCATGATATACTGAAAGGACTCCCTATTGAGTTCACTTGTCCATTGCCAATAAAAAAGACATCTCTCAATGCCAGAGATTTTTGAAAAGGAAAGTAAATGTTTATTTAATGCCATACAGACTTAAAGTAGTGACCTAAGGTCTTCATTAAAATATCAAAGTCCTTTTGGGGTACCCACAGGTGCCCACAGGTCTTCTTTATCCTCCCTGCCCTAATTTGGGGTACCATAACTCTGGAAAAAGAGCACACATTTGTGTTTCAGGCCATTGGCACCATCAGCTGTGTCACTGTCCAAGCGGGATCTCTAATTAATTCAAAGCCATGTGGTACCTTCTCATGACCTACTGGCAAGAGTTCTTCCACCCTTCTTCTAAGCAAAGTCTCTCCTGCTTCACAAGCTATGTGGCCAAAGGGAGCACCCAAAAGCTACATGTTCCTCTTCTACCAAAGCTGCTGGTGTCCCCACTCTGGCCAAAACCATATGGTTCTTCTCTCCACCAGAGCTGCAGGGGTCTGCACTCTGGCCAAACCACATGGATCTCTTTTCCTGGAGAAGCCAAGAGGAGGTCCCCACTCTGACCAAAAGCACATGGCTCTGTCAATGGCTGCCATGTCTGGGTTTAAATCCCCAAGCCAATCTTTCTCTGTACACTCATTTCCAACTCCTCCTACAATCAGTTACACCTGCCAGCATTCTTGTATTATTCCAAGTCTACTGGGCTTCCATCATGAATCTGGGGAGGGGTGGTCTCATATTGTGGAGCCAATCTTCTCCAAGCTCCCACACAGGCACTGTAACTTGGGGAACCTGCCCCCCAATTATATTTTGTGGGAGAGTCCCTTTCCATCTCCCTAGCTCAGAGCATGGCCACTACTATTTAACATATCTAAGAAAACAACAAAAGGCTAAAGATATGTTAAATGACCATGCCATGGATTAGCTGCAAAGGTACTGCTGTACAAAACAGCCTTGCATGTTCCTGCTCCATGTGTTCCTTCCCCCAACTCACACCTGCATAGGGAGAAGGGGTGAGGATATCTTATATGTTTTTCTAATATTTTCTACACACCTAGAGTTCTGGACCCCATTCAAAATCCCTATGGGGGGCACCCCTCTTGGCTGCACCTTGTATTAGTTTGAGATCTAGGATTACGACACCTCCAACTCTATTATTCTCTGTCAAGATTGCTTTTGGCATTTTTTTTATTATTTTTGGTTTCATATAAACTTTAGAATTATTTATTCTGGTTCTGAGAACAATAAAATTGGTATTTTGATAGAAATTGCATTAAACCTATACATTGCTTCAGAAAGTATGGTCATTTTTAACAATTTAACCTTTACTATTTTTAGCATAAATTTTTTGGTGTGTATCCTGTTCAAATTTTTATTCATTGTTGTATAATTTTGATTTATTCTAGGGAGGGAGTGACACCACTGTTATAACACCAGGATCTGTGATGGCTTAAGTGGCCGCGTGGCTGTTCTGGGGCAGTGGAGGGGCCTGCTTTATATGCCCTCTAGTGACTGTGGCCCCCTATTTTTTGGAAGGACTGTCAGCAGAAAACTGCTTGGGGTCTGGACTCTGTGGCTTGAGGAAGAGGACAAGTATTGCCCACTTTGTGTGCATTGGAGGTGCTCTGTCCCCACCTGCTGAGCTGCAAGGTCCACCTGGTCCTGCACTCTTTCAAGGTAAAGAGTATAGCTTGTGGTGGATATTGGACTTGGCCCTGGAGGTTAGAAACCAGCACCAGAGGGGGTTCAGGAGGTCATCTTGACCTTCGGAGCCTGGGAAGAACTGGGGAGATTGGAATGCCAAGCAGCTCTGATTTTTCTCTGATCCCTTTAGGCTTGGTTAGAAGATGCAAAAGTTCAGCAAGCTGTGCAAACCTGAGTTTTTGGATTGTGTCTCCCTGGCACAGGATAGATGTTCTGGAATCAGATGGTGAAGTTCTGGGCTCTGTGGCTGCATTATGCAAAGGCAGAGCTGAGATTCCCAGCATGGTTAGCCAACAAAGCCATGGGAAAGAGAAACAGCGCCCCTGTCTTTCACTGTCACCACCTAAAACTGTTTGAATTACCCCTTCTAAGTCCCAGATGCCCCTGTTAATGCCAGTTTAGAGGGGTAAGAACAAGCCACTCAAAGCAGGGACATTCAAAGGTTGAGACTTAGGCAGACCCAAGCTCTGGATTTGAAAGGCCTCACCTGCTGGTTGTCTAGAAGCTTGGCCCTGGCGGCTTGCACAGGCCTCAGTGAGGACAGCTTCTGATACTGTCTTGCACCAGAGAACCTCTCCGGAGTCCCAGAGTTGGACACCAAGTGGTCATCCGTGGATAACACCAGAGCAAGATAAAATGAACTTCACTGTGGGGAACCCCATCCAGCAGAGCTCTGCCAACCACCACAGATGAGAATAAATCTAGCAAGACATGATCTTCTTGGGGAGAAAAAGCTGATCGATGTCTCAGAAGAGAAGGTCCTCAAGCCTATTTTTCAATGGGCTTTTATTACATTTAGTTTGCATAGATATGCACATCAAAGAAAGGAGATATGGTTTACAGATTACATCTCTGGTATGTTATCTGTAAACCATACCAGGCCCTTTTGAGTTAGGGTCTAGTAGACAGGGTGACTGAAATCGGCCATAAAATCTGAAGAAACAAACTTATTTTGTGCTTGAACCCTTGACATTTAAATTGACAGCCTTCTTAGCAAAACATGTTTCACAGGATTTAAAGTATTCTTTTTTCTTTTCTTTTTTAAATTTAATTATTTTTCAAATACAAATATTTTTCTATTTATCCCATCCCAGCCCACTCCACCCCGTGCTCCCCACTGCCCTACCATTTCCACCCCCCTTAGTTATTGTCCTGTGTCTTTTATACTTGTTCCTCTAAATCTCTCCCCCTTTTTCCCTTTAAACTCCCTCCCTTCTCCCCTCTGGTCACTGCCCATCTGTTCTCTTTTTCAATGTCTTTGTTTTTGTTTTTGTTTTTTGGTGTTTTTTTTTTTTGCTTGCTCGTTTGTTTTGTTGTTTAGCTTCCAGTCAAAGGTGAGATTATATGGTATTTGTCTTTTACCACCTGGCTTATTTCACTCAGCATAATGCTTTCCAGTTCCATCCATGTTGTTGCAAAGGGTAGGAGCTCCCTCTTTCTCTCTGCTGCATAGAATTCCATTGTGTATATGTACCACAATTTTTGGATCCATTCATTTACTGTTGGGCACCTAGGTTGCTTCCAACTCTTAGCTATTGTAAATTGTGCTGCTATGAACATTGTGGTTAATAGGTTCTTTGAAATTGATGTTTTAGGATTCTTAGGATATAATCCCAGCAGTGGAATTTCTGGGTCAAAAGGCAGGTCCATTTTTACTTTTCTGAGAAAGTTCCATACTTTTTTTCATAATGGTTGTACTAGTCTGCAATCCCACCAACAGTGAACTAAGGTCTCCTTTTCCCCATGATCTCTCCAACATTTGTTGTTTGTTGCTTTGTTTATGATAGCCATCCTTACCAGTGTAAAGTGGTATCTCATTGTGGTTTTAATATGCATCTCTCTGATAGCTAGTGATATAGAGCATGTTTTTATGTGTCTCTGGGTGTTCTGTATGTCCTTGGGGAAATGTCTGTTCAATTCCTTCTCCTATTTTTTAATTAGGTTGCTGTCTTCTTAGAATGCGATCGTGTGTGTTCTTTATATATTTTGAAAATTAAACCTTTGTCTGAGATATCATTGGCAAATATGTTTTTTAACTTAATACTGTTTTCTTTAGCCACACAGAAGCTTTTTATTTTGATGAGATCCCATTTGTTTATTCTTTCCTTTATATTCCTTGCTCTAGGGGACATATCAGTAAAAATGTTGCTGCGTGAAATATCTGAAATTTTCCTGCGAATGTTCTCCTCTAGGACTTTAATGGTTTCAAGACTTATATTTAAGTCTTTTACCCACCTTGAATTTATTTTGGTGTGGCGTAAGTTGGGGCTCAAGTTTCATTTTTTTGCATGTAGCTGTCCAGTTCTCCCGACACCATTTATTGAAGAGGCTATCTATCTTTACTCCATTTTATGTTACTGCCCCCTTTGTCAAATATTAATTGACTGTAGAGATTTGGGCTTTCTGTTCTGTTCCATTGGTCTATGTGCCCTTTTTTATGCCAGTAACAGGCTGTTTTGATTATAGTGGCCTTGTAATACAGTTTGATATAAGGTATTGTGATCCCTCGTACTTTGTTCTTCTTTCTCAAAATTGCAGCTGCTATTCAGGGTCGTTTATGGTTCCATATAAATTTTTGAAGTGTTTATTCTATGTCTGTGAAATATTCCATTGGTACTTTAATAGGTATTGCATTGAATCTGTAAATTGCTCCCTGTAGTATGGACATTTTGATGATGTTAATTCTTCCAATCCATGAACATGGTATATGTTCCCATTTGTGTCTTCCCTAATTTCTTTCTACAGTGTTGTGTAGTTTTCTGCATACAGGCCTTTTACATCCTTAGTTAGGTTTATTCCCAGATATTTTATTTTTGTTTTTGCTGTATCAAATGGATTTTTTTTCTTGATTTCTGCTTTTGCTGATTCATTGTTGAATGAGTTTATACAAAAAATGCCTTTGATTTCTGGATATTGACTTTGCAACCCCCTGTTTTGCCAAATTCATTAATTAGTTCAAGCAATTTTTTGGCAGAGTCCATAGAATTTTTCATGTACACTATCATGTCATCTGCAAACAGTGACAGGTTTGTTTCCTTATTTCCAATTTGGGTGCCTTTTATTTCCTTTTCTTGCCTGATCGCTGTGGCTAAAACTTCCAATACTATATTGAATAGAAGTGGTGAAAGTGGACAACCTTGTCTTGTTCCTGATCTCAGTGGAAAATATTTTAGTTTTTGCCCATTGAGTATGATGATGGCTGTAGGTCTCTCATATATGGCCCTTATAAATTGAGGAATGCTCCCTCTATTTTCACTTTGCTGAGTGTTTTTATCATAAATGGGTGTTGTACCTTATCCAAAGCTTTTTCGGCATCTATTGGTATGATCATGTGGTTTTTGTCTTTACCTTTGTTTATGTGATGTATTACTTTACTGATTTACGAATATTGAACAATCCCTACATCCCTGGGATGAATTCCACTTGGTCATGGTGTATGATTTTTTCATATATTGTTAAATGTGATTTGCCAATATTTTGTTGAGGATTTTAGCATCTGTGTTCATCAGTGATATTGGCCTGAAGTTTTCTTTCTTTGTTGTGTCTCTATCTGGTTTTGGAATTAGGATGATGCTGGCTTCATAAAAAAAATTTGGGAGTTTTCAATCCTTCTGGATTCTTTGGAATAGTCTGTGGAGAATAGGGGTTAGCTCTTCCTTAAATGCTTTGTGAATTCTCCTGTGAAACCATCTGGTTCAGGGCTTTTGTGTAATGGGAGTTTTTTTATTACTGCTTCAATTTCATTTGCTGTTATTGGTTTGTCCAAGTTTTCTGCTTCTTTCTCATTGAGTTTTGGAATATTATATTTTTCTAGAAATATGTCCATTTCCCCTAGGTTTTCAAATTTCTTGGCATACAGTTCTTCATAGTAATTCTTATAGTCCTTTGTACTTCTGTGGTATCAGTTATAATCTCTCCTCTTTAATTTCTGATTGTGTTTATTTGTGTCCATTCCCTTCTTTTCTTGATAAGCCTACTTAAAGACTTGTCTATTTTGTTTATCTTTTCAAAGAACCAACTCCTGGATTCATTGATCCTTAGAATTGTGCTTTCAGTTTCTATGTCATTTAGTTCTGCTCTGATCTTGGTTATTTCCTTCCTCTTACTTGCTCTAGGTCTTCTTTGTTGTTGTTCCTTGAGTTCTTGAAGGCATAGAGTAAGGTTGTTTGTTTGAAATGTTTCTATCTTCTTTAGGCAGGCCTCTATTGCTATAAATTTCCCTCTCAGGACTGCCTTCTCTGTGTCCCATAAGTTTTGGGTTGTTGTGAGATCATTTTCATTTATTTCCAGAAACTTTTTGATTTCTTCCCTAATTTTGTTGTTGACCCATTTGTTGTTTAATCAAATACGATTCAGTCTCCATTTTTTTCGGTGTTTTGGGGTTTTTTGCTTTGGGGTTGGTTTTCAATTTCAGTCCCTTGTGGTCAGAGAAAATTTTTGATATAATTTCAATTTTCTTGAATTTGTTGAATCTTGTTTTGTGTTCTATCTTTGAAAATATTTCAAGTGCATTTGAAAATAATGTGTATTTAGCTTCTTGGGGTTGAAGGGTTCTATATATATCAGTTAAGTTCATTTTACCTAGGGTGTTGTTTAATGCTGCAATATCATTTTTGATATTTTGTTTGAAAATCTGCCCATTTTTTATAGTAGGGTGTTAAAATCCCCTACTATAATTCTGTTGCTGTCTATATCTTTCTTGAAATCCTCTAAGATTTTCTTTATATATTTGGGTGCTCCTATGTTGGATGCATATATATTTATGATGTTAATGTGTTCTTGGTGGATTCTTCCCTTGAGTATTGTGAAGTGGCCTTCTGGGTCTCTTTTTATGGCCCTTTTTTGGAAGTCTATTTTGTCTAATATGAGTATTGCTACCCTGGCTTTTTTTTTCTTGTTTGCTTGGAAGATTTGTTTCCAGTCTTTCACTTACAGTCTGTGATGGTTTTTTGTCCTAAGGTGGGTCTCTTGTAGGCAGCATATGTGTGGGTCATGCTTTCTTATCCATTCAACTATTCTGTGTCTTTTGATTGGAGCATTTAATTCATTTACATTTAAGGTTATTATTGATAGGCACTTATTCATTTCCAATTCTGTATCTGTGTTCCTTTCTGTTCCTCTCTTTTTCTTTCTTTCCTTAAAGTAGTTCTTTTAGTATTTTTTTTAGGACTGGTTGGCATATTCTTTTAGACTTCTTTTAGACAATGAGCTACCAGAAACTACAGGGAAGCTACAGTGATCTCACCGCATATTGTACCAACATGAAACAGGAAATAGAAACTATCAGCAAGGGACAAGAAAAAATGAAGAATACAATTTCTGACTTGAAGAACACAGTAGAAAGTTTCAAAAGTAGAATTGATGAGGCAGAAGATTGGGTTAGTGAGTGTAGGCATATTCTTTTAAACTTCTTTTGTTTTGGAAGCTCTTTATTTGGCCTTCTATCTAGATTGAGAACCTTGCTGGATAAAGTAGCCTTGGTTGTAGGCATCTGGTTCTCATCACTTGAAATATTTCTTGCCATTCTCTTCTTGCTTGGAGTGTTTCCATTGAAAATCAGTAGCTAACCTTATTGGGGCTTCTTTGTATGTTACTTCCTTTTTCTTTCTCTCTGCCTTTAAGATTCTCTTTTTGTCTTAGAATTTTGCCATTTTGATGATGATGTGTCTTGAAGTGGGCATCTTTGGGTTTCTCTTGATTGGGAATTTCTGTGATTCCTGGGTTTGTGTGACTTTGTCTCATCAAATTAGGAAAATTTTCTCCCATTACTTTTTCAAATATATTTTCTATCCCTTGTTCTTGTTGTTCTCCTTCTGGTATTCCTATTATACGGATATTATTATGTTTCATATTATCTTGCATTTTCTCTTAATCCCTCTTCATTCTTTCTGAGCCTCCTTTCCCTTTCTTGCTCTTTCCGTGAGATGTTTTCTACTTTTTCCTCCAACTTGCTAACCCAATCTTCTCCCTTATCGGTTCTACTTTTGAAACTTTCTACTGTGTTCTTCAATTCAGAAATTGTATTCTTTATTTCCTCTTGTCCCTTGCTGATAGTTTCTATTTCCTTTTTCATGTCGGTATAGTATGTGGTGAGATCATTATAGCTTTCCTGTAGTTTCTGGTAGCTCATTGTGAGCTCTTTAAACTTCCCAATAACCACTGCTTTTTATTCAATATCTGATAGTTGACTTGCCTCTATTTCATCTAACATTCTTTCTGAGGGTTCTGCTTTTTCTTTCATTTGGGGATTGTTTGTTTGTCTTCCCATTATTTGTGAGACTCTTATTAACCTAAGCATCTAAAATTGATCTTTTCTGATTTTTTGCGAACAGTGAGCAGTGGCGGCTGCCCAGTGAGGCGCAGCGGAGGTTTTCCTGGTTTCGGACTCCAGCGGCCGGATGGTGAAATCCTCCCTGCAGCGGATCCTCAACAGCCACTGCTTCGCCAGAGAGAAGGAGGGAAATAAACCTAGTGCCACCATCCACGCTACACGCACCATGCTGCTCCTCAGCCTGCACAGCCACGGTGGACGCAGCAGTGAGAGTTCCAGGGTCTCTCTCAACTGCTGTAGTAACCTGGGTCCAGGGCCTCAGTGGTGCTCCTGATGTCCCTCACCCACCCCTGAAGATCCCAGGTGGGCGAGGGAATAGTCAGAGGGATCACAATCTTTCAGCTAATTTATTTTACTCTGATAATAGGCTGAATGTAACAGAGGAACTAACGTCTAATAACAAGACGAAAATTCTCAACGTCCAGACCAGGCTCACAGATGCCAAACACATTAATTGGAGAGCAGTGTTGAGCAGCAGCTGCCTCTACATTGAGATCCCAGGCGGTGCTCTGCCAGAGGGGAGCAAAAACAGCTTTGCAGTTGTTCTTGAGTTTGCTGAGGAGCAGCTGCATGTTGACCATGTCTTCATTTGCTTCCACAAGAACCGTGATGACAGAGCCGCTCTGCTCTGAACCTTCAGCTTTATGGGCTTTGAGATTGTGAGACCGGGGCATCCCCTTGTCCCCAAGAGACCCGACACTTGCTTCATGGCATATACGTTTGAGAGAGAGTCTTCTGATGAGGATGAGTAGCAGCTGTGCCGCCTGTACCCTTCACCACCACTGACATCATCACAGACCATGGCCCCCTTTTTGTGTCTCGCTTTGTGCGAGTGGTGTGACCAACTGCTGTGCCTGGTGCAAATGCCAGGCTTATTCCTTCCTCTGGGTTTGTCCGCATGTTGTAATTGTGCAAATAAACGCTCACTCTAAATTTAAAAAATAAAAAAATAAAAAATAAATAAATAAATAAATAAAATTGATCTTTTCTGCCTCCCTGGGTTTATGGAGTAAACTTTTGTTGTAGATTACCTGTAAATTTCAGTGCTTCAGACTTCTGCAGGTATCTTGATGTTCTCCGATTTCACCTACTCCTTTTTTTTGTGTGTGTGTGTAATCAGTTGGAGGGGGAGGCAACATGGTTTTTGACAGCAGAAGAGTATTTTATGATATTTACAGTCACAGCCAGTAGAGAGGAGATAGACAATCTTTAGGCTATATACAGTGTTAACCATAAACTTCAACCCAACTTGCCTCTTTTACAAAAGGATGGACAAAATATAAGCCTCTTATTGGGGAGGTAAGTTTTGTGAGTTGGAACCAGAAAGCATTGTGGTTGCAGATGGTCAGATTTTGAGGTAAGGGGAGAGTGAGGAATAGTAAATAGGTGTAGTGTGTAAGCAAATAGAGTTAATCCCTACAGTAATCGAATTTGGGAACTTGTAAAGTGGGCTAAGATCTGGGAGATTTGTTGTGAAGTATTTACAGTTTTATAGAACAGCTATTATTTACAATATTATTAGAGCAACAATCATATGAGAAACTCTATGAGATCTGTCTGAATAGGAGGTGTAGAGCTTTGGGTAGTGTGCTAAAGGAAAACAAGAGGTGTGAGGTATAGAAAATAGAAATACATTGTGGAGAAAAGAACAGAATAAACCTGTCAAATAATACAATATAACCAGCCAATACTAAGAAGCCTATACAGAAGGAGGAGGAATACAAAGATACTATTAGAATATAAAAGAAGTGGGAATAATAAAAAATAATAATACAAGTATGCAGCAATTTGTGGCTTCTCTGCTACAGCAAAGTGAACTTTGTCTCTCTGTCTCTACTGTTGAGATGCCCTCTCTTTGGGACCCACTCTGGTCTTTTAGAAGTTCCCCATTGTTTGTGTCTCTCATGGGTAAAAGAAAACAAAGCAACAAACAAACAAAAGAAAACAACACAAAAAAGGGCAGGAGAAGTAAGGAAAAAGCGATAAGTTTGGGAAGAAGAATAAAAACAGAAAAAAAAGAAAGGAGAGGGTCAAAATATTGAAAGATAAAGCAATAATAATATTAAAAATCTATAAGATTACTAAAAAACAAACAAACAAAAAAACCACAAAACAAGAAAACTTCCCTTGTGGGTTTTAAACTGTCCAAACCAGTTTTTCTGGTTGTGGCAAAACCTCTCTGTGGGTTGGGTTGCCAGCATGTACCAGCGGGGCTACCAGACTGGGATGCAGGCACCAGTGCACCCCCCAGACTGCCTGGGTCCCTCAGTCTCTGGCATGGTACTTCCTCGTCATCAGGCTGGGTGGAAAACAAACCAAGCCATCGCAGGAAAGCACCTCAGTCCATTTTCCAAAACAAACAACAAAAAATGCCCTCTCCAGATAGCCTGTCTCTCAGCCTAGCCCAATCCCCAGCCATACCAGTGACAACAATGTGCCTCTCAATTCTCCTGGGCTGATGACCACAGAGTCCGCAGTTGAACACAGCCCTTTGTTCTTATTACTCTCTTCTCTCTGTGTAAACTCAAGCAGATAAGGCCTCTGCCTGGCGCTGCCCAGTTGGAGAAGGAGAAAGGTGCTGACCCACGCTGGTTGCCTACCAAGGCCACTGGGTACCCTGGCTCCCATGTATGACTCCTCCGGCACTGGTCCCAGACCCACCACGATGGTGGCAGCTGAGTGTCCAGGCTCCCATAAATGACACCTCTGGTGCAGGTCCCAGACCTGCCTCAACCACAGCAGCACTGGGGCTCCTAAGTGTCTGGGTTCCCATGGAAGACTCCCCCAGGCCTGCCACAATGGTGACAGCACTGGGGCCACCCAGCTGTGGTCTTTGGCCCGCCACAGCTTCTGTCTCCACTCAACTCCCCAATATGCCACTGACGTGCCACTGACTGGACCCTCAGCGTCTGTTGCAATCGCTGCTCTCCCAACTTCATAAATGTTGTGGATCTGTTAGTTGATTGCACTGTTTCTCAGTAGCTATGCCAGGATTTTCACCCACGTGTATGGGAGCTGGAATACTCTTCATCCTACTCCATTGACATCTTCTTTTGCTGTATTAAAGTATTCTTTCTTAGGTCTGATTGCTCCTGGAAACCTCTTTCCCTGCACAGGGATGCATCCCTCTTCAACATTGTTTCAGGCCTGAATCATTAGGGGGAAGAAAGGCAACCCAGAAATTAGGAGACTTTTTACAGATAGAATGAGGACTCAGGCTGTGATGAAGCTGAGGGCTGAGGGTTTTTGTCCCTGCTTCATAATCCCCTAAATTCTTCCCAGATGGTCCCCTTGTTACTATCCCTGTCTTAGGTTGTTCCTTTCTTAAGGAATCATACCAATTATGGACTGTCCAGCCATCCTCCAGGGACTAAGCAGGGTAAAGTAAAGAGGACAGAGGATGAAATAAATTTTCTCTCCTTACTGGCTTATGGTCTCAAGGTTTCCTATCTTTGGAGCCTTTTCACATGTCAGTGGGGTTACAGCTTCTGAAACCCAACACTTCAGAAGTAGCATATCCTGAGTGTGATTCCAGCAGGAACAACCATCTGAGAATCAATCCACACTTTTTCCTATTTTAGCCATTTAAAACATTTTCTTTATTTTTTCTTTAATATATTATCTTTTCTTTTTTCTTTCATGTCTCTTATTCTCTTTCCTTCACTTACTCTATTTTAGCTATTTTCTTCTTTATTCTTATTTTCTATTTTTCTTTTTCTACTATTTATTCCATTTTAATTTTTCTATACTATTTATTTTTTACTTTCTTTTACCCTCCTTCTTCCCTTTCCTATTCTCTTATTCTCTTCTGTTTCATTTTTGTGTGTGTGATACATTTTGCTTATTGCATTTTTAAAATATATTTTATTGATTATGCCTTTACAGTCATTCTATTTCTCCCCTTCCATTCCCCTCCACCCTGCATACCCCCTTCCCACGATTCCCCCTTTACTTTATGTCCACATGTCTCAAGTTCTTTAGATTCTATATTTCCCATACTATTCTTGCCCTCCCCCTATCTATTTTCTACCTACCATGTATGCTACTTATTTTCTGTACTTTCTCCCCCCTTATTCTTCTCCCACTCCCCTGTTGCTAACCCTCCAGGTGATCTTCATTTCTATGGTTCACTCCTGATCTAGCTGTTCTCTTAGTTTGCTTTTGTTTTAGGTGTGGTTGTTAATAACTGAATTTGCTGTCCTTTCACTGTTCATGTTTTTTTAACTTCTTTTTCTTAGATAAGTCCCTTTAACATTTCATATAATAAGGGCTTGGTGATGATGAACTCCTTGAATTTGATCTTATCTGAGAAGCACTGTATCTGTCCTTCCATTCTAAATGAAAGCTTTGCTGAATAGAGCAATCTTGGTTGTATGTCTTTTGATTTCATGACTTGGAATACCTCTTTCCAGCCCCTTCTTGCCTGTAAGGTCTCTTTTGAGAAATCTGCTGACAGTCTGATGGAGACTCCTTTGTAGGTGAGTGTCCCCTAGCTCTTGCTGCTTCTAGGATTCTCTCCTTCATTTTAATCTTGGCTAATGTAATGATGATGTGCCTTGGTGTGTTCCTTCTTGGGTTCAACTTCTTTGGGACTCTCTGAGCTTCCTGGATTTCCTGGAAGTCTATTTCCTTTGCCAGATTGGGGAAATTCTCCTTTATTATTTGTTCAAATAAGTTTTCCACTGGTGGCTGTTCCTTTCCCCTTTCTGGTACCCCTATAATTCAGATGTTAAAGTGTTTAAAGATGTCCTGGAGGTTCCTCTCCTCATTTTTTTTTTTTTTAATTCTTGGTTCTTGACTCTTTTCTGTTTGGCCATTATTTGCTTTCTGTTCCACTCCATTGATTTGAGTCCCAGTTTCCTTTTCATCTCTATTGGTTTCCTGTGCAATTCCATTCATTTCAATTAGTTTCGCCTTCATATGTTTGTCTAATTTGTGGCTATAATCAACCAGTTCTGTGAGGATCCTGATCACCAGTGTTTTACACTGTGTGTCTGCGAGTTTTGCTATTTCTTCATCGCTTAGATTTATAGGCTCTGAGGCTTTGAGATCTTCTTGAGCCATTTTTGGTCTGTTTGCGCCCCTTAAGTATGAGGAGCGGAGCCTTGGACTCCCAGGTCACTGGGTTGTGACACTGTATGAGGAGGCGTGGTCAGAGCGGGGAAATGCTGGCCCCCTCTGCTGTTTCTTGCAGCTGGGTGAAGAGCAGAGCCTTAGGTGTTCATGGGGGCAGGGCCACATATGTCGCTGGATAATGATGCTGTATGTGGAGGCAGGGTCAGAGCGGGGAAATGGCGCACCCTCCACAGCCGCTTGCTTCTGGGGCTGCTGGCTCTCGTCCAATTGCCCACTGCCTTGCTTGTCTATTCACACAGAAATGCGCGACCGCAGTCAACCCGCAGGCCTGCTCCCTCGCTGTTTCCCCACGACTGCTTGCTGAGTTGCCCACCAGGTCCAACCCTGTGCCTGGATTCCGCATGCCTGAGTCCATCTGACTGAGTTTTCCTGTGCTACCCCACTCTGCCAGCTGCTGGTTTCACCCCTCTTACCAGTCAGGCTGAAGAATTTGTTGTTATCAGACTTCTGAAAAGTTCAATTTTCTGTGTTCTGGCTGTTTTTTCTGTTGCTAATATTTAGTTGTCTCTAAACTTGGTTGTGTGAGGAAGCAAGGTGTCTCCATCTATGCCTCCATCTTGGTGGAAGTCTTCGTTGCTATTTTAAGAGACAATTTATGAAGGACAGGAGACACAGAGTATGTGAGTGGACTTGACTGAGAGAAACTGAATGGTTGGCAGTTTCCTGAACTGAAGTCTGTGTTTGCAGGTGTCCAATGTGAGGTGCAGCTGGTGGAGTCTGGGGGAGGCTTGGTGCAGCCTGTGGGACCTTTGAAACTCTCCTGTGCAACCTCTGGATTTGTCTTTTTTCATTGTAATTTTATATTCAAATGTTTTCCTTAGTGTAAAATTTAAAAAAACAGAATAAACCAATCTTTTCTTCACAATCTCTCCAGCACTTGTTTTTTTATTTGTTTATGATGTCCATTCTCACCAGTGTGAAGTGATATTTCATTGTGGTTTTAATTTACATCTCTCTGATGGCTAGTGATTATGAGCATCTTTTCATATGTCTCTGGATCCTCTATACATCCTCCTTGGAGAAGTGTCTGTTCAAGTTTTTTTGCCCATTTTTAATTGAAGTGTTTGTCTTCCTTCCTAGTGCACTGTTGATAGGAATGCATACTGGTGCAGCCATTGTGGAAAAGAGTACGGAATTTCCTCACAAAACTAAAAATGAAACTGCCTTTTGACCCAGCAATATCGCTGCTGGGATTATACCCTAAAAATTCTGAAACACCAGTTTAGAAGAACCTACACATCCTAATGTTCATAGCAGCACAATTAACAATAGCCATGTGCTGGAAGCTACCTAAGTGCCAACCAATAAATGAGTCAATGAAAAAAACTATGATACATTTATGCAATGGCATACTATGCAGCAGAGAGAAAGAAGGAGTTTTTGCCCTTTGCAACAGCATGGATTGAACTGGAAAGCATTATGGTAAGCAAAATAAGCCAGGTGGCGAAAGACAAATATCATATGATCTCACCTATAAGTGGAACCTAAAAAGTACAAACAAGCAAACAAAATATTGAAATAAAGAACAAACTGACAGTAAACAGAGGTGTAGGGGGAGAGAGATAATGGGTAAAATAGGGAAAGGTCCATCAAGGAACATGTGTAAAGGACACATGGACAAAGCCAAAGAGGGTAGGTTTGAGGGTGGGAGGTGGAGATGAGTGGTACAAGGGACCATGGTGATGTTAAAATGGAGACAATTGTACTTGAACAACAATTAAAAAGATAAAAATAAACCAATATGTTTCAATTTAATATTTATTTATGGCATTGTTTTCACTGAGTAAATTCACACCAAGCACAAGGTAGAAAAAGTCACAATTTTGGGGGAGGTTTTGATCGGGGCTGTATCTCCCAGTGCAATCTGTTTTCTAATGCACACTCATGAATATTTCAGAGTTCCTAAGCCAATTATGCATGTCTACATCTGTGAATTCTTTATATGATGGAATAATTATGGCATCAGTTTAACTGATGTCTCTACTCAGTGTCAGTAATATTGGGATTCAGAGGGAGGAAAATCAGGACAATTTCAAGCATAGATTTTCTCATAGTAAGAGGAAACTCTACCCTGACAGGTAACCCTCACTCCCATCATAACACATCCTTGTTTCTGAGGATGGTAACTGTGGCCAGAGGGTGCAGGGCTCTTTCACATAATTTATGATATTCTTAATGTGTAATGTCCTCATTCTTTTATCAGCCTAATAATTTCAAAATATATTCTCTATGTAGGCTTCTCTTTTAATTCCTTTATTAAAATTTTTGTTGGTTTTATTGGGACAAATATTTAAATAACGGTCAATTCACCACTATTTTCATGGGTTCATTATTGCATGTTTTTACAAAATCTCTCAGAACTTGGTCAGCCAACATTGTCCATGCTGATTGGATACAGTGGCCATAGAGACTAGAAAAGGCTCAGGTTGTGGGAGCCAGTTGCTGTTGGAAAAATTACCCACAAATCTGGGAGTGACTTTGGATCTGGCTAAGGGGAGAATGCTGAACTTAGTGTCTCATGGCACAAACATGACTGATTTTTGTGAGAGTGTTATTAGAAATATGGGTCTGAAGACTCATGAAGTACAGGATCTGGATTAGACACATCATACCATTTCAGAAAATACCTAAATGTTCATGAACAGCAGTGGCTCTGGCTTCCACTGGGTTTTGTCCCAGGTGTTGATGCAGGTGTATACCCAGGACTGGTGAAGCTCACAGAGACCCTCTCCATCATCTGTACTGTCTCTGGATTCTCTTTAATGAGCCATGGAGTGTACTGGGCTTGCCAGAAACCAATGAAGGGGTTGGTGTGGATACTGTTACATGGTATAATAAAATCACAAACTACAGTCCAATGCTGGATTCCCAACTCAACATCACCAGAGGAACTTCCAGGAGCCAAGTTTGTTTAATACTAAACAGCCAGACAGATAGGACACAGCCATGTATTAGGGTGCCAGACAGTGAGGAGAATTCTACATAAGCCCGGACACAATCTTCTCTGCAGTAAGAGAGTGAAAGAGAGAGGGTCCCCCTGTACATGCCCAGACAAGGGTTTATATGTTTCCAACATGGGATTGAACCCCAAAACTTCAGCAACAGATGGATACTAAAAGCTACTGTACCAAACTGTCCAAAAATGAATAATTCTTAATGGACATGCACCCTTGGGCAAATCACACTCTGGGGCCATGTTATTCTTTCCATTGTTCAACCTGAGATATGTGTATATAGTAGTAGGACATGCAAATAGGGCCCCTCACCTAATGAAAAGCAGCCCAGCCCCAACCCTGCAACTCTGGGACAGGAGGTCAGCCTGGGATCTACAGGTGTTCCCAATCCCCGCTCAACACAGAATACAGACCACTCACTATGTAGTTTGTGCTTATCTGGATTTTACTTGTAGCTATTTTAAGAAGTAATTCTTGGAGATTGAGAGGCACCTATTATATGAGTGGATATGACTGAGATACAATGGATGAGTGACAGTTTGCTGACAAGGACATCTCTGTGTTTGCAGGTGTCCAGTGTGAGTTGTACCTGGTGGAATCTGAAGAGGATTAGTACAAACCAGGGAGTCTCTGAGACTCCTGCATGGCCTTACAAATCACCTTCAGTATCTTGTATGGAGTGGGTCCGCCAGACTCCAGGAGAGACTGGGGTGGGTCTTAGACATTAATGGTGATGGAAGTACCATGTACTGTGCAAACTCTGTAAATTGCCATTACTATTTCCAGAAAAAAATTTCAAGAACTCACTGTACCTGCAAATGAACAGCATGAAAGCAGAAATTAGTCATGTATTAGTGTGCAGCAAACATAGTGCTTAAAGTCAGTGTGAGCCCAGACATAAACCTCCCTGTGGAAGGTAGGAGGGCTTGGCTACAGGGGTTCTCAGGACACCAGGAGATGCTCTTGACCTTGGGGAAGAAAAACCAGCCCCAGGAGCAGGCATGGGCCTTGGCTGGGAAGGAAGAGTCTTTCTTTCGAAAGCATGAATTTCCTCCCAAAGCTTTCAGTTGCATCCAAGGATGCAACTTTTCTTTCTATGCGGCTCTAATTTCCCACATTATCACTGAAGAGGACATAGGAAGAAGTGATACCATCTGTTTGCAGGTGAGATTTCACCTTGTGCTGGCAGACATTTCTTTCACCACACTCCTGTGTGTCCTTTTCCTTTCTTGGCAATGACATCCCTTGTGATCTTGTCTTCTCTGCAGTTGAAAATATTTCTCACAAAGAAGAGACCAGCCCCATCTTGCTCCCTAATGTGTGCACCAGCCTGAAATATCTGTGGCTTTATGGATGAGGTACAAGACAAATTCACATGGACTACTGAGTCCTGTGGAGGAAAAAGGACAGCATGGCTACTCTCTCAAAGGTAGAGAACCTCAGAGGGGCCTAGCCACTCTCTCAAGAGGAAAGTGCTTCAACCCTTGCCTTGACAGGCCTTTATTGGCTTTCAATTTTCCCGGGAATACAGGTAAAGTGCATTAATCATTGTCAGGCAGTAAGGATAGACAGCACACAAAGAACTATGACTGTTTATTCTGAATCAGGGTCTGTTAGCTAAAGGGCTACAAAACTTTGGGAAACAAATTCATTTCCTGTTCAAACCCTTATTGTTTAGTTGAGAGCATGCTTAGTAAAGCAGGTTTTACAGAATTTTATGTGTTCTTTCTTAGGCCTGATCACTTGGGGAACCCATCCCTTTCCAGCACAGGGCTGCACCATCCTCTGTCATTGTTTTAGGCTTAAATCAGGCAGGGGAAGTAAGGCAGCCAAGAAATTAGGAAACTTCTCAAAAATGAAATGAGGACTTGGGCTATGTCAAAGCCGAGGGGCGAGGGTCCATAACCCTCTATTTCTATAGCCCCTGAAGTTCTTCCCTGGGGGCTCCCCATGATTGTGCCTGTCTTAGGTCATTCCCTTCTTGGGAATCTTACCCATCATTGCCTAACCAATCAATAATTGGGGGCCAGTTATGGATGAAGTAAAAAGAGCAGAAGCAGCATTCTTTCCAGGGACATAAGCTTTGTCTCTTCAGTGGCTTATGGTCCAAAGGTCGTTCACTCAGCCTTAGCCATATGGGGGTTACAGCTTCTGAAACAAGGCAGGGCAGTTCCCAACAGTCCCCTGTGTGCTTAGCTCAGACTCTGTGCTCTCTAACACGAACACAATGTTCTCACACATCTCTTTCTTTCTTTCTGACAGGCACCTCTCACCCCACATGGGTTATGACTGATCCCAGGACCTCCACTGCTGAGGTCTCTGTTCTGCCTGTCACACCTTACCTTCTTGCTCCTTCCTTATTTATTGCATAGATGGGGAAACTCACAATATCTGGTTTCTGCAATCACAGTATTTTAGTCTGATTTTCTTTAGTGTGCTTTTGTAAAGGACACATGATTCCATTTCTGGATATCAGGGTACATGTTCCAGTCAGAGAATTCTGGGTAATCTCCCAATGTCAGCACCTTTAACTAAGTCACCCCTCTCTTAGTCACAGCTGCAGAATCCTGCCATATAATAGAACACTCATTGGCCCCAGAAGCAGGAATGTATGTGCTCCTCAGTGTCTAGGTTCATCCATCCTGGTGCCCAGAGGACCATATTCTCAGCTAACCCTCAGAAACCTGGGGACAGGCTTCCTACTGGAGGTGTTGGAAGTTGTGTTGGAGAGTGTGAGTGTGTGCCCACATGAGTGCAAATTGTTTGTAGGTGTGTTTGTGACAGTGTGTGATGTGTTCTATGTGTGCACATGTATGATTTAATTTATGTTCTGAGTCTCCCACAACTCACAGAACAAAGACATTCTCACACAGCAATGAGAACAGGGCCCTGGAGAGATTTCAGCCCATTAGAAAGCCTGTTTCCCTCTCTGTCAGCTGGGTGTGAGTCTGAGGCAGGAACTTGTGTCATGGACACAAGTTTCTTTGGTAGAAACAGATTTTTAATCATCTCAGGCAATACACTTAAAGAGGCAAAATATCCTCCTTGTTTCCAGGTATCCTGTCCCAGGTAAGCTGTATCAGTCAGAGTCAGCAGTTGTGAAACCCAGATAGGGGTTGCAAGAATGCGGTGCATGGGATCCAAGAGTAGTCCTCACCCCAACTTTCTTCACAGAGCAGAATCTTGACCCCAGAAACATGTCTCAGATCCAGCTCTCCCTCCAGCTGAACTCTGTGACCACCAAGGACATGGCTGTGGGTCACTGTAGCATACACATGGAGCAAGTCAATGCCAACCAACACCAAAGTCCCTCTTCAAGTTGCAGGTTTGGGGATGGGCTGCAATGAGCTCTCTGGACACATGGATGCCAGGGATCCATCTGGAGAGCAGGTGTAAAGGGAGTTCAGAAACAGGATTTTTGATTTAACATGTAAGTCCTCTCCTTGCACAGAAAACTACTTCTCATAGACCTGCCCTGTTATTCTTGCATTTATATGTGCATCTGTTCTCTGTATGTTAGTGTATTGGTTAACCTATTCATCTGTGTGAAGAAGGGTGTTACTATGTGCTTTACCTTCATGTGCACTTGTGTGTGTTAGTGTATGTGCTATGTACATGCATGTATGTGTGAGTTTTGTGCATTTCTAAGTGTTTTATACTCAGTACTGGTATGACTTTTATGAGAGAGTGAGGGCTTAATGGTTCTCTATAGCATTTCCTAATTTTCTACAAAATGCTCGGCTACAGAAAAATATACATGATAACATATCTTAGAATAGGCGTCTTTCTTCAGTGTTTTATAATTTTTTGCTTGTGATTTTGAGCTCTGTAGGCATCTTGCTGGTTGGTTTGGCTCTGCATGAAGTTTCTGCCCCATCTCCTGGGCAGAAACAGCTGCACATGGTGTCTGAGCCTTCATGTACCCCTCCCTGTCCTGTCCCAGATCCCACAAGTCCATCTGCTGACAGGTCTGATTTGGCTCAGGGATGGTGGACCTCAATGGTCATCTCAGGGTCCACAGAGATCCCAGAAAGGGCTGTCAGCTCAATGCCCCAAACACACTCCATTCTGTCCTTAGGTGGAGTCCCTCTCTCCTGCAAGAAGCAGTCCTAACAACACAGTGGGGACATGCAAGTCCAAGGACTGGGATATACATCACTGAACTCTGTGAGTTTTCCTCTTGGATCCAAGGGTATGAAGCTTCACTGTGGGTGGGATTTTCACTGGGAGTGTACCAGATCCCAGGAGCAGTTCAGGGGCCCCTGACTCCCAGGGTCTGATGTTCAACAGGTCCAGTCTGTGATTTTGATAATTAGGTCACATGTTTAATCAAAAGCTCTTCTAGAAAGAAATAGATGACATTGTTATAGTTTTAAATGCATTTCATAGTAAATTCTTCACTATGTAATAATGTGAGACAGAGTCGATATATACGGTACCAGAGACTGACCAGCATTCATCCTATCCCCTTAGTACTTGAACAGGACGCACACAGTCATACACAGTAATCACAAAGTCATACATATAGCCAAACAGCGACACACAATCCAAACAAATCAAAACAGATCACATCACACCATCACACACAATCACACACAATCACACATGATGTTACTGCACAGTCCAAGAGTTACACATGCAGGCACACTGTCAAGCACACAAACAACCATACACACAGCCGCACACAGCAACAAACAGCCACAGAGACACACACTTATTATCACACACAGTGCCACAGTCTCACAGTCACACAGTCTGACACTATCACACACAGTCACATAGTCGCATAGTCATATGCAGTGCCACACATACTGCCATTCATTCTGTTTTACACACACATGCACACACCATCATACATAGTCACTAACTCATTTTTGACAAATATGTGCATTCACACATGAGCAGAGACAAAAAACTGTTCATGACATTGCACACCATTTTATCTACAACATGTCAGGGTATTTTCTGCATGTAAACGTCCAGTCCACAAAGTGTCTCAGGCAAATACTTCTCTTCCTACAGTTGCTACATGTACTCAATAGATGACCTTAACTAACATTTATGTTTTTCTCCTACAGTGGCAGTTATTGTAAATAAAATTATGTGTTCAGAACTGATTTGATACTGAGAATTAACAAGTAAATCTATAATTGTAAAAACATAATTACAAACTGTTTTGCAATTACTGTCCCAGTGTTTTCAGGAGCCTATTAAAAATTATATCACCAGGTGTTAGAAGAGCAAACATCATCACCAACTCCTATGTCACAATACAAAAATATAACTTATTTATGTCCATAACCACAGTTCAATATGCTAAACTTGCATTTTAACCTATAACTCTGGGTATCCTAATGCCCTCTATAGAGTTAGGAAGGTGCACAGTTAAATAAATGTCACATGAATAGAAGAAAAGTTGGGGAGAAATGTCAAGGATGAGTTTATAGAAGGGATGTGGAAGAACCTTGTTCTCTGACTGGTGGCCCCACATGTCTCCTCTTGTTTGCTCCAATCTCTGCTTCTCTTAGCAAAGGAGAGAAGATAAATGAGGACAGAAACAGAAACCTCACCACACTGAAGTGTAAAAGCAGTGTGTGCTAGTGGAGTCGGAGATGAGACTAACCTGTTACAGAGCTGAGCCAGGTCTGAAAACCTAGATGTAATGGGAACTATATAAAATTTTTGAAACCTAGTTTTAAATTGTCATTTGTGGTAGGAAATGCAAATGTAACATTTTAGCTCTCTGAACTATACACCTCAGTAATGTTAAGCATGTATAAAACAGTTTGAAGAACACTCATCTTGCAATATCTGATGCTTTATACACAAAAATCACCTCCCCCTCATCCCAGTTCTAGCACTTACCATTCTACTTCCTGTTTTGATAAATTTGACTATTGTAGATAGACTACTTAAGGTATCTTATGCATGATACCTTGCATAAGCAGAATCATACAGGGCTGTCTTTCTGTGACAGTCTTATGTCTCTCATCATAAGGTACTCAAGTCCATTAACATTGGAGCGTCTGACAATATTTCCCATTTCCAGTGTTGTGCAATATTCCAGTGTATGTGTGCATTGCCCTTTGTTTATCCTTTTATCCATCAAGGGATATTTATGTTGTTTCCACCTATTGTTTGTTCTGAATTTGTGACTATGAACAGGGGTGTCTAACCATCTCTTTGAAATGACTTTAGACATACACCCAGCAGTCAAATTGCTATTTAATATGACACTTCCATTTGCAAATTAAAAAAACCTCCATACTGTTTTTTTTTTCTTTTGGGTACACAAGGGTTACTATTATCTGTATCCTTGCAAATTCTGATTTTGTTTAGTTTTGTTTTTAATATTGGCTTCCTAGTGGATGGGAGGTGACATGTCAATGTGATTTTGACTTTCATTTCTGTATCATTAGTTATGTTGACCATCTTTTCAGATGTGTGTTGGCTGTATGAATGTTAGTTTTGAGAAATGTATATTTAATTTTCACCCCACTTCTTTTTAGTTGTATAGAAACATGTTCATTCAGCACTGTATAAATATAAGCTGCACAGCATAATGACTACAATTCCATATCTTTTCAAATGTTTTCCACAAATATACAGCTAACCTCCATCATTTTATACAGACACAAGTAAATTAAAATGAAGAAAAGAAAAGAATATAGAATAAAAAGAAGAATCATGTGGATATCATTGTGCTAAGAACTTTGAGGATCTCCCTTCTGCCTTTGGCCACACTAACACACACCATAAAACAGTGTTAAGTCTAAAATCATCATGCTGTTCATTGCATCCCCCAGGACTTATCCTGCAATTTGAAGTTTGTACCTTTAGATCATCAGTGTCTGATTTTCCCACTGACCAACCGCCATCTCTGATTATCACAAATATGACTTCTTCAATGACACCATATTTGTCATTCTCTGTCTCACTTACTTTGTATCCACAAGGTCCATTTTGTTTTCCTAATGGCAAGGTTTCCTAATTTTCATTGTGAATAATATTTCATTATATATACTGTCTTTATCCATGTTTTGGCTGTTGTAGATAATGCTAAAAAACACGGAACTACAAATAACTGTTTGATATAGTGATGTTGTTTCTTTTGTACATATATAAATTTATTTATTTATCTTTAGAGGGGAAGGGAAAGAGAAAGGGAGAGAAACATCAATGTATAGTTGCCCTTTGCACATCCCCTGCTGGGAACTGGCCTGCAAGGAACCAGCCTGCAACCGAGGCATGTTGCCCTGACTGGGGATCGAACCGTGATTGTCTGGTTCGCAGGCCTGAGCTCAATCCACTGAGCTACACCAGCCAGGGCTCTTTTGTCTCTATTTTAAAAGGTAGACTTTCTGGTTCATAAGGCAGTTTTGTTTTTAATTTTTGAGAAGCTTCCATGTTATTTGCCTTAGCAGCTACACCAATTCACATTCCCACTAATAGTGCACAGGGTTCCATTGACTGCACGTATTCTGCATCCGCTCTAATCTATACTTTACGTTCAAAACCTTTTTGTTATTTTCTTTTGATTTTTGACATTGAGTTGCAGAGGTGTTTTTTTTTTAATTTTGGGTGTTATCACATGATCAGAAATATGATTGCGAATATCTTCCCTATTGCACAGGTTGTCTTTTCACTTTTTTAATTTTTTCCATGCACATATGATGTTTACATTAATGTAACCCAGTTTTTCTCTATTTCTTCTTGGGTTTTGGGGGGTTTTATGTCATCATGAACAAGTTACTGACTAGCCAGTGTCATTAAATTTTCTTCTATGTTTTGTTCTTGGGATAGTACATATTTAGATCTTACATTCAGACCTTTAATTCATTTTTAGTTAATTTTTCTATGTGGTACATGATACTGTTTTATTTTACTCGCTGCACATGGATATTCCGTGAACCCAACATCAATTGTTAATTATACTCCCCTTTCCATATCAAGTGGTAAAAAAAAAGCATAAAAAATTAACATAATGTAACACACTTTCCCAAGAAGGAAAACACTCAACACAATGGAAATAGAAGGAAACTGTTTCTTACAATAAAGGTCATATATATATAATCCCACAAATAGCATCATTCTCAGTGGTGAAAAAATTTAAACTATTCCTCTATGATAAGGAAGAAAACAAAGACATCCACTGTCACCCCTTGCAATCAACATAGTACAGGAAGTCTTAGCTGTAACACTTTGGCAGAAAATTAATAAAATAGATCCAAATAAGGAAGAAATAAAGAAAAATGATCATTGTTCATGCATGACATGAACTTACATTGGGCTTTCATTTTATTTAGAAAATTAGGACTTCCACCAAGATGGAGGTATAGGTGGATGTGCCGTGCCTTCTCACACAACCAAGTTTAGGGACAACTAAATATTAGCAACAGAAATCATAGCCAGAACACAGAAAATTGAACTTTTTGGAAGTCCGTTAACAACAAATTCTTCAGCCTGACCAGTAAGGGGCAAAACCAGTGGCTGCTGGAGCGGGGTTGCACAGGAGGACTCAGTCAGATGGGCTCAGGTGCGGAATCCAGACGCGGAATCCAGGTGCAGGGTTGGACCTAGTGAGCCTCCGAGCGAGTGACCAGGCGAGCGACCGCAGAGGAGATAGCAGGGAAGCGGTGCTGCGTGTTGACTATGGTCGCCTATTTGTGTGCAAGCAGACAGGCTAGGGAGTGGGCGGTTGGACCAGGGCCCAGCGTCCCCGCGGCAAGCGGCAGTAGAGGGCGCCGCCATTTCCCTGATCTGACCACACCCCCACATACAACATCACAACCCAGCGACCTGGGAGTCCAAGGCGCCGCTTCTCACACTTAAAGGCCCAGAACAGACCAAAAATGTCGCAAATTCTCACAGTCCCTGAGCCCATAGACCTAAGCGATGAAGAAATAGCAAAACTCTCAGACGCACAGTTTAAAACACTGGTCATCAGGATCCTCACAGAACTGGTTGATTATAGCCACAAATTAGAGAAACACATGAAGGTGAAACTAATTGAAATAAATGGAATTGCACAGGAAACCAATAGCGATGAAAAGGAAACTGGGACTCAAACCAATGGAGTGGACCAGAAGAAAGCAAATAATGGCCAAACAGAAAAGAGTCAGGAAGCAAGAATTCAAAGAAATGAGGAGAGTCTTAGGAACCTCCAGGACATCTTTAAACGCTCCAATATCTGAATTATAGGGGTACCAGAAAGGGGAAAGGCACAGCCACCAGTGGAAAACTTATTTGCACAAATAATAAAGGAAAATTTCCCCAATCTGGCAAAGGAAATAGACATCCAGGAAGTCCAGGAAGCTCAGAGAGTACCAAAGAAGTTGGACCCAAGAAGGAACACACCAAGGCACATCATCATTACATTAGCCAAAATTAAAATGAAGGAGAGAATTCTAGAAGCAGCAAGAGCTAAGGGGACAGTCACCTACAAAGGAATCCCCATCAGACTGTCAGCAGATTTCTCAAAAGAGACCTTACAGGCAAGAAGGGGCTGGAAAGAGGTATTCCAAGTCATGAAATCCAAAGACCTACATCCAAGATTGCTCTATCCAGCAAAACTTTCATTTAGAATGGAAGGACAGGTAAGGTGCTTCTCAGATAAGATCAAATTCAAGGAGTTCATCATCACCAAGCCCTTATTATATGAAATGTTAAAGGGACTTATCTAAGAAAAAAGAAGTTGAAGAAACATGAACAGTGAAAGGACAACAAACTCACAGTTATTAACAGCCACACCTAAAACAAAAGCAAACTAAAAGGACAGCTAGATCAGGAGTGGAAACATAGAAATGAAGATCTCAAGGAGGGTTAGCAACAGGGGAGTGGGAGGAGGAGAAGGGGGGAGAAGGTACAGAAAATAAGTAGCATAGACAGTAGATAGAAAATAGATGGGGGGGGCAAGAATAGCATGGGAAATATAGAATCTAAAGGACTTGAGACACGTGGTCATAAAATAAAGGGGGGTAATGGTGGGGATGGGGGGTAGGGTGGAGGGGAATGAAGGGGGAATAGAACAACTGTAACAGCATAATCAATTTAAAAAAATAAAATAAAATAATTTTTTCGGTAAAAAAAAATTAAATGAAATTTCTCTTTTGCAGAAGAGTTTGATACACATGTAGATTTCTTTTGCACTCTTCTTTTGTATATGCCTCTATTACATTCCTTGGACATAACATGAACTAAAGTACACATTTGAGTAAACTCTGCATCAGTCTGTGCATATGTGTGTGTGTGTGTGTGTGTGTGTGTGTGTGTGTGTGTGTGTGTGTGTGTGTGTTTGTGGGAGAAACAAATTGCAAGGTGTAACATTTTGCATTGTATCTGTCATGACTCCAACTTTGCCTAATATTGCGTAGTTTTATATGTGAAACTCACCATGTTACATCTAGTTATGTCTTTATACTGAAAGCAATTCACACACAAAAATTCTTCTTCATGTAAATGTTTGAGTAAACACATGTAAGCCCATCTTACTCTTTCCAAGTTTCTAAAACACGAATTAAACCCCAGACATAGGGGTTTTGTAGTTGACTGCTCTGCCAGAGGGAAGTGAGGTACATACATGGTTCATGGGTCATTCTCAACCCATATCAGGCCTCTCTCAGTTTCCCTTCTGACCCTGAGAGCACTAGTATGTGTAACAATGTGTAATCACACTGCTACTGAGTCACGTTTTCCACCTAAACTCACCATGAGAGACTTTATGTAATATTAGCTGAACTATGATTTCACAACACTGAAAGATAAGTAATCCTTTAATACAAAAAGTGCAAAGGAACTAACTCCCACATATCCTGGAGCTCATGTTGACTACAGTGGAGATGCATACCAGCATTGTAATGATCTATAAATGCAGTTTCTGAACATTATTTTATGTAGGAACTATCTGGACTGAGGCATCTCAGGGACTACAGGAAAGGGAGCCATCAACAGTGCTGTCAGCTGCTTCCTGTGTGTGTTCCACCAGTTACTTGAAGCCTGTACTGGGCCACATGAGTTTGTTGTGTCTTCCAGGCTGACTGGTCACCATAACAAGCCCTCATGCATATGGACTGTCCCACTCAGGTTAACATGCAGGGCCAGCCAGCACTCTAATAAACACACACTTGCTCACTCAGTGAGTGCACATGACTTCTCCATTGACTGCCACTCACCTTCACAATCCTATCCTCACTCTCCCAATCTTGGGGAAGCTAGGACAAGAGAGAAATAGGCTGCTGCTCTCAACGAGGCCCATACCTCAGTGTCTGCTTAGTCTTCTTAGCCCATCCCTCTAGGACAGGACTCATGGGGCAAGGGGTACTGGGTGAGCACCCAAAGAGGACTGTCTGCCTGATGGGGCCTCACTGCTTTGCCTCCTCCTCCACATCTCCTCCTTGGCTCCTCCAAAGCCATCCTGAGGGCTGTGTATTCTGCCATTCCTGGTCTTGACTTCTTGGGGTGTCCCAAGGGAGAGCAGATGTGGATTTCACCCCTGATGTCTTGATGCTCTTTCAGCACACACTCATTCCCTTCCTGAAGTGTCCTAAGTCTCCATAAGGGTCAATGCCAAAAAAGTGAATGTATATCTCACCTAGCCCCACCATCACTGGGTTGAAAAGTTGGGTTGGGGTCTGGGCCTGTGGCAGTGGCTCCTGTGCCCACCATGGAGAAATTGTGGTCCATTGTTGACCATCCCTTTCTGTGAGTGCCTTAGTCAGAGAGGCTCTGGGGTGAAAATACCCTTGTTCTCCTCTTTAAGTGGCTTCATTTCCCCTCGTCCTTTCCCTGAAGAAGTTCTGTCTCAGGTCACCCTGCAGGAGTCTGGCCTTGGGCTAACAAAATTCTCTCAGACCCTCACGGTGACCAGTTCCTTCTCCAGGCTCTTACTGAGCACAAGTGGTATGGGAGCTGCTGGATCTATCAGCTACCCAGGAAGGCACTGAAGTGGCTCTGAGATGTTTGGTGGAATGATGAGAAGTATTACAGCCCATCTCAGAATATCAAGCTCACAATCTCCAAGGACACCTCCAAAAAAAAAATAAATAAAAACCAGGTGGTTCTTCCAAATGACCGGCATGGCTTTGCACATCGTCATGTATTATTGTGCAAGGGTGGCACAGAAACACAGCCCAGAGGCCTCCTGTAGAAGAAACTGGATGGGTCACAACTGGGACCCACATCTGCAGAACAGGAAAGCATAGGGAGAAGCATTTGCCTGGATCTGAAGGTGATTTCTATCACCTTACAAGGACTAAAAACCCCATTATCTTTTCTCTCCTCTCCTTAGAAATCTCCCATCCCTGTTGGTAGTGCAAGCAGCTGAATTCTGTTTCATAAACATTCAACACTACAAGGTCAGTTATATAGTACAGAAGCATCACCCACAGGATGAGAGTGTTCCATGGGCTCCTGTCCCTCCAAGGAGCAAAATACAAATAAACATAATGCCCACCTTTGTTAAAATAGTTGATTCCATCTTAGAGAAACACTAGGTGATAAGAAAACTTTTGAAGAGGTTCCAAGATGGCTGCAGAGAAGCTGGAAGCTCTGTACACTTGCTCCCAGCCTAGACCAAACTTGTAGCTAAAATGCACAGCAACCAATTTGAAAACCCAGCTGAAGTGTAGGTACTTTGTAATTTTACAAACAGGAGCCCAGAAGAATATGGAATAAGACAAGGAAAGAGTGAGCCCTTTCCCACAAGTGCAGTGACTGTGAAGACCAAGGAATATTGCAGCAGGAAGCTCCCTCCACCAGGGAGTGTGGAACCTCATTCCATGCAGAGGTTTCCAATCCATCACAAAAGGTGAGAAGGGAGCCAGCATGGCATGAGGATGTGGGAAACTGGAAATTCAGTACATCTGGGATACTCAAATGTACCAACCCAGGGAGGGAGCAGCCTGATTGCTACAAGACCAGGATCTGTGACTGCTGGAGGGACCATGCTGCAGTCCTCGGCTGTAGGAGAGGTCTTCTTGGTACATCCAATAGTGACTTGAGAGGCCCTCTATTCCCTGGAAGGGCTTTGAACTTCCCCTCTGTGAACCTGAGTTCCTATGGTATCCATGAAAATAGACCCATAAACCAATCTTGAGTTTCCTAAAAGAGGGGTGTGGTGGTCCAATGTTTGTTGACACCAGGTAGACTATGCCTGGGTTTCAGATGTGACCATCTGAGCTGAGGTGTCACTGTAAGAACAAGAGAATTTGATGGTCATGTAAACTTCTTGTTCTGTTTGTATGTAGTCTAAGGCAATTTGATTATCTAAGACAAGTTTAGTTAGAGTCAAGAGATTTCTGAATAATAGCAAGTGAGGTAGAAGTTTCATTTACTAAAGTGGTTAAATGTTGAAGAGTTTCTGAAGTACATGGTAATGTGAAGCTCCTTTCCAACATGGTACTAGGGCACATCTAAAGAAACATTCACTGTCTAGGATTTTTCTGGGGAAATCTCAGACCATGTGTGTTAATGTTGATTGATCACTCTGTAGTCCAATTTGCCCCAATAGTTTCATGTACTTGCTTGTGTATCTCATGAGTAAGTAAGACTTCCCTAGTTTTCCCTGAACAAGCTAAAGGTATTTGGAGTTGGAGTACATGTTCCAGTGGCACATGAGAGAAAGCTTCTTTCTTTTAGGAAAAAATGTTACTTGGGTAGGAAATTTACAGAACAAGCCTGGGTCCAGCACAGGGGTGATGCATTCCAGCAAATGGAGAAAGCGGTGTGATAACTTTAAACGAGTTGGCATTTCAATGTCTTGAGGGAGGCTTGTTGCTGCATTTGTCTCATTACCTCTACAACAAAAACTGTTTTTTTTTCCTTTTTTTTTAAGTCAACTTGGTGTTTGATACAGACCATGTGGGTCCCAAATGTGTCTGAGGCTCAGTTAGTAGAATGATGTTTGTGGGGTGTCAGAGGAGCCCCTGGCACCTCAGGTAATCATTCATTACCTGAGTTGCTTTTCCAGTGCACCATCTGCCAATGTGCCTCTTTCAATTCAGTTCGTTTTCTCAGGCCTGCTGCTGGAACCTGAGCTTTCTGCCCTGGTGATCTGATTAAACAGAATTCTTGGTGGGACATCTTGAGTGGCAGTTTCCACTGTCAGAGATTTTTCTCATTGTATCTAAGGTCATGGGTCAGCTATTTCCTTGCAAGGATTGCAGCTTCTGGAGTGTCTGAGAGTCTTTAGTTAAATGTCCTGCACTGAGCCATTCTCACAGAAGTGGGTTTCATATTTTCTCCCTGAGCTGTAAGGTATAAATCCAGGGACTGCTCTGGATGTACTGCAGCCTTTGTTGTTAACACACATGCTAAGTTCTCACCCATGAGGCTTAATAGCCATTTCCCCTGATTCATCACTCAGGACATAAACCTCCTACTGGTAGATCATGAAGACACCACTGAGGATGATGTGAGGGAAGGTCATCTGAGTCTGTTGAGAATGTGGGTATATGGGTCTTTGAGGGTTAATTTATGGGTCCACTTGCCTGGCAAGAGGGTGCCCCTGTATTTGTTTATATATTATCTGGATAATTCTGTGTGGATATTTTAAATCAGTGGACTGGGTGAAGCAGATTGCCCTTTCTAGTGTGGGGGAAACTGTGTGCCTATTGCAGATCTGCAGGGGACAATTGTGACCTTCCTGTCTGATGGCCTTAGATTTAGAGCATCTACATGAGCTTTGTTTTTCCCTCCAGCACCCAGGTCACATGGGCTCATCCTGCATCTCAGGCCTGAGTTCATGGACTGGAACTAACCCTCAGAATCCTCTTTAATTCTCTCATCCCTGTCATTCTTGGGTTTCCCCAAACCTTCCTTATGTCATGATCTTTTATTTCCTCAGAGCTGCAGTGCAGAGGTGTGATGTATGTCCAATTCCCAGGAAGTATAGAATGAGGCAGGTATGACCTGGATGTGAACCTGGTCCCTTTAAGACCAGGACCCCAAAAGCCCTGCACTGGTCACACAGGCCATGTCTCCACCTCCCCTTTCTTCTCATTCTTGTCCTTCCAGAACAAACAGGAGACAGTGACAGAGGAGTACAAACACACTATCAAAATAATTACTCTTTGTCCTATGTCAGCACAGCCTTTGGTCACAGGTACTTCCTCTTCAGTTCATGTGATCATGTGTTGACTCCTGTCATCTGAGTTCATTGTCCACCTTCCCTGTGCTGTGCCCCCTCCTTCTTGATCAGAAAAATGGCAAAAAAATGTTTACAATAAATTGCATTCTTGTAAAAACCAGAGAGATGGAGTAGGAAACTCAATAGCAAGATGTGCTCCATCCTGACCACAAAATGCCATTTCTCTTAAAAAAAAAAAAAGACCAAAAACCAAAAAAAAAAAAAAAAAAAAACAAAGAAGAAAAAGTGGACAGATTCCAGAGCATGGAGGAGCCTTGGAAACACAATGCTCAGAGAAATAGGCCATTCTCCGAATCACAAAGGCTGTGTGCTTTCACATCTGTGAGAGATGGAGGATCAATGACATGGAAACAGAGTCCAGAATGTGGGGGAGATGGGATGGGGGAATGAAGTGAGGAGTTATTAATCAAAGAAAACTGAGTCAGAATCAGAAATTGAGCACTTTTGAATTTATAAGGTGATGGTTGCATAGCAGTGTGATTATTCTTAATGTCACTGTGTCCATTTAAAATTGATAAGCATGTTGGTCGTTAGTGTGTATTTTACCACAAATGTCACACCAGCACTAATGAAAGGTGGGCACATTTTTTTCCAGGAGAGGTGCTGCCTCCTGACCCTGAAGGGTTGGGATGGAGTCTGAACTGCTGCAGTGGGCTTGCATGCAAGGTCACTCTTAGGAGCTCACTTTTGGGGGCAAGAACCTCCAAAAGTGTGCCTGTTCCCTGAGTATTTCCAGGGAAATGGAATTTGGAAACAAGGGGAGCCTAAATCAGAATTATGAGCCACCGCATCTGAGATGAGAGCAGTGTGTGAGGTGGATGTATGGGGTCAAGGGCAGAGGGTGAGACATGTCCTCAGGAGGCAGGACATTACAAGAATCTGAGTGTATCTTTGAGGAAAATACAATGTGGGTAGCATGTCTTTAGGGTCATCACTCTCTACCTCATGCTGCGGCCAAGATGATTGATGGTGGGAACCCACAATCTCCATGATGCTCACCACATACAGGACCATGCTGCCAAGAGTGGGTGCTCTCTTCTTGAAAGGCACATTAAAACCATGAATTTTCGCTTTACAGAGTCCCCCTGAGCTGGTAGCTAATCTATCCCACTGAAATCAACCTGACATGGATGTGACAAAAACAACAAGATCTTCAACAGTTCAGCTTATCTGGGTCTCACAATATCTAAAGCTCCATGAAAACTGGAACACAGACACACCCAGGTGTCACCTGAAATGCATCTCAGAGAAACATCACAGGAACAGGTGAGCAAGGAAGACATGTCCAGTCTGAAGGCCCACTGGGGCAGTTCAGCACACACATCACTGGGATGGCCAGGGCCATGGGCAAGGGGTCAGTTTCTATCCTCCACATTGGGGGACAGGACACAAAAGTGTTATAGAGCACAAATGTGCCCTGGGGCACAGGTGTGCTGTTCCTGGAGGAGGTGATTTCACTGCTCTCTTGGCATCCACCTCTCTTTCCTCTATGCTCATCATGCTGGCTGGTGCCCTGGGGACTTCACAGGTGCCCCCCAGTATTTTCAGGACAGTGACACTATCTCCACCACAGATGTCACCTCAACCCCATGTGGCTGCACCAACCCCTCACTCTCAGCTTTCTTGTTGGCAAGGGGTATTTCCTGAGACATTTGCACCTGTTGAAGTCTCACATTTGGTGCTCAGTCTTTTGAATGTGCTCCAGTCCTTGCTGTGCACTATTAAATGATGGGGACTGCAGTGGGAATTTTCTGCATTTGGAGCGTGTGTTAGACTAGGGGAAGCAAGCATTAACAACCTGGTGAATGCTTGGGGTTTTAAGCATTCACCAGGTTGTTAAATCCCATCATGGGTTTCACCTCAGTTTAGTGGTTTTAATAAAATATACACTAGCTCTGCACTTTGTTTTCCCTCCATCACCTTGGCCCATCAAATGCTCCCAGTCTTCTTCCCAGAACATCAGCCCCCAGGTACTTGCCCCAGGGCCTCAGGTGAATGGAAGAAGGAAGGTTCCAAGCTGACTCCCTATGACTAAGAATCAGGTCAGATAATTCACACACATCTCAGAACACCTGCTGGCTCTAAATTAATGCCTGTGTTTTTATGGGAGGTGACTGACCCCTGAATCTCAGATCCTCATATTGTCTAGGTACCCAGGAGGCCTCCAGAGCAGCTCACCTGTGAGAAGAGTCTTCACTAATCTGGAGGAAGTGTCTAACACTTGTCTCAGATGCAGGGCCAGGGCTGGACTCTGGATGGCAGGTACTAACTAAAGAGAGTGCCCTGTTCCCTGCAGGTGGACTGAGACAGAGGCTGCACCTGCACCACCACCTGCAAGCCCAGGGGACCTCATCCTGGTGAAGGAAAAGACTGTTCTCTCTTTTGTAAAATTACAACATCAAATATTTGACATAAAATTTTTATTATACAACCCAGAAATGATGAGTCTACTTCATGTGTTTCCTTGGACTTGGAATATGCTTAGGTATAATGTTAATCTCTTTTAATATCCACAAGATTAAAATAGCGTGGCCCTCTCATCTTGATCAGATTTAATTTTTAAATGTAGAGAAATTGGGTATACCTTATCCTGAGTCCCAGGTGCCTCATAACCTAACTGCTCTCCCATACCTGACCCACACCACTGAATCCAACAGAAGAAATGTGGTCAGGACCCAGAAATGGATGGGACAGTGACCTCAGTCCATCCTCACATGAGAACAGAGCCCCCCACGTGCAAATTTATCTCCCAGCTCCAGAGTGTATCCTTCCCTGTACTGTGAGGGCTCTCAGCTGTCTCTTCACACGGGACTAAGGACTCTGGGGAAGGCAGACCTCTGCTCTAGAAGAAGATGAGACTCTTGGGTCTCCTCATATGCCTGGTAAGAGCCCCCCTGGGTCAGATGTCAGACATGGTTTTATGGGATGGTGGTGATTGAAGGTTACTGACAGAAACTGATGCCGCTTGTCCTCAAGTGTCCTGTTCAACGTTCAGCTGCAGGAGCCAGCCCCAGGACTGGTGAAGCCCTCAGAGACTCTCCCTCACCTGCACTGTCTCTGGATTCTCTTTAATGAACAATGATGTGCACTGAACCCACCAGGCTTCAGGGAAGGGGCCGAAGTGGGTTGATGTTATATGGGGTGGTGGAAGCACAGACTACAACCCAAGACTGAAATACCAACTCAGCATCACCAGGGACACCTCCAAGAGCCAAGTTTATTTAACAGGGAGCAGTCTCACAGCCAAAGACGCGGCTGTGTATTAGTGTGCAAGAGACACAGTGAGGGGAAGTAACTGTGAGCCCAGACACAAACCTTCCTGTGGCAGTTAGCTGCTGGCCTGCAGGGGCTACTTAGGACACCAGGGGTGCCCTCCTCTCACAAATCACAGAAAACAGTCTCAGGGGCATGTGTGTACCTGGTGGGGAAAGAAGTTTCCCTTTGGGAGCAGGGATATCCTCTCAAAGCTCACAGCAGCATCCAGGGACTCTGCCTTCCTCTCTGTGAATCTGATATCTCAGATTTTCATTGCAGGCAATAAACAAGGAAGTAAAGATGTTTGCAAATGAAATATAACCAGGGACCACTTGTTACTGAACAAGAGGTCTGAGGAGGGGAAATATTTGGCCCATTGAGGGATGCCAAAAACTGCTACAGAACAACAGGGGCCCCTCCCAAGGATGGTATACTACTAGGCTCATCTGTCAACCACCAATTGGAAAGACATCTCTCAATGCCAGAGATTTGTGAAAAGGAAACAAAAATGTTTATTTAATGCTATTCAGGCCTAACACCTCCATTAAAATATTAAAGTCCTTTAGGGTATACACCTACACACACAGTGCTCCATTCTCCCACTGTCTCAAATGCGGGTACCATAAATCAGGAAAAAAGCACACGTTCGTTTTTCCAGGTCACTGATATCATCAGCTGTGTTGACTGTCCAGGCAGGATCTCTAGTTAATCCAAAGTCCTGTGGTGCCCTCTCAGAGTCCACTGGCAAGAGTTCTTTGTACCCAGTTCCAGTCAAAGTGTCACCTGCTTTCCAGGCCACGCGGCCAAAGGGAGCACCCCAAAGCCACATGTGCCTCTTCTACTAAAGCTTCAGGGGTCCACACTCCACCAAAAACACGTGTCTTTCTTCTTCACCTGGTGCAGGGATCTCCATTCTGGAAAAGCTGCGTGGTTTTCCCTTTCACCTGGGAAAGAGTGGGGTTCACACTCTGCCAAAATCACATGGCTCCCTCTTTCACCTCACCAAGATGGGGGCCTCACTCTGCTGAAACTTAGTGGCTCCCTCCCTAATGGCTGCCCTGTCTGGATTTTAAATCCTCACACCATTCTTTCTTTGTACCCCTATTTCCAACTCCTCCCAGATCAGTTACACCTGCCAATATTTCTGTATTATTCCAAGTTTACTGGGCTGCCATCATCAGTCTGGGCAGGTATGGCCCCATGTCCTGGAGCCAATCTTCTCCAAGCTTCCACGCAGGTGCTGTAACTTGGGGGACCTGCCCCCAGTTACATCTTGGGGGAAGTGCCTTCATTCCCCTAGCTCCAAGCCTGGCCATAGCCATTTCACATATCCAAGTGGCCCGCCAAAGGCTATAGATATGTTAAATGACCAGGCCATGGATTAGCTGCAAGAATTCCCTCCAGCTCCCAGGAGGTGTGGCTATACAAAACAGCCCTGCATGTTCCTGCTCCATGTGTCCCTTCCCCCAACTCACACTTGTGAGGTGAGGGGTGAGGACATCTTACATAACTCTCCAATATTCCTATACACTTTGAATTCTGGACACCATTCCAAATCTTTTTTGGGCCCCCCTCGGCTGAACTCTGTAACATACTGACCTCTTCTTCAGCAAGTTTTTATTTTTTCCTCCCTTAACAAAATGCATCACAGTTTATTAAGAAATTATACTTAAAATGTGACTGAGAAGTGTTTAATCCAGAAGAACAAATTCTATGTTCATAGTAAAACATGAGCTCATGTTTATAGCACCTTTATTTGTGTTTGAAGAAGAAACAAACATCCCAAAACATTTTCTACTTTTGAAATAAGCAAACTAGGGAACATTCATGAGTGGGACCTACTCAGAAATGAAATAATGATCAGGTAATATAGGAATTATGCCTGGTCAGGTAAGACCAGGGTCCAACTCTGGTCTTTTCACAGCTCCAGGTTTTATTGCCTCACTTGTGGGAATTAAAACAGAAAGAGAAGAAAGGAAGAAGAGATATAAAGGAAAAGTAAGGAAAAAAGGAAGAAGGAATAGAAAAAGAAAGAAGGAAAGGAAGGAAGAAGACATTTAAAAAATTACTTTAAAAAAATCTTTCTGTTGGCTTGAAACATGCCAAGCCCATTCTGCTGGTCTTCCTGGCTACAGCAGGCTGAGGGGAAATTGGTTTTGCTTCTCTCCTTTCCTGAGCCACACCCTCCCAGCCTGCATCCCAGTTCCTCAGTTCACTGCTGGGGCCCCAGTGCCCTTCAGCGTTCAGCCTAGGCCTTCACTCCACCAGTTGTGCTGTCCTTGAGGTGCACCAATTTCCCTTGAGGGGCAATTCACATGCCACTTTCTTGCTCTTTGCTGTCCTGGGTGCTAGGGACTCTCAGCACCCCTTTAGGTTAGTTCATCCCCCCCTTCCCCCACACTTAGTTAAGTCCTTCTGAGGATTGCTGACTCCCTGAGCCCTGCAAGTTCTCCTCTGAGGGGGACATCTCCACCTCCCTCTTAGAGAGCCATTTGAACCTGCAGGGCAGGGGTGCTGTCTTGACTGCTGCCGCCGATGCAGGTGCACACCTCCTCTGGTGCTTCCCCTGGAACATAAGTGTTGGTTGTGAGGTGCCTCTGGGCAGTGGTGTCAGGTGCACTTCATTCTAAGCTTGTGAGTGTGGCAGGACAGGCAGAGGCCCATCATTCAATGTGAGGTGCTCTCCCTCCCGTTTCTGTGGGCATGAACACTCAGCCTCTGCTACTGGGGCAGGACAGACAGCTGCCAATCCTGCAGGCACAGATGTGCACTCTCCCGGGACTTTGGGTGTGAGCATAGGCCTTCTGTGCCACCTTGCAGCACCACGTAGCTGGGAAGAGTTAGGGGCACAGAGGCAGGGGTGGTTACTGCAGGAGAATTCCCCAAGCAGCCACTGAATACCTCTTTTTTCACTTGTTCTTTTTGAAAAATTCCTCCCACTCCTTGTTCCATACAAGGGCCTGACTTCTCATACAGCTCACCTCTTCAACCAGACTGGGAACTATCTAGGTCAGGGTCTGTCACTGCCCAACTCTACCCAGCCGGTGTCCACAGTCTCAGCAGGTGCACACAGCCCTTGTGTGTTCACCACTTCATCCTTATTTCCCCCGTATGACTTCAAGCAACCAGGTCTCTCCTGTTGCTGCTCAATCCTTATTTGGCTGGGGAGGGAGCCATTTACTTGGCTGTCTTCCAAGAACCCTGTGGCCTGAGCGACCTAGAGCTGCAGACACCCTGGCCCCTGAATTGGACCCAATGCCCTTTGTAATTTATGGTATCCAATCTTCATACATACTGGGATACTGTTGGCTGTTCACTCTGTTCTTCAAGGGTGCAACCTCGGCAGTTCTCAAGGTCCCCGAAGGGTGGACAGCACAGGCAACAAATGAAGAGTCAAGCATCCAATTGGATGCTGGAGAACAGTCAGCCTCTGTGGGTCTTCCCCAACTCTCATAGTTTGATTTAAGCTTTATTTTTATAGAGATTATTACATAACATTAAAGAAACAGGTGCATGGCATGATCAGTTAAGCAGAAAAAAAACAATACAGAGGTAACTAAGAAAAGTACAAGAAATTCCATAGATTCAGTTATGTTAAACAAAGGTTATTTTGACCAGGAGAGTCATCAATCACACAATTATAAATAGCTGTATGTGCAGAGTTTTAAATGTTTTATTAATGAATAGATGTTTATTAAAGTTCTTAGAATTTGGCATATTTTAAACTGAACAGTAGTTATAGAAAATTTATTACAAGGCCTTTGTGGTGTCTAACTTAACTATCTATCTTCTTGTCTAGTATCTTTATGTACTTTGGATTCTAACTCCTTAGCAATTGTTTCTATGTGCTCAGTTTGTAATAGTTAACTAGCTTCTCCTGCTTCTTTACCTGTCTAATTCCATTAATATATATTCCTGTCCAAGGCAGAGAAGGGACTGTTACTACATCAACTTACAGACATTCAGGGGCTACCCCAGCAGGGGGCACTTTCATTCTATGGCCAAGAAATTATTTTATACAATCTCGTTGAAATTCTGTGGATCATTAGACCTTAAATACAGGTGTCTAAAAATCCCACCACCTATTAATCACAAAGACAAACATGCAAGGAGAGATAGACAGGAAATCCAGCAAACATGCTGTGCAGAGGTATGTCATCTGTCCCAACTGTGTCAAGGCACAGCTGTTAGTTGGCTCCTGACACTGTTTTTCAGAAGATTGGCTAGGTTTGTCACCTGTGTTCAGAGGGAAGTGGACTCTGCTCCCACCTATCTCACCACCATCTTCTACATTTTGCCTTCCTATTTTTCATTTTTTAAATTTATTCTTCCTTCCTACACTTTTATTTCTTTTTCTATTCCCAAAAGTGAGATAATAAAACCTGGAGCTGTGAAAGAATCAGAATTAGACACAAAGAGGGGTCATCCTAACAACTGAGAAAGTGAGACAAATTTTGGTTTGCTACTCCAAAGAACTAGGAAGTTAGTGTATATTTGTATTATTATTTTTCATTATTTTTATATCTTTCATTTTATTAGGTTTTTTACTTCTCTATTTTCTCTTTAGTCTTCTTCACTTTGTTAAATTAAATTGTTTGGCTGGTTTCCCTTGTTCTCTCTTTCATAGTGTATTTTTAAATTATTTTTATTTATGTTTATAGGGTAAAGGAAGGAGAGAGGGAGAGAAATATCAATGTATAGTTGCCTCTTGTGCATCCTCTGCTGGGAACTTTTCTACAACCCAGTGCCCTCACTGGGAATTGAACCACAATCCTTTGGTTTGCAGGCCCATGCTTAATCTACTGAGCTACACCAGCCAGGGCTTCATAGTGTATTTTTAATTTTCTGTTTTTCACTTCACTTGTGTTCCAATAACACACTTCTCTATGTCCTGCACTTTCTATTCTTTTTATTCAGATCACATAGATTCTTTCATATGATTGTTGCTCCATTACTATTGTAAATAATTGCTGTTCCATACATTTGTAAAGACTACACAGCACCCTTCTCAAACTTCATTTCACTTCACTATTTTTGAAATTTCAATGTTGTTGTGGTTAACTCTATTCTCTCACACACTACACCTATTTTTTCTCATTTATTCTAACATTACCTCATAAAATCACCTCCTACAAACTCACTACTTTCTAGATACAACTCACAATCCTCCCCCCACCTCAACAAGAGTCTTAATTCTTTTCTACCCTTTCTAAAAAGTGTCTACTTTGGTGAAATAACATGGTTAACACTGTACATATCCAAAAGATTTCCTATCTTTTCTCTATGAGTTGATACTTCAAATAACATCGAATATATTCCCACTAGTTTAAACTGTTTTGCCTCCCCCCTCCAACAGAACACAAACAATGGGAAGATGAAGAAACAATCCCCAAATGAAAAGGAAAAAAAAATTCTCAGAAAAAAATTCTAAATGAAATAAAGGTGAGTCAACAATCAGTTATTGAGTTCAAAGCAATGATTATCAGGAAACTCAATAAGCTCACAGAGAATTGCCAAAAACTACAGAAAAACTATATCAACATGAAAAAGAAAATAAAAACTACTAATAAGGAACAAGAGGAAATGGAGAATACAATTTATGAATTGAAGAACACAGTGGAAGAAATCAAAAGCAGACTTAATGAAGCAGAGGATCAGATAAGTGAGCTGGAGGATGAGGGTAGAAAGGAACACCCAGGAAGAGTAAGAAAAGGAAAAGAGATTCTGAAAGAATGAAGAGAAATGCAGGACAACAATAACTGTAATAATGTTTATATAACAGGGATACCAGAGGAGAAGAAAATGAGCGATGGTTAGAGCACCTGTTAGAAAAAGTAATAATGAAAAACTTTTCTAATTTGATAAGAGAAAAAGTCACACAAATCCAAGAAACACAGAGAGTACCAATCAAGAGGAACCCAAAGAAGCCCACTTCAAGACAAATCATAAATAAAATGGCAAGATTCTAAGACAAAGAAGGAATCCTAAAGGCAGCAAGGGAAAAACTGGAAGTAACATATAAGGGAACACGTTAAGTCTGGCTGCTCAGTTTTCAGTGGAAATGCTCCAAGGCAGAAGAGAATGGGAAGAAATATTCCAAGTAATGAAAACCAGAAGCCTGCAACAAAACTACTCTATCCAGCAAGGCTCTCAATTAAAATAGAAAGCTAAACAAGATGTTTCCCAGACAAAAGAAGCCTCAAACAATATACCTCCTCCAAACCAGCTCTGCAAAAGATATTAAAGGATTTGCTTTAAAAAGAGGAAGAAAACAGGAAGAGATAGAAACACAGGTATTAAAAAAATAATGAATACCTATCAATGATAACATTAAAGGTAAATGAATTAAATGTTGAAATCAAAAGCCATAGAGTAGCTCAATGGATAAGAAAGCATGACCCACACATATGCTGCCCGCCTCAGAACTAAAGACCTACACAAACTGAAAGTGAAGGGCTGGAAACAAATATCCAAAAAAAAAAAAAAGAGAGAGGAGAAAGAAGATGGGGTAGCAATACTTGTATCAGATAAAATAGACTTCAAAAAAGCCATTAAAAGAGACCCAGAAGGTCACTCTATAATACTCAAGGGAAGAATTCATGAAGAAGACATAAACATTGTAAATATATATGTACAAAATGTAGGAGCACCCAAATACATAAAAAAAATCTTGGAGGACCTCAAGAAAGATATTGACAGCAACAGAATTATAGTAGAGAATTTTAACACCCCACTTTCAAAAATGGATAGATCTTCCAAACAAAATATCAACAAAGATATTGTATCATTGAGCAATGCCCTAGATCAATGGAGATATATATATACACACACAGAGAGAGAAAGAGCCCTTCATCTCAAATAAGCTAAATACACATTCTTTTCAAATGAACATGGAACATTTTCAGAGATAGACCACATGCTAGGACACAAAACAAAAATCAACAAATTCAAGACAATTTATATCATGTCAAACATTTTATCTGACCTGACGAAACTAAAACCAGAAATCAACTTCAAGGAAAAAATTCCCAAAACATTCAAATCATGAAGATTAAATAGTATGCTATTAAACAATGAATGGATAAAGAATGAGATCAGGGAAGAAATCAAAAAGTTTTTGGAAACAAATAAAAATGAACTCACAACAATATAAAACTTATGAGACATAGCAAAGGCAGTCCTGAGAGGGAAATTGATAGCAATACAGGCCTACTTAAAGAAGAGAGAAAAATTTGAATAAACAACCAAACCCTATGCCTACAAAAACTTGAGGAACAACAACAAAGGCAGCCCAGAGAAAGTAGAAGGAAGGAAATAACCAAGATCGGTGCAGAATTAAACAGCATTCAGACTAAAAGCACAATTCCAATGGCAAATAAATCCAGGAGATGATTTTTTGAAAAGATAAACTATATCAACAAGCTTTTAAGAAGGCCCATCAAGAAAAAAAGAGACAGGACCCAAATACACAATCAGAATGAAGAGAAGAGATTACAACTGATATCACAGAAATGCAAAGGATTGTAAGAAATTACTATAAAAAACTATATGCCAAGAATTTGGAAAACTTAGGTGAAATGGACAAGTTTTTAGAAAACATAATCTTCCGAAACAATAAAAAAGCAGAAAGCCTGAACAGACCAATAATGATAGATGAAATTGAAACAGCAAACAGCTTTTGAAACACACACAAAAACTGTGGACCAGATAGTTTCATAGGAGAATTCTGTGAAATTCAGGAAAGCATTTAAGGAAGAGCTAACCTCTATCCTTCACAGATCATTTCAAAATATTCAAGAGGTTGGAAGACTTCATACCCTTTTTATGAAGCCAGCATCGTCCTGATTCCAGATGAAGACATAACAAAGAAAGAAAACAGAGCCAGATGAATAACCAGATGAAGACATAACAAGGAAAGAAAACTTAAGGACAATATCACTGATGAACATAAATGCATAAATGCTAAAATAAAATGCTCAACAAAATATTGGCAAACCGCATCCAGCAACATGTTAAAAGGAATCATGCACCATGACCAAGTGGGATTCAATTCATGGATGCAAGGATGATGCAATATTCACAAATCAATAAACATACTATGTCACATAAACAAATCAGAATACAAAATCTCATGATTATATCCGTACACACAGAAAAAAATTGATAATGTATAGCTCCCATTTATAATAAAGAAAAACACTTAGCAAAGTGAGAATAGAGAGAGTAATCCTCAATATAATAAAGGTCATATAAAAGAAATATAAAAGAAACCTACAACCAACATCATACTCAATGGGCAAAAACATAGAGCTTTCACATTAAGATCAGGAGCAAGGCAAGGATGCCCACTTTCACCACTCCTATTTAACACAGTATTGGAATTCATAGCTACTGTCTTATGAATTGGAATTCATAAGACCAAAAAAAAGGCATTCAAATTGGAAAGGACAAAGTAAATTTGGCATTGTTTGCAGATGACATGATAGCATACACAAAAAATTACATAGACTCCACCAAAAAATTACTTGACCTAATAAATAAATTTGGCAAACAGCGAGATACAAAGTCAATATTCAGAAATTAAAGACATTCTTGTACACCAAAAATAAAATATCAGAAACAGAAATTAGGAAAAATTCCATTTGATATAGCAACAGAAATGTAAAATACCTGGAAATAAACCTAACTAAGGAGGTAAACAACCTGTACTCAGAAAACTACACAACATTTAGGAAAGGAATTAAGAAAGACACAAACAAATGGAAGTATATACCATGCTCATGTTGGAAGAATTAACATCATCAAAATGTCCATACTACCCAAAATAATTTAAAGATTCAGTGTAATCCCAATTAAAGTGCCAATGACATATTTCACAGATATAGAACAAACATTTCAGAAATTTATATGGAACCATAAAAGACGCTGAATAGCTGCAGCAATTTTGAGAAAGGACAAAGTAGGAGAAATCACAGTAGCTGACATCACAATCTATTACAAGGTTACTGTAATCAAAACAGCCTGGTACTGGCATGAGAACAGACACACAGATTAAAGAAACAGGATAGAGAGCCCAGAAAGAAACTCAGGTGTCTATGGTCAATTGATATTTGACAAAGGGGGAAGGAGCATAAAATGAAGTAAAAATAGCTTCTTCAACAAATGGTGTTAGAGATGCTGGGAAGATGGTGACGGAGTAAGATGGAGCTGATGCTAGCTTCTGTACTCATGGGTGAAAATCCTGGCAGATCTATAGAGAAACAGCACAATAAACCATCGGTTACCCACCATTTATGAAACTAAAAGACAAGAGATTGTGACCGATGCTGAAACACCAGACGGTAGCAGAGTCAGCTACTGGAGCTGGGTCTGACATGGCCCCTGTGCTGCCCCCAGAGCAACATGCCTGGGAGCCGGGGTGTCGGGTATGGGAGCCCAACACTCCAAGCCCCTGTGACCGTCCCGGGTGACAGAGGAGTCAGGAACTGGAGAGGGGACATTCTCGGCCCCTGTGCTGATGCCATAGCTACCAGCCTGGACAACGGAAGGGTCAGTTGCAGAAGCTGGGACACCAAAGGCCTCTGTGATGCCACCATAGAGACAGACCTGGGCCCTGAGGAGCCAGCTACGTTCACAGCCCCTGTGCTGCTGCCATAGCAACGGGACTGGATGCCGGGGAGTCAGGTATGGAAGCTGGGACACTCCAAACCTCTGAGACGGCCCTGGGAGGCAGAGGAGCCTCCTACAGGAACTGGGACTTTCTCAGCCCCTGAGCCGCTGCCATAGCAATGGAACTGGACACTGGGGAATCAGGTACGGGAGTTGGGACATTCTAAGCCTCTGTGCCATTGCCATAGAGACAGAACTAGATGCTGGGGAGTCAGGTACTGAAACCGGGACACTCCAAACCCCTGTGACAACCCTGGGTAGCAGAGGAGCCAGATACGGGAGCTGGGACATTCCCAGCCTCTGTGCCGCAACCATAGTAACGGGCCTGGGCACTTGAGGAGGCAGCTACTAGAGCCGGGACATTCAGCAGTGGTAGGCGACCAATGCAGAGACCAGCACAAGGACCAGTGTGAGTGTAGGTGGAGACAAAGAACATCAAGATACTTCAAGGAGTCTGCACCACTGAACTTCACAAGGATCATACCACAGAAGTTCACACCATAAACCCAGGAAGTCAGAACAGATCAACTTTAGAAGCAGAGACTAACAAGAAGAGTCTCAAACAATGGGAATACAAAGAAACAATCCCTGAATGAAAGAAAAAGCAGAAACTTCAGAAAGAATGTTAGATGAAATAGAGGCTGATCAACTATCAGATAGTGACTTCAAAGCACTGGTTATTATGAAGTTCAAAGACCTCACAGTGAACGACCAGAAACTACAGGAAAACTACAATGATCTCTCTGCAAACTACAGCAATAAGAAAAAGGAAATGGAAACTATCAGCAAGACACAAGAGGAAATGAAGAATACAATTTTCAAATTGAAGAACACAGTAGAAAGTTTCAAAAGTAGGATAAATGAAGCGGAGGATAGGATTAGTGAGTTGGAGGACAAGGTAGAAAGCATCTCACAGAAAGAGCAAGAAAATGAAAAGAGGCTCAGAAAGAATGAAGAGGGATTAAGAGAAATGCAAGATAATATGAAATTTAATAATATCCGAATAATAGGAATACCAGAAGGAGAAGAAGACGAACAAGGGATAGAAAACGTATTTGAACGAGTAATGAGAGAAAATTTTCCTAATTTGATAAGAGAAAAAGTCTCACAGATCCAGGAATCACAGAGAGTCCCAATCAAGAGGAACCCAAGGAGGCCCACTTCAAGACACAACATCATCAAAATGGCAAAATTCCAAGACAAAGAGAGAATCTTACAGGCAGCAAGGGAGAAAAAACAAATAACATACAAGGGAGCCCCAATAAGGTTAGCTACTGACTTCTCAATGGAAACACTTCAAGCAAGAAGAGAATGGCAAGAAATATTCCAAGTAATGAGAACCAGAGGCCTGCAACCAAGGCTACTTTACCCAGCAAGGCTCTCAATCAAGATAGATGGCCAAATAAAGAGCTTTCAAGACAAAAGAAGCCTAAAAGAATACGACTCCACCAAACCAGCTCTACAAGAAATACGAAAAAGACTGCTTTAAGGGAAGGAAGGATAAGAGGGAGACAGAGAGGAACACAGGTACAAAAATGGCAATGAATAAGTACCTATCAATAATAACCTTAAATGTAAATGGATTAAATGCTCCAATCAAAAGACACAGAATAGCTCAATGGATAAGAAAGCATGACCCACACATATGCTGCCTACAAGAGACCCACCTCAGGACAAAAGACCATCACAGACTAAAAGCGAAAGGCTGGAAACAAGTTTTCCAAGCAAACGGACAAGAAAAAAAGCTGGGGTAGCAATTCTCATATTGGACAAAATAGACTTCAAAAAAAAAAGGCCATAAAGAGAGACCCAAAAGGTCACTTCATTATACTCAAGGGGAGAATCCACCAAAAAGACATCAACATTGTAAACATATATGCACCAAACATAGGGGCACCCAAATATATCAAGAAAATCTTAGAGGACTTCAAGGAAGATATTGACAGCAACACAATTAGAGTAGGGGATTTGAACACCCCACTATCAAAAATGGACAGATCTTCCAAACAAATTATCAACAAAGATATTGTGGCATTAAGCAACACCCTAGATGAAATGGACTTAACTAATATACATAGATCCCTTCATCCCAAAGAAGCTAAATACACATTATTTTCAAATGCATATGGAACATTTTCCAAGATAGACCACATGATAGGAAACAAAACGAGCCTCAATAAATTCAAGAATATTGAAATCATACCAAGCATCTTCTCTGACCACAAGGGACTGAAATTGGAAACCAACCCCAAAGGATAAGACCCAAAGCCCCAAAATCATGGAGACTGAATGGTATGCTATTAAACAACGAATAGGTCAAGAATGAAATTAGGGAAGAAATTAAAACGTTCCTGGAAACAAATGAAAATGATCTCACAACAACCCAAAACTTATGGGACACAGAGAAGGCAGTCCTGAGAGGGAAGTTTATAGCAATACAGGCCTACCTAAAGAAGATAGAAACATTTCAAACAAACAACCTAACCCTATGCCTTCAAGAACTCGAGGAACAATAACAAAGACAGCCCAGAGCAAGCAGAAAGAAGGAAATAACCAAGATTAGACCAGAATTAAATGACATAGAAATTAAAAGCACAATTTTAAGGATCAGTGAATCCAGGAGTTGGTTCTTTGAGAAGATAAACAAAATAGACAAGCCTTTAAGTAGGCTCATCAAGAAAAGAAGAGAGAGGACACAAATAAACACAATCAGAAATGAAAGAGGAGAGATTACAACTGATACCACAGAAATAGAAGGGATTGTAAGAAATTACTATGAAGAACTGTATGCCAAAAAATTTGACAACCTAGGGGAAATGGACACATTTCTAGAAAAATACAATCTTCCAAAACTCAGTGAAAAAGAAGCAGAAAATCTAAATACACCATAACAGCAAAAGAAATTGAAGCAGTAATCAAAACACTTCCATCACACAAAAGCCTTGGACCAGATGGTTTCACAGGAGAATTCTACAAAGCATTTAAGGAAGAGCTAACCCCTATTCTCCACAGACTATTCCAAAAAATCCAGGAGGATGGAAAACTCCCAAATTCTTTTTATGAAGCCAGCATCATTTTAATTCCAAAACCAGATAGAGATACAGCAAAAAAAAGAAAACTTCAGGCCAATATCGCTGATGAACATAGATGCTAAAATCCTCAACAAAATATTGGCAAATCACATCCAACAATATATCAAAAAGATCATACACCATGACCAAGTGGGATTCATCCCAGGGATTCAAGGATGGTTCAATATTCGCAAATCAGAAAATGTAATACATCACATAAACAAAAGCAAAGACAAAAACCACATGATCATATCAACAGACGCAGAAAGGGCTTTTGATAAGGTACAACACCCATTTATGATAAAAAAACACTCAGCAAAGTGGGAATACAGGGAGCATTTCTCAAAATAATAAAGGCCATATATGAGAGACCTACAGCCAATATCATACTCAATGGGAAAAAACTAAAAGCTTTTCCACTAAGATCAGGAACAAGACAAGGTTGTCCACTTTCACCACTTCTATTCAATATAGTATTGGAAGTTTTAGCCACAGCAATCAGGCAAGAAAAGGAAATAAAAGGCATCTGAATAGGAAAGGAGGAAGCAAAACTGAAACTGTTTGCAGATGACATGATAGTGTACATGGGAAATCTTATAGACTCTACCCAAAAACTGCTCGAACTAATTAATGAATTTGGCAAAACAGCAGGATACAAAGTCAATATCCAGAAATCAAAGGCATTGTTGCATACCAACAGTGAATCAGCAGAATCAGGAATCAAGAAAAAAATCCCATTCGATATAGCAAAAAAAAAAATAAAATTTCTGGGAATAAACATAACTAAGGAGGTAAAAAACCTATATGCAGAAAACTACACAGCACTGAAGAACAAAATCAAGGAAGACACAAACAAATGGAAACATATACCTTGTTCATGGATTGGAAGAATTAACATCATCAAAATGTCCATACTACCCAAAGCAATATACACATTCGATGCAATACCTATTAAAGTACCAATGGCATATTTCACAGACATAGAACAAACACGTGGAAAATTTATATGGAACCATAAATGAGCCTGAATAGCAGCGGCTCTTTTGAGAAAGAAGAACAAAGTACGAGGGATCACAATATCTGACATCAAACTGTATTACCAGGCCACTGTAATCAAAACAACCTGGTACTGGCATAAAAACAGGCACATAGACCAATGGAACAGAACAGAGAGTCCAGAAATCAACCCAACTCTCTACAGTCAATTAAATTTCGACAAAGGGGGCAGTAACATAAAATGGAGTAAAGATAGCCTCTTCAGCAAATGGTGTTGGGAGAACTGGACAGCTACGTGCAAAAAAATGAAACTTGAGCACCAACTTACACCATACAGCAAAATAAATTCAAGGTGGATAAAAGACTTAAATATAAGCCGTGACACCATTAAAGTCCTAGAGGAGAACATTGGCAAGAAAATATCAGATATTTCTCGCAGCAACTTTTTTACTATTGTCCCCTAAAGCAAGGAATGTAAAGGAAAGAATAAACAAATGGGATCTCATCAAAATAAAAAGCTTCTTCATGGCTAAAGAAAACAGTATTAAAGTAGCAAGACAACCAACTGTATGGGAAAACATATTTGCCAATGATACCTCAGAGAAAGGTTTAATCTCCAAAATATACAAAGAACTTACACGACTCCACTCTAAGAAGACACCGAACCCAATTAAAAAATGGGAAAAGGACTTGAATAAACACTTCTCCAAGGAGGACATACAGAACATTCAGAGACACATGAAGAGATGCTCAATATTGTTAGCTATCAGAGAGATGCAAATTAAAACCACAATGAGGTACCACTTTACACCAGTCAGGATGGCTATAATAGACAAAGCAACAAACAACAAATGTTGGAGAGGTTGTGGGGAAAAGGGGTCCTTAGTTCACTGTTGGTGGGATTGCAGACTGGTACAACCATTATGGAAAACAGTATGGAATTCTGTTTTCTTAGAAAAATAAAAATTGACCTGCCTTTTGACCCAGCAATTCCACTGCTGGGATTATATCCTAAGAATCCTAAAACATCAATATCAAAGAACCTATACACCACAATGTTCATAGCAGCACAATTTACAATAGCCAAGAGTTGGAAGCAACCTAGGTGCCCATCAGTAAATGAATGGATCCAAAAATTGTGGTACATATACACAATGGAATTCTATGCTGCAGAGAGAAAGAAGGAGCTACTACCTTTTGCAATAACATGGATGGAACTGGAAAGCATTATGCTGAGTGAAATAGGCCAGGTGCTGAAAGACAAATACCATATGATCTCACCTTTAACAGGAAGCTAAACAACAAAACAAATAAGCAAGCAGAAAAAAAAGAAAAACAAAGACACTGAAATAGAGAACAAGGGGATAGTGACCAGAGGTGAGAAGGAAGGGAAGTTAAGGGGGAAAAGGGGGAGGGATTTGGAGGAACAAATAGGAAGGACACAGGGATGAGAAATAAGAGTGTTGGAAATGGGAGGGGGGCGGGGAGCAAGGGGCGGGGGGGCTGGGAAGGGAAAAATAGACAAAAAATTGTACTTGAAAAATAACTAAATAAAATTAATTAAAAAAATAAGAATTAAAATTAAAATTAAAAAAATAAAACAACAACAACAAAAACAAAACAAATGGTGTTAAAAGATCTGGACAAATACATGGAAAAAATAAAACTCAATCACCAACACAAAATAAATTCACAAAAATTTACACGATACACAAAAATAAATTCAAGGTGGATAAAGACTTAAATATAAGTAGTGACACCATAAACGTCCTAGAGGAAAACATTGGCAGGACAGTCTCAGACATTCCATGCAGCAACATCTTCACTGATAAATCCCCTAAAACAAGGAACATAATGGAAATAATGGACAAATGGGACCACATCAAATTAAAATGCTTCTGCATGGCCAAAAAAAAGCATTAAAATGAAAACAGAACCAACTATATGGGAAAATGTATTTGCCAATGATTCCTCAGAGAAGTGTTTGATCCCCAAAATATATAAAGAACTAATACAACTCTACTCCAGAAGACACAAAACCCAATTTAAAAATGGACAAAAGACTTGAATGTACACTTCTGCAAGGAGGACATATAAAGGGCCTAGAGACATGATAAGATGCTCAGCATAACTAGCCATCAGAGAGATTAAAATCAAAACCACAGTGAGATACCACTTCACACAAGTCAGAATGGCCACCATAAACAAGTCAGGAAACAAGTATTGGAGAGGATGTGGAGAAAAAGGAACCCTAGTGCACTATTGATGGGAATGAAGACTGGTGCACCCACTTTGGAAAACAGTATGGAATTCCCTCAGAAAACTAAAAATGAAACTGCCCTTTGACCCAGAAATTCCACTGCTGGGTTCATATACTAAGAACACTGAAACACTAATCTAAAAGAACCTATGCACCCCAATGTTCATAGCAGCACAATTTACAGTAGCCGAGTGCTGGAAAAAACCTAAGTGCCCATCACTAAATGAGTGGATAAAAAAACATTGGAATATTTACACAATGGGATACTATGCAGCAGAGAGGAAGAAGAAACTCCAACCTTTTGGGACAGCATAGATGGAAGTGGAGAGCATTATGCAAGGTAAAATAAGCTAGGAGGTGAGGGTCAAATACCATATGATCTCACCTTTAACAGGAACATAATTATCAAAAGGGAAGAGCAAATGAAATATAACCAGAGACACAGAAATTAAGAACAATTTGACAGTAACAAGAGGGGAGGGGGCAGGGGATAATGGGAGGAAGAGTTCTCAGGAACCACTATGAGGGACTAATGGACCCAACCAGGGAGGAAGATGGAAGCAAGGGAGAAATTTGGGTTTGATTGGGGTAGGGGTAAGTGGTTGGGGAAAATGCAGACTAAAGTAATTGAATAATAAAATATTTTTTTTTAATCCAAATAAAACAAGAGAAAACAACTGTCAAACATACATAGGAGATTAGACAGGATGGCCAGGGAATGCAGTTAATGCAACCCTGTGCACTTAGTGGGAATGTGAATTGATGCAGCTTCTGAGGGATAACAACAAGAAATTTCTTCAAAAATTAAAAATATAGTTGTTTTATGACCTTGAAATTTCACCTCTGGGTATGCACCAAAGGAACGAAAATAACTGTATCAGAGAGTTATCTGTAGTTCCATTTTTATTAAACCATTATGTACAACAACCAAGGCATAGATAAAGAATTATGAATAATAGACTATTATTCATTACAAAAAGAAGAAAATCCTGCCATCAGTGACAACCTAAAAGTATCTTGAGGGTATAAAGGTAGACAAATAAGTGAGGCACAGAAAGACAAATACTGTGTGATGTCACTTGTATGTGGATTCTAAGAAATTATTAAAAAGTCATATTTCTGGTTACCAAACATGGGGGGGGGAAGCATAGAAAAAACATACTTTGATAATCTATTACAGGAGAAGTAAGTTGAGGGGAAGTAATGGACAGAATGATGATGAGATTTAACTCTTCTGTATGGTAGGTCAAATTTGCTAAAAAGTATATCCTAATAGTTTTCAGCACACATTTTCTTTTTCTTCTATTTTCTTCTCTTTTTTCTCTCTTTGTATTTTTCAATGTCTATATGAAATTATAGATGTTAACTCTATTTCTGTGGTAATAATTTCACAAGATACATAGCCCTTTCATTATGCTGTGCAGCTTACACTTACACAGTGCTGAATGATTATATTTCTACAAAACTGAAAGAAAAGTGGAATGGAAATTGAAAGAGACATTTTTCAAAGCTGACATACAAATGAGCAACATTATTCTGGAAAGATGGTCAGCAGTAGAGATAATTATAGAAGCGCAAGTCAAAACTATGATGCGATTTCACCTCATGACCATTAGGAGGCTGATTATGAAAAGAAAACTAAGAAAAATAACAAGGGTTTGCAGGAATATGAAAAATAGGAATGCTTGTGAACCCACTATAAAGAAAACAGTATGGAGGTTTTTCAAAAATAAAAGTGTCATATGGTGCAGCAATTGGACTTCTTGGTGTATATTCAGTCATTTCAAAGACATGGTTAAACAGCCATGATCATTGCAGCAATTCAGAACTGACAAAAGGTGGAAACAATCTAAATGTCCCTTGATGAATGAAGTAATAAACAGAATGTGCTACATACACACACTGGAGTACTACACAGCATTGAAATACTTTCAGGTACTTCAGCGTGCATGTACCTTGAGAAATTTATAATGAGAGAAGACATTCACAAAAAGACAATCCTATATATGTCTACTGCTACAAGGTGTCTATATAGGGTAGGCATGTGTATCAAAGCAGGAAGTAGGATGGTGAGTGTCAGAGCTGCAAGTAGGGAGGAGGTAGTTTATGTGTATGTAGTGTCAGATTTTGCTAAATGAAAGACAGTTACCTACAAAGGAGTTCCCATAAGACTGTCAGCTGATTTCTCAAATGAGACCTTACAGGCAAGAGGGACTGGAAAGAAGTATTCCAAGTCATGAAATCCAAGACCTACATCCAAGATTGCTCTATCCAGCAAAGCTTTCATTTAGAATGGAAGGGCAGATAAAGTGCTTCTCAGATAAGATCAAATTCAAGGAGTTCATCATCACCAAGCCCTTATTATATGAAATGTTAAAGGGATTTATCTAAGAAAAAGAAGATAAAAAATATGAAATATGAATAGTAAAATAACAGCAAACTCACAGTTATTAACAACCACACCTAAAAAAAAAGCAAACAGCTAGAACAGGAACAGAATCACAGAAATAGAGATCACATGGAGGATTATCAACAGGAGAGTGGGAGGGGGATAAAGGGGGAAAAGGTACAAAGAATAAGTAGCACAAATGGTAGCTAGAAAATAGACAGGGGTAGGTTATGAATAGTATAGAAAATGTAGAAGCCAAAGCATTTATAAGTATGACACATGGACATGACCTAAAGGGAAGGAATGTGTGTGGGAGAGGGTGTGCAGGGCAGAGGGAAATAAAGGGGGGAAATGGGACAACAGTAACAGCATAATCAATCATATACTTTTTGAAAAAGAAAGAAGAAAAACTGCCTTGAAAATTTATCCATGTTCCAGGTTCCAGGTGAGGCCCACACACCTGTGTGGTGGACCTTGGACAGACTGGCATTGTGACTAAATTCAAGGATTAGGCTCACAATTGTTTAGTCTCAAATAGGGGGAAATTAAGTGCAAACCATCACTTTAGTAGAGACTCCATATAGAACATGAACCTCACAGTATTTGTTGATATATTGTGTATCGATATTAAACCAGGAGGTTGGGCACCAGGACTAATATAATTCCTCCCCCTGATGTAAAATCAGAGCAGGTTTCAGAGGGCATTACAGGTGCTATGTATTGCCAATCAGAACGAGAGAAGAAAACATTCTTTGACACAAAGAGTCTTCAGGAGTGGATAAAATTTTTCTTCACTATCTCTAGTTCCTTCCTCAACTCAGGAACTGGGAAGCCCCTTCCCTCTGGCAAATGCCACCAGGAAGAGGGCTCTCCACCTCTAGTTCATGGTGAGGGCCTTGGGTGTCAGGACATCTGTAAGGGAGGGTGTGACCATGGGGGATGCACAGGGCATAAACAGACCTACACTTAACCTAGTCTACCTTATCTCATTTGCATATGCATGAGACAGAGTGTTTCATAGTTAAAGACTTAATCACACCTGAGAGAAGACAGAGAACACAGAGATTATGCTCACAGGAAATCAGAGAGTCTAAGTACTAATCATTCTGTAAGGTATGTCTCCCCTCTCAAGTCTCTGAGCTCTGTGCACACTTAGCAGCTCTCACTGAGGAACAGGCACCCACAGGACAAAACCCTCATTGAGATCCCACCTTTAAGTGATAGAGAGACAACCTGGACGTGGTCTGGGCTTTAATTCCTAAATGCCTTATTCCTGGGTCAATCTATCTTCAAAATGTTGTGATTAGTGTCCAGTTTCTTAAAATTTATATATAAAATGACTTAGAAATACCTCCATTGAATTGGAGGTATTCTCTATTCTTATCAAGTTTGGTAAATGCTCTGATGGAATAGAATATTTAAAGTTGCCTCTTGTCCAACTCTTATTTTAGATATTTTATGAACAGGAAGATCCAGGCCCTCAAAAGAAATTCCTCCTCAGATACATCTGCACCTGCTCCTGGAGAAGCAACCCTGAATTCATTGGTCTCATTTGCCTTCTGCTGACCATCACCTTCCCTAAACAGGAAGATCCCTTGTGAGCTCAGAGGGCATGAATGTCTCAGTGTCTCTAATGCAAGAAAAAAAAAAGAAAGAAAACATTTGTGCAGTATATGAAGAAGATGTTGTGATAGATCAAACGTGTCAAAAGCAGTTTTTGAAGTATCATCATGTAGATTTCTCTCTGAATGATCCTCCATAGTTCAGTAGACCAGTTGAAATTGATGGTAATTAAGTAACATTAAATAAGAACATTAAATAAGAACATTCTGTTAGAGTACACGGGGATAGGAGGAAGCCCCAGCTGGACTACAGCCAAGATATCTCCCAGACTACAAATCAAGATGGCCGATGATCAAAATGGCGCCTGGAAAAAGTCCGCTGATGTTCAATTAGAGCGCCAGAAGGGCGGGCTTTGCCAAAAGGGACATCTTCACAGCACCCTGAGTTTGAGGCCCACCAATGCTGTGTCACCGCTTTGTTCAGAAGGGACCAATCCCCAGCTAGTGAGGGAAGCCAATGAAAATAAAACCCCAGCACTTTTCCTATTCAGGGAATGAGCTACTCTGATCTCTGAAGAGCAGGGAACCTCATGCGAGTGCATCTACCTCAATAAAGCTCTATATTTTGCCTACTTTTGTGGCTGATTGGCATTTTTTCCTCAGCGGAGCCTGAAAGAAACCTTTTACATTCAGTGTTATATTATACAGGTGATAAAATTATAGGAGACTATTCAGCGTGATGTGAGCCCAGCTCCCACTTAGAGATGGACAGGACCCACAGCCATGGATAGGTTCTCCCATGCCCAATCAGGCCTCCAATGTGCATAGGCCATTTTGAATCTTGCTTTTGCTAAAAACTCTCACTGGGATTTGTGACAAACATTAACTGCAAAAATAACTTTCTAAAATCCAAGCTAAAGCTTCCTAGTGTAACTGGTTCAACCACTTTTCCCTTTTCATTTTCAAATATCCTTCTGTGATGTGATTAGCAGAATTGGCTCCTTCCTTGTCTGTAAAAGCTAACCATCTAAAGTGAACCTGTGTATAGTAAATGAGAACCATCAAGTAATATGCAGAAAAAACAAATAAAGGCCAGTCATTAAAAAGGCCACTGCTTTTCACTCCCCTTGAGAGAAAAAAAACATGCTGTTCCTTTCCCTCCACAGGACTCAGTAGTCCATGTGAATGTTTCTCCCCCATCCACAATGTCTCAGACCCCATGAGCTAGGGTCTGCATTATAAAATTATTGAAGAAAATTTTAAAAAATGACTGCTTGGACTATTCACTGATTTGAAAATTAACCCATTGTCTTTACTCAGCCATAAAAAAATAAATCTTTCCATTTGTTACAACATGGATGGAAGTAGGGAGTATTACGCTGAGTGAAATTAGTGTGACAGATATACAGAAATACATGATCTCACTTATATGTGGAATCTAAAGAGCAAAATAAATAAACAAGCAGAACTGAAACAGACACAGAGACCCTGAGAACAGAGTAAGGATTTCTAGAAGGGAGGAAATTTGAGAGCCTGGATGAAAACAGTAAAGAGATTAAATACAAATTTGTAGTTAGAGATTAAACACAGGATGTAAAGTACTGCACAGTCAATAATATTGCAAAAACCTTGTGTGGTGCCAGAATGGTACTGGATCTATAAAGCCATCACATAATAAATTATGTAAACGATCATTTTGCTGTAGGCTAGAAGCTCATATAAAATAATATGTATAATTTCAACTGGAATTGAAGAGAAGGAAATGAAAATTATTCCAAATTCTTGTGAATCTAAGGCAAGGATGTGGGTCAGAATATGATAAGAAAGATAAATTGCTGAATTCAGGATTCTGCTCACATGTGTCATCTTTACTGGGAAAATTCAGAAAGCCTCTCAGTCTGTTAGAGACTCCTATTGAGAACCACAGTCTACTGTTATTCACTGGTGGATCATTCCTAAGTAAACAAACTGGGGACTGCTAACCAGGATTTACTATAATAATCTGACTTGCTGAAGGGCCTTTGCTGTCCCTCTCAGATATTTTAACATTGAGCATGATAAATGTCCCATGTTTCCTTGGTGTGTGTTTTTGCTGTTAGTCTGGATATGCACACCATACTATCATGGTTTCTCTCCCTCTGTGTGGTGTCACCTGGGTGTGGTGTTGGAGCATGCCAAATCAATAACCATCATCACTGGGTATATTTGTCCTTGGGAATTGGGTTCACACATTTATTGTGTGCACTGTCCAGCATGCACATGTCCTGCTGCTGACCAGTTTGGGCACAGTTGTGTGTACTGGGATGACTGTTGTGTCCAGCAGAGCCTCTGGTTATATTCACCCAACGTGGTTCAGAAGGTTTGATGATTCATTAGAATTGGGCATGTGTCTGAAAGAGACTGCATTTGGTCCACATGAGCATACTTTCTTCCTTTACAACTGACTTTTCTCATGTAATTATTTCAGAGGTGAGTACTTAATAAGTAATTCAGAGAACTTCCCTAAAGGAAACATTTACAGGAACAGGAAACCAGGCAGGAAACCAGCATTAATGTCCAAGTGCACCTGCTTCTTTGATGGCCCTTGTGTTCAGAGAACCTGAGCAACCCCTTGGCCACAGGTGGTAACATTAAACATCTGGACCTCTGCCCTTTTCCAGTGACCCCCACTGCTTTCATGACCCTGATACAGGTTACTGTGGGGCATGGTCAGTGAGGATGTAGGACCCCTTTCCTGTAATGAGAACATGAATGGGTGTCTGTATTTGGCGTTACCTAACCTCCAGAGCTGTATACAGCTGTGGACTCAGAGTCTTCACCCGAGTGGAGAAGCTTGTGTATGACCTGTGACATAGTCCTTGATCAGCTGACATGAGTCAGGTTCACCTAGAACTGTCACAGACAACTGCTGCTAAAGTCTCTGTTGGGCTCAGCACCACTATTGTAGATAATCATGTTCTGTACCATCTGTTATTAGGGGCACTCCTTCTCTCTCCCATGGCTGTAGGGGCTAAACTTGCTGGGAACCCAAGGTCTGCTAACCCATAGTTCATTCACAGAACCCAGAACATGCCCATCTGACTCCAGGACATAAGCTCACCTGTGAGACAGTCTAAAATCCAGCCCTGTGTGTATTGCTGGCACATTCACATCCCCTAAGCAAGCTGAAGGGATCACCAAATAATCAGGGCCACTTGGCACTCCAATCTCCCCAACCCATCCCAGGCTCCAAAGGAACAAATGATCCCCTCAGCTCTGTGTCCTCTAACCAGGACAGTGGGACCAAATATCCATGCCAGATCATATCCCTTTGTTATGCAATACTACAGAACTAGGACTAGAAGAACCTAGCAATTTACCAGGTGGGGGTGAGGTGCTGCCCATTCACACAAGGTAGGCAACACTGCTCCTCTTTGTCTAGCCACACAGTCCAGACTCCCAGTAGTTATCTGCCCTAAGTCCTTTGAGAGAGTAAAGGAACCATGAAAGTCACTACTTGGTGAACTAAGCAGACCCTCTCTCCAGTCTGTAACTGTTGCAAGACCCTTTTATCAGTCACAGATCGTGGTCTTGTAACAATAGGGTCACTCCCTCCCTGGGATGCTGTGCTCAGAGACTCCCAGTAGGACAGAGTCCCCACAAATGCCCATCACCAGGTGTTATGTGGACTCCCATTCTCTATTGCTGTGGATTAAGGACCCCTTCCTTGGGCTGAGACCTCACACTCCAAGGAGGAGGTAACTCCCACATGCAATATCCCTCAGACTTCCCAGTCGCTACACCTGCAGGAGGTGTCTCACCCTCTCCTCTCCTCCCATCTTCTTCCTTGCTCCTGTTTATAAAGTTTCAGACCAGCTACACTTCAACTGGTTTTTCAAGTTGATTTAAAAAAATTATTGTTGTTCAAGTACAGTTTTCTACCTCCCCCCACTCCTCCCTGACCCCAACTCTCCCAACCTCCCTCCCTCATTTCCACCCCCCTTGTTATTATTCAAATCTCCTTTGTAATTGTTCCTGTAAACCCTTCCTTCTTTTCCCCCATTATTCCCTCCCTTCTCCCCTCTGATCACTGTCAGCCTGTTCTCAATTTCATGTCTTTAGCTATACTTTATTTGCTTGTGTATTTTGTTCATTAGGTTCCTGTTAAAGGTGAGGTCATATGCTATTTGTCTTTCACTGCCTGGTTTGTTTCACTTAGCAAAATGCTCTCCAGTTTCATCCATGCTGTCCTAAAGGGTAGGAGCTCCTTCTTTCTTTCTGCTGCATAGAATTCCATTGTGTAAATGTACCATAATTTTTTGATCCATTCATTTACTAATAGGCACTTGTGTTGCTTCCAGCACTTGGCTATTGTAAATTGTGTTGCTATGAACATTGGGGTTAATAGGTTCTTTTGTATCAGTGTTTCAGGTATCAGGTATCAGTTGCTTCGGATATAATCCCAGCAGTGGAATTTCTGGGTCAAAGGACAGTTTCATTTTCAGTTTTCTGAGGAAATTCCATACTGTTTTCTATAGTGGTTGTACGAGCCTGCAATGCCACCAACGACACACTAGGGTTCCCTTTCCTCCACAACTATGGGAGGGGGGGGGAACTCCACCCACAGGACACCCCAACCACCACAGATGAGAATAAGTTTATGAGGACACAATATGCTTGAGGAGGGAAGGTGGCCAATCTCTCAAAGGGGGAAAGGCCAGGAACCTACTCCTCAGTGGGCTTTTATTGGGTTTATTTGCATAGGGATACAGGCCATATACATAAATTTTATCAAGCACTGTCAGTCAGTAGTGATCAAACAATAGATAACATTCAAAGAACTCTGAGGGCTTATTTTGAATCAGGGTCAGATAGACAAAAAGGCATAAAACTCTAGATACCAAACTCATTTAATGATTTGACCTTTTGATTTCATAAGATTTTATGTATTCTTTCCTAGACCAGTTTTGTCCTGGGGAACCTGCTCTCTCCACTGCACCTATCTCTAACATTGTTTCAGGCTTAAGTCAGGCAGGGGAAGTAAGGCAGCTAAAAGATTAGCTGCAGACAGAATGGGGACTCAGGCTGTAACAGAGTACAGCCAAGAGAGGGCTATAAATAGGGATTTATAATGGGGTCCAAAACTCAGGGTATTCAGAAAATATTATGTACTTTCTCACCCCCACCAATCTAAGCTGGGGGATGGGACACATGGAGCAGCGCCATTGAGAACTGTTTTGTACAGCAACATCTTTGCAGCTAACCTCTGGCATAATCATTTAACATATCTATAATCTTTAACTGGTTTCATAGATATGTTAAATAGCTGTGGCTGTGTGTGCCTTGAGCCAGGGGAGGACCACTCAGCTTTGGCAGAGTCGGTTGGGACCATGCAATTTTGGCAGTGTTGGGGACTACATGGCTTGGGCAAGAGTCTGGACCACATGGTCCTGGGGTGCTCCCTTTTGCCAAGTGGCTTAGGCAACAGGAGAGACTTTGTTTGGAAAAAAAAGAGTGATGACTCTTGCTGATGAGACAAGAATGTGCCACATGTCTTTGGATTAACTGGAGATCATGTCAGTGACTGCTGGTACTGGGAGCCTGAATCATGACATCTACTTCTTTTCCTGAGATATGGTACCCCAGACTGGGCAAAAGGAGAAGGAAGGACTGTAGGCATCTTTGGGTGTTCTAAAGAACTTTAGTATTTGTTTTAAATAACTTTTAAATTTAATTATTGTTCAAGTACAGTTTTCTGTCTTTTACTCCAATCCCAGCCCACCCCCTCAGTGCTCCCTACCTCCCTCCCATTCCCACCCCCCCCCCTTAGTTGTTGTCTATGTGTCCTTTATACTAGTTTCTGTAAATTCTTCCCATTTCCCCCCTGAAATTTCCTCCCCTCTCCCCTCTGGTCACTGTTCCCCTGTTCTCTATTTCAGTGTCTTTGGTTATATTTTACTAGCTTGTTTGTTTTGTTGTTTAACTTCCTGTTAAAGGCAAGATCATATGGTATTTGTCTTTTACCACCTGGCTTATTTCACTCAGCATAATGCTGTCCAGATCCACCCATGTTGTTGCAAAGGGTAGTAGCTCCTTCTTTCTCTCTGCTGCATAGAATTCCATTGTGTATATGTACCATAATTTTTTGATCCATTCATGTATTGATGGCACCTAGGTTGCTTCCAACTCTTGGCTATTGTAAATTGTGCTGTTATGAACATTGTGGTGCATAGGTTCTTGGAAATCGATGTTTTAGGATTCTTAGGATATAATCCTAGCAGTGGAATTACTGGGTCAAAAGGCAGGTTCATTTTTATTTTTCTGAGAAAAATTCCATACTGTTTTCCACAGTGGTTGTACCAGTCTGCAATTCCACCAACAATGGATTAGGGTCCCCTCTTCTCCACACTTGTTGTTTGTTGCTTTGTTTATGATGGCCTTTCTGACTGCTGTAAAGTAGTATCTCATTGTGGTTTTAATTTGAATCGCTCTTATAGCTAGTGATATTGAGCATCTTTTCATGTGTCCCTGGATCTTATGTATGTCCTCCTTGGAGAAATGTCTGTTCAAGTCCTTTGCCCACTTTTTAACTTTTTAGCTTTTCTTCTTATAGTGGAGGCATATAAGTTCTTTGTATATTTTGGAGATTAAACCGTTGTCTGAGCTATCATTGGCAAATATGTTTTTCTATACAGTTGGTTCGCTTTTTATTTTGATAGTTTTCTTTAGCCATGCAAAAGCCTTTAATTTATATGAGATCACATTTGTTTATTCTTTCCTTTATGTCCCTTGCTCTAGGGGACATATCAGTAAAAATGTTGCTGCATGAAATATCTGAGATTTTCTTGCCATTGTTCTCCTCTAGGACTTTAATGGTTTCAAGGCTTATATTTAAGTCTCTTATCCACCTTGAATTTATTTTGGTGTATGGTGTAAGTTTGTGCTCAAGTTTCATTGTTTTTGCACATAACTGTCTAGTTCTCCCCAGACCATTTGTTGAAGAAGCCATTATTAGTCCACTTTATGTTGCTGCCCCCTTTGTCAAATATTAATTGACTGTAGAGATTTGGGTTTATTTCTGGACTCTCTGTTCTGTTCCATTGGTCTATGTGCCTGTTTTTATGCCAGTACCAAGCTACCTTGATTACAGCGGCCTTGTAATACAGTTTGGTATCAGGTATTGTGATCTCACCTACTTTGTTTTTTCTCAAAATTGCAGCTGCTTTTCGGGGGTGTTTATGGTTCTATTATGTTCCGTTTATGTTCTATGTCTGTGAAGTATGCCATTGGTACTTTAATAGGTATTGCATTAAATCTGTAAATTGCTTTCTGTAGTATGGACATTTTGATGATGTTAATTATTCCAATCCATGAACAAGGTATATGTTTCCAGTTGTTTGTGTCTTTCTTGATTTCTTTCTTCAGTGTTGTGTAGTTTTCTGCATACAGGTCTTTTATGTTGTTGGTTAAGTTTATTCCTAGGTATTTTGTTTTTCTATTTGCTATATCAAATGAGATTTTTTTCTTGATTTCTGCTTCTGCTGTTTCATTGTTGGTATACAAAAATGCCTTTGATTTCTAGATATTCACTTTGTATCCTGCTGTTTTGCCAAATTCACTTATTATGTTGAGCAGTTTTGGGGTAGAGTCTATAGGATTTTCCATATACACTATCATGTCATCTGCAAACAGTGACAGTTTGTTTCCTCCTTTTCTATTTGGATGTTTTTTATTTCCTTTTCTGGTCTTCTCGCTGTGTCTAATTTACAATACTATATTGAATAGAAGTGGTGAAAGTGGACAACCTTGTCTTGTTCCTGATCTTAGTGGAAAGCTTTTAGTTTTTTCCCATTGAGTATGATATTGGCTGTAGGTCTCTCATATATGGCCTTTATTATATTGTGGAATGCTTCCTGTATTCTCACTTTGCTGAGCTTTTTAAATCATAAATGGGTGTTGTACCTTATCAAAAGCTGTTTCCATGTCTATTTATATGATCATGTGGTTTTTCTCTTTGCTTTTGTTTATATGATGTGTTACATTTACTGATTCTAGAATATTGAACCATCCTTGCATCCCTGGAATGAATCCCACTTGGTCATGGTAAATAATTTGTTTAATGTTATTGTTGGATGCAGTTTGCCAATATTTTTCTGAGAATTTTAGCATCTATGTTCATCAGCTATATTGGCCTGAAGTGTTCTTTCTTTGTTATATCTTTATATGGTTTGGGTATAAGGATGATGCTGGCTTCATAAAAAGAGTTTGAGAGTATTCAATCATTTTGGATTTTTTGAAATAGCCTGTGAAGAATGGGGGTTAGCCTTTCCTTAAATGGTTTGTAGAATTTTCCTGTGGAACCTTGTGGTCCAATGTTTTTGTTTGATGGGAGGTTTTTGATTACTGCTTCAATTTCATCTGCTGTTATTCTGTTTAGGTTTTCTGCTTCTTTTTCATTAAGTTTTGGAAGATTGTATTTTTCTAGAAAAGTATCCATTTCCCCTAGGTTCTCAAATTTCTTGGCATACAGTTCTTCATAGTAATTTCTTACAATCCCTTCTATTTCTGTGGTATCAGTTGTAATCTCTCCTCTTTCATTTCTGATTGTGTTTATTTGTGTCCGTTCCCTTCTTTTCTTGATGAGCCTACTTAAAGGCTTGTCTATTTTGTTTATCTTCTCAAAGAACCAACTCCTGGATTTATTGATCCTTAGAATTGTGCTTTTAGTTTTTCTGTCATTTAGTTCTGCTCTGATCTTGGTTATTTCCTTTCTTTTACTTGCTCTGGGCTGTCTTTATTGTTGTTCCTCAAGTTCTTGCAGGCGTAGGGATAGGTTGTTTGTTTGAAATGTTCTATCTTCTTTAGGTAGGCCTGTATTGCTATAAACTTCCCTCTCAGGACTGCCTTGGCTGTATCCCATAAGTTTTGGGTTGTTGTAAGTTCATTTTCATTTGTTTCCAGGAACTTTTTGATTTCTTCCCTAATTTCATTCTTGACCCATTCATTGTTTAATAGCATACCATTCAGTCTCCATGATTTTTGGTGTTTTGGGTCTTATCCTTTGGGGTTGGTTTCCAATTTCAGTCCTTTGTGGTCAGAGAAAATGCTTGGTATGATTTTAGTTTTCTTGAATTTGTTGAGGCTCATTTTGTGTTGTATTATGTGGTCTATCTTTGAAAATGTTCCATGTGCATTTGAAAAGAATGTGTATTTAGCTTCTTTGGGATGAAGGGTTCTATACATATCAGTTAAGTCCATTTCATCTAGGCTGTTGTTCAATTCCACAATATCTTTGTTGATATTCTGTTTGGAAGATCTGTCCATTTTGACAGTGGTGTGTTAAAACCCCCAACTATAATTGTGTTGCTGTCGATATCTTTCTTGAAGTCCTCTAAGATTTTCTTTATATATTTGGGTGTTCCTATATTGGGTGTATATATATTTATGATGTTAATGTCTTCTTGGTGGATTCTTCCCTTGAGTATTATGAAGTGACCTTCTGGGTCTCTCCTTATGGCCATTTTTTTGAAGTCTATTTTGTCCAATATTAGAATTGCTACCCCAGCTTTTTTTTTTTCTTGTCCGTTTGCTTGAAAAAATTGTTTCCAGTTTTTTACTTTTAGTTTGTGGTGATCTTTTGTCCTGAGGTGGGTCTCTTGTAGGCAGCAAATGTGTGGGTCATGCTTTCTTATTTATTCAGCTATTTTATGTCTTTTTATTGGAGCACTTAATTCATTTATATTTAAGGTTATTATTGATGGGTACTTATTCATTGTCATTTTTATACCTGTGTTTCTCATTTTCTCTCTCTTTTCCTTCCTTTCCTTAAAGTAGACTTTTTAGCATCTCTTGCAGATCTGGTTTGGTGGAGGTGTATTCTTTTAGACTTTTGTCTGGGAAGCTCTTTATTTGGCCTTCTATCTTGATTGAGAGACTTGCTGAGTAAAGTAGCCTTGGTTGCAGGCCTCTGGTTCTCATTACTTGGAATATTTCCATTCTCTTCTTGCTTGGAATGTTTCCATTGAGAAATCAGCAGCTTACCTTATTGGGTCTCCCTTGTATGTTACTTATTTTTTCTGCCTTGCTGCCTTTAAGATTCTGTCTTTGTCTTAAAATTTTGCCATTTTAATGATGGTACTTCTTGAAGTAGGCCTCTTTGGGTTCCTCTTGATTGGGACTCTGTGTGATTCCTGGATTTGTGTGACTTTTTCTCTCATCAAATTAGGGAAGTTTTTCATTAGTAATTTTTCAAATATATTTTCTATCCCTTGCTCTTTTCTGCTCCTTCTGGCATCCCTATTGTTCAGATGCTATTACATTTTATATTGTCTTGCATTTCTCTTAATCCTTCTCTATTCTTTCTGAGCCTTTTTTTTCTTTTCTTGCTCTTTCTGTGAGTTTTTCTCTACTTTGTCCTCCAACTTGCTGATCCAATCTTCTTCATCTATCCTGCTTTTGGTTCCTCCCACTGTGTTCTTCAGCTCCAAAATTGTATTCATTTCCTCTTGGCCCTTGGTGATAGTTTCTATTTCCTTTTTTATGTTGAATAGTTTGCAGTGAGTTCATTGTAACTCCCCTATAGTTTCTGGTAGCTCATTGTGAGCTCTTTGAACTTCCTGATAACCAGTGCTTTGAATTCAATATCTGATAGCTGATATGCCTCTATTTTATCTAGCATTTTTTCTGAGGCTTCCACCTTTCCTTTCATTGGGGGGTTGTTTCTTTGTCTTCTCATTGTGAGACTCTTCTTGTTAGCTTCAGCTTCTTAAATAGATTTTTTCTGGCTTCCTGGATTTATGGTGTGAACTTTTGTGGTATAATACCTGTGAGATTCAGTGGTGTAATCTCTTTGATGTCCCCAGCTCACTGGTCTTGGGCTTTTTTTTACATTAGCTCTGAGTGTGTCTTTGGGTTATTGTTGTTTCTGGGTCTTTTTGTGTGTGTGTGGGTTCTTCCCTCCAGCTGGTGAACTGATAGTCCCTCTGTTTACTACCCATTTTAATTTGTTGTGCTGGTGAGGGTGGGTTGCATTGAAGCTAGTTCTACTGCGTGTACAGTGTTTTGAGGATTCACTTTTGCTCTTGTTCAATTGTTTGCCCTGGGTAGTTTCTCCACTGTTCTAGTCGTATTTCCAGATAGGTCTTTGGTTGAGGTTTGTGTGGTTTCTACCCCCTCCTTCACCTTCTTCTTTCATTATCTGTTGGTAGTTCCTTTGTTTTGGGGTTTCCTCTTCCCTTGAGCATCCTGGTGTTCACTGCTTCCACCTACTCATTGTGTGTGTGTGTGTGTGTGTGTGTGTGTGTGTGTGTGTGTGTGTGTGTGTGTGGTGTGTTTTTGTGTGTGTATGATCAGTTGGAGGGGAAGGCACACTGGTTTATGACAGCAGGAGAGTATTCGATGATATTTACAGTAGCAGCTGGTAAAGAATAGATAGGATATCCCCTGGGCATGTACAGCAATAACCGTAGACTTCAACCCAACTAGCCACTTTTTAGAAAAGATAAAAGGAAGATAAGGCTCTTGTTGGAGAGGAAGGTTTGTGATTTGGATCTAGAAAGGAGTGAGGTTGAGAGAGGTCAGATTCTGAGGTAAGGTGAGAATAAAGGATGGTAAATAGGTGTAGAGTGAGAGAGAATAGAGTTAACCACTACTCATTATAATTCAGGCAACAATGGAGTGGGCTAATATTGGGGAGGGGAGCGGGGCGGTGTTGTGTAGTATTTACAATAATATGTAACAGCTATTATTTATAATAATGTGAGCAACAATCATATGACAGAATCTAATATACCAAAATTAGGGAGTATTAGACCTTCAGTAGTTTGCTAACTGGGGAAGGAGAAGTAAAGGACAATAAATTAGCAAAACACTATGATTGAGGGGATAGGGGAAACCTGTCAAGCGATACAATATATCCCACCAAGGTAAAGAAGACTATACAGAAAGAGGAGGAATACAAAGATGCTATTAAAATAAAAGATGTAACAATAATGAAAAATACAAATATGCAGTAACTTGTAGTTTTTCTGTTATAGCAAAGTGAATTTCATCTCTTTGTCTCTAATGTTGGGATGCCCTCTCTTTGAGTCCAACTCTGGTATTTTCACCATTCCAAGTCTTTTGTCTCACTTGGGGGGGATGAAAAGAAAGAAATAAAAAGGTAGCAGAAGGGATGAAAAAGTGGTAGGTTTGGAAAGAAAGGAAGAAGTAATAAAACAAGAAAGAAAAAGAGAAAGGGTAAAAGTACTGAAAGATAAAACAATAATAAAGTTAAAAAATAAAAGATTATTTAAAAAACAACCAGACAAATCCCCCCCCAAACAAAACAAAACAAAAACCTCTTTTTGTTTTCCAGCTGGTCAAATCATTTTTCTGGCCATACTAGCTTCAGCAGTCTGAGAGGCAATAGGTGTGGCCTTTCTTTCTTCTCAGGGAACTCAGCTGGTCTCACAAGTGTTCTCACAAGATCTGGACTGACGCCTTCTCCCAGCGCCTTACTGAGAGCAGACTTTCCCCAGGTTTCACTGTCCTGGGCTGGGGTGTGGGCACACGCTCCCTTCCAGGCTTTTCTGGTTTTGCAGGCTTTGGCGCAAACCTTTCACAGTGCTATGGGGGAACACAAGGGTGACTCTCAATTCTCCAAAGCTGGTGCCAACAGACTCCACAGGTGATCAAAACCCTCTCATTTGCTTCATCATGCCCATTCCTCTCTCTGACACTTTAAGCAAACATCTCTTCTAGCATTTTTCAAATTGCTCCTGGTCATGTAGGGAGTGAGCTGATGACCCAGTTCTCTCCCAAGGACATCGTTGCTGGCCCTCAGCTTCCAGAGACTGAGGCAGACTGGTGGAGGTCCTGCAGCCTCTGCGTTGTTCCCTGGGACCTTATTGACCTGCAGCTGTCTCCTCACTGTCTGGTCATTCAGTGTCTGATCCAATTTCTGGAGTCCTATTTTCCTATATGCTGGGTCCCGGTTGGCTATTTGCTGTGCTCCTCTTCATATCAGCCAGGTTTTTCTCTGGTGCATGGGAGGAAGCTGAATTCTTTGTTCTACTCTGCTACCTCCTGCCCCCACTCTGATCTTTAGTGTTTTAATGAAGACATTAAGTCATTACTCTTAGTCTGTAAAACTTTTAAATAAATAGTTCCTTTCCTTTTCACCAACATCTGGCATTGAGAAACATCTTTCTTTTGGCAGTGGACAAAGCAAAAACAGTCTAGTGCTGGGGGAACCCCTGGAGAAAAGGGGGAGTCCTTTTGGTAATAATATATTGTTCACCTCCCCAGTCTATTCTGTAACAACATTATGTCAAACCGATGGGTGAGATCCGATCCCCCCCTTCTCCTATAGCCCCCCCCCAAGTCCTTCTCTGAGGGATCCTTTATCAAAATGCCTGTCTTAGGTCATCCGTCCTTTGAGGAATCTTACCAGTCATTGGCTAATCAGTCATCCATCCACCCTGGGCCAAGCAGGGGGAAGTAATAGGGGCAGAGGCAGTACCCCTACCAGGAAAATAAACTTTATCTCCTTAGTGGCTTGGACCTTAAACCTTATGGTCTCAAGGTCTTTTTACTGAGCCTTTGCCATGGGATTATAGCTTCTGAAACAAGGTAAGGAGGTCCCAACACACGACCTCTCCAGTATTTGTTGTTTGTTGCTTTGTTTACGATGGCCATTCTGTCTGGCATGAGATAGTATCTCACTGTGGTTTTAATTTTCATGTCTCTAATGGCTAACTATACTGAGCATCATTTCATATGTCTATAGACCCTCTGTATGTCCACCTTGGAGAAGTGCCTTTTCAAGTCCTTTGCCCACTTTCTAATTGGATTCCTTGTCTTCTTAGAATAGAGTCATGAGAGTTCGTCATATACTTTGGAAATCAAACCCTTGTCTGAGGTAACATTGGCAAATATATTTTCCCATATGGTTGGTTCTTTTTTTATTTTAATGCTGTTTTCTTTAGCCATGCAGAAGCTTTTTATTTTGATGAGATTTCATTTGTTTATTCTTTCTTTTATGTCCCTTGCTGTAGGGGATATATCAGTGAAAACATTGCTTTGTGGAATATCTGAAATTTTTCTGCTTATGTTCTCCTCTAGGACTTTAATGATGTTACGAACTATATTTAAGTATTTTATTCACCTTGAATTTATTTTTGTGTATGGTGGAAGTTGCTCAATTTGTTTCTTCCCTCCTACCTTCCTTCCTTCCTTCCTTCCTTCCTTCCTTCCTTCCTTCCTTCCTTCCTTCCTTCCTTCCTTCCTTCTTTCTCTCTCTCTCTCTTTCTTCCTTCTTTCTTTCTTCTTTCTCTCTCTCTTTCTTTCTTCTTTCTTTCTTTCCTGCATGTAGCTGTCCAGCTCTCCGAACACCACTTGTTGAAGAGGCTATGTTTGCTCCATTTCATGCTTCTTCTCCTTTGTCAAATATTAATTGACCATAGACACTTGGCTTTATTTCTAGGGTCTCTATTCTGTTATATTGGTCCATGTGTCTATTCTTATGCTAGTACCAGGCTTTTTTTTTTTTACAGTGACCTTGTAATATAGTTTGATATGAGGTATTTTGATCCCTCTAATTTTGCTCTTCTTTCTCAAAATTGATGCAACTCTTTGGAGTCATTTATGGTTCAGTAAAAAATTCTGAAATGTTTGTTCTATATCTGTGAAATATGCTATTAGTACTTTAATAGATATTGCATTAAATCTGTAAATTTATTTGGGTAGTATGGACATTTTGGTGATGTTAATTCTTCTAATTCATGAACACAGCATATGCTTCCATTTGTTTGTGTCTTTTTTAATTTATTTCTTCAGTGTTGTATAGTTGTCTGAGTGCAGATCTTTTACCTCCTTGATTGGGTTCATTGCTAGGTACTTTATTTTTCTTGTTGCTATATCAAATGAGATTTTATCTTTTTTATATTAAATTTTATTTAGTTACTTTTCAAGTACATTTTTTTAATCTATTTCTCCCATCCCACCCCCCCCCCCCCGGTCTTCCCCCTTCCTCCCATTCCCCCCCCCCGAGTCCTCATCTCTGTGTCTTTCATACTTGTTCCTCAAGATCCCTCCCCCTTTTTCCCCTTAAGTTCCCTTCCCTCTCCCCTCTGGTCGCTGCCCACTTGTTCTCTATTTCAGTGTCTTTGTTTTTTGTTTCTGCTTGCTTGTTTGTTTTATTCTTTAGCTTCCTGTCAAAGGTGAGATCATATGGTATTTGTCCTTCAATGCCTGGCCTATTTCACTCAGCATAATGCTTTCCAATTCCATCCATGTTGTTGCAAAAGGTAGTAGCTCCTTCTTTCTCTCTGCTGCATAGAATTCCATTGTGTATATGTACCACAATTTTTGGATCCATTCATTTACTGATGGGCACCTAGGTTGCTTCTGACTCTTGGCTATTGTAAATTGTGCTGCTATGAACATTGTGGTGCATAAGTTCTTTGAAATTGATGTTTTAGGATTCTTGGGGTATAATTCTAGCAGTGAAATTGCTGGATCAAAAGGCAGGACAATTTTTATTTTTCGGAGAAAATTCCATACTGTTTTCCATAATGGTTGTACCAGTCTGCAATCCCACCAACAGTGAACTAAGGTCCCCTTTTGCCCACACCCTCTCCAACATTTGTTGTTTGTTGCTTTGTCTATTATAGCCATCCTGACTGGTGTAAAGTGGTATCTCCTTGTGGTTTTAATTTGCATCTCTCTGATAGCTAACGATATTGGGCATCTCTTCATGTGTCTCTGGATATTCTGTATGTCCTCTTTAGAGAAGGGTCTGTTCAAGTCCTTTTCCCATTTTTTAATTGGGTTCAATGTCTTCCTAGAGTGGAGTCGTGTAAGTTCTTTGTATATTTTGGAGATTAAACCATTGTCTGAGGTATCATTGGCAAATATGTTTTCCCATACAGTTGGTTGTCTTGCTAATTTAATACTGTTTTCTTTAGCCATGAAGAAGCTTTTTATTTTGATGAGATCCCATTTGTTTATTCTTTCCTTTATATTCCTTGCTCTAGGGGACATATTGGTAAAAATGTTGCTGTGTGGAATATCTGAGATTTTCTTGCCAATGTTCTCCTCTAGGACTTTAATGGTGTCACGGCTTACATTTAAGTCTTTTATCCACCTTGAATTTATTTTGGTGTATGGTGTAAGTTGGTGCTCAAGTTTCATTTTTTTGCACGTAGCTGTCCAGTTCTCCCAACACCATTTGCTGAAGAGGCTATCTTTACTCCATTTTATGTTACTGCCCCCTTTGTCGAATATTAATTGACTGTAGAGGGTTGGGTTGATTTCTGGGCTCTCTGTTCTGTTCCATTGGTCTATGTGCCTGTTTATATGCCAGTACCAGGCTGTTTTGATTACAGTGGCCTTGTAATACAGTTTGATATTAGGTATTGTGATCCCTCCTACTTTGTTCTTCTTTCTCAAAAGAGCCGCTGATATTCGGGCTCGTTTATGATTCCATATAAATTTTTGAAGTGTTTGTTCTATGTCTGTGAAATACGCCATTGGTACTTTAATAGGTATTGCATTGAATGTGTATATTGCTTTGGGTTGTATGGACATTTTGATGATGTTAATTCTTCCAATCCATGAACAAGGTATATGTTTCCATTTGTTTGTGTCTTCCCTGATTTCTTTCTTCAGTGCTGTATAGTTTTCTGCATACAGGTCTTTTACCTCTTTGGTTAGGTTTATTCCCATATATTTTATTTTTCTTTTTGCTATATCGAATGGGATTTTTTCCTTGATTTCTGCTTCTGTTGATTCATTGTTTGTATACAAAAATGCCTTTGATTTCTGAATATTGACTTTGTATCCTGCTGTTTTGCCAAATTCATTAATTAGTTTGAGCAGTTTTGGGGTAGAGTCTATAAGATTTCCCATGTACACTATCATGTCATCTGCAAACAGTGACAGTTTTGTTTCCTCCTTTCCTATTTGGATGCCTTTTATTTCCTTTTCCTGCCTGATCGCTGTGGCCAAAACTTCTAATACTATATTGAATAGAAGTGGTGAAAGTGGACATCCTTGTCTTGTTCCTGATCTTAGTGGAAAAGCTTTTAGTTTTTGCCCATTGAGTATGATATTGGTCTCTCATAAATGGCCTTTATTATATTGAGGAATGTTCCCTCTATTCCCACTTTGTTGCGTGTTTTTATCATAAATGGGTGTTGTACCTTATCCAAAGCTTTCTGCATCTATTGATATGATCATGTGGTTTTTGTCTTTGCTTTTGTTTATGTGATGAATTACATTTACTGATTCTAGAATATTGAACCATCCTTGCATCCCTGGGATGAATCCCACTTGGTCATGGTGTATGATCTTTTGGATATATTGTTGGATGCGATTTGCCAGTATTTTGTTGAGGATTTTACCGTCTATGTTCATCAGTGATATTGGCCTGAAGTTTTTTTTCTTTGTTGTGTCTCTGTCTGGTTTTGGAATTAGGATGATGCTGGCTTCATAAAAGGAGTTTGGGAGTTTTCCATCCTTTTGGATTTTTTGGAATAGTCTGTGAAGAATGGGGGTTAGCTCTTCCTTAAATGCTTTTTAGAATTCTCCTGTGAATCCATCTGGTCCAGGGCTTTTGCGTGATGGGAGTTTTTTGATTACTGCTTCAATTTCTTTTGCTGTTATTGGTGTATTAAGGTGTTCTACTTTTTCATTGAGTTTTGGGAGATTATATTTTTCTAGAAATGTGTCCATTTCCCCTAGGTTCTCAAATTTCTTGGCATACAGTTCTTCATAGTAATATTTTACAATCCTTTCTATTTCTGTGGTATCAGTTGTAATCTCTCCTCTTTCATTTCTGATTGTGTTTATTTGTGTCCGTTCCCTTCTTTTCTTGATGAGCCTACTTAAAGGCTTGTCTATTTTGTTTATCTTTTCAAAGAACCAACTCCTGGATTCATTGATCCTTAGAATTGTGCTTTTAGTCTCTATGTCATTTAGTTCTGCTCTGATCTTAGTTATTTCCTTCCTTCTACTTGCTTTGGGCTGTTTTTGTTGTTGTTCCTCGAGTTCTTGCAGGCGTAAAGTAAGGTCATTTGTTTGAAATGTTTCTGTATTCTTTAGGTAGGCCTGTATTGTTATAAACTTCCCTCTCAGGACTGCCTTGGCTGTATCCCATAAGTTTTGGGTTGTTGTGAGATCATTTTCATTTGTTTCCAGAAACTTTTTGATTTCTTCCCTAATTTCATTCTTGATCCATTCATTGTTTAATAGCATACCGTTCAGTCTCCATGATTTTAGGTGTTTTGGGTTTTTTCCTTTGGGGTTGGTTTCCACTTTCAGTCCCTTATGGTCAGAGAAAATGCTTGGTATGATTTCAATATTCTTGAATTTGTTGAGGCTTGTTTTGTGCCCTATCATGTGGTCTATCTTTGAGAATGTTCCATGTGCATTTGAAAAGATTGTGTATTTAGCTTCTTTGGGATGAAGAGCTCTGTATATATCAGTTAGGTCCATTTCATCAAGGGTGTTGTTTAATGCCACAATGTCTTTGTTGATATTTTGTTTGGAAGATCTGTCCATATTTGATAGTGGGGTGTTAAAATCCCCCACTATAATTGTGTTGCTGTCTATATCTTTCTTGAATTCCTCTAAGATTTTCCATATATATTTTGGTGCTCCTATGTTGGGTGCATATATATTTATGATGTTAATGTCTTCTTGGTGGATTCTTCCCTTGAGTATTATGAAGTGACCTTCTGGGTCACTCTTTATGGCTCTTTTTTTGAAGTCTATTTTGTCTGATATGAGAATTGCTACCCCAGCTTTTTTTTCTTGTCCATTTGCTTGGAAAATTTGTTTCCAGCCTTTCACTTTTAGTCTGTGATGGTCTTTTGTCCTCAGGTGGGTCTCTTGTAGGCAGCATATGTGTGGGTCATACTTTCTTATCCATGACGCTATTCTGTGTCTTTTGATTGGAGCATTTAATCCATTTACATCAAATGAGATTTTATCTTGATTTGTGTTTCTGATATTTTACTGTTGGCATACAGAAATGCCTTTGATTTCTGAATATTGACTTTGTGTCCCATTGTTTTGCCAAATTCATGTATTATACTGGGTTGTTTCCTGGTGGAGTCTGTAGGGTTTTCTATGTACACTTTCATGTCATCTGAAAACAATGACAATTTTGCTTCCTCCTTTCCAATTTGGATTCCTTTTATTTCATTTTCTTGTCTGATTGCTGTGGCTAGGGCTTCCAATACTATGTCGAGTAGAAGTGGTGAAAGCAGGTGTCCTTGTCTTATTCCTGATCCTAGTTCAAAAGTTTTAAGTTTTTTCCCATTGAGTATGATGTGAGCTGTAGGTCTCTTGTATATGGCCCCTAATACATTGAGGAATGCTTCCTCTATTACCACTTTGCTGTGTGTATTTATCATGAATGGGTGCTGTACATCATTTAATGCTTTTTCTTCATCAATTTATATGATTATGTGATTTTGGGGGTTTTCTTTTGTTTATGTGATGTATTACCTTTATTGATTTGCAAATATTGTACCATCCTTGCATCTCTGGGATGAATCCCACTTGGTCATGGTGAATGATCATTTTATTGTATTTCTAGATATAGTTTGCCAATATTTTTTAAATGATTTTAGCATTTATGTTCATCAGCATCATTGGCCTGAAGATTTCTTTCTTTGTTATGTCTTTATCTTGTTCTGGAATTAGGATGACACTGACTTCATAAAAATGGCTTAGAGTTTTCCAACTTCTTGAATTTTTTGGAATAATCTGTAAAGGATAGGAATTAGCTCTTCCTTAATGCTTTGTAGAATTCTCCTGTGAAACCATCTCTGTGGTATTGTATAATCTCTCCTCTTTCAATTCTTTGTTTCCCTTGTATTATTATTTATTAATTATTGTATTGTTTTCCTTTTTTGAAATATAATTTTTAAATTTTATTTAGTTATTTTTCAAGTACAGTTTTTTGTCTATTTTTCCCATCCCAGCCGCACCCCCGCCCCATGCTTCCCACCTTCCTCCCATTTCCACCCCCCTTAATTCTCATCCCTGTGTCCTTCCTATTTGTTCCTCCAAATCCCTCCCATTTTTTTCCCTTTAAATTCCCTTCCCTCTTCCCTCTGGTCACTGCCCCCTGTTCTCTATTTCAGTGTCTTTGTTTTTACTCTGCTTGCTTGTTTGTTTTGTTGTTTAGCTTCCTGTTAAAGGTGAGATCATATGGTATTTGCTTTTCATTTCTGATTGTGTTTATTTGTGTCTTTCATATCTGATTGTCTTTTTTTCTTGAAGAGTCTGCTTAAAGGCTTGTTAATTGTTTTATCTTTTCAAAGAACCATCTTCTGGATTTATTTATCCTTAGAATTGTGCTTTTAGTCTGCATATTGTTTAGCTCTGCTCTGATCTTGGGTTTTTTTTCCTTTTCCTTCCTTCTGCTGTGGGCTGTCTTTGTTGTTATTCCTCAAATTCTTGTAGATTTAGGGTTATGTTGTTTATTTTAAATATTTCTATTTTTTACAGGGATGAGAACTAAGGGGGGTAGAAATGGGAGGGAGGTGGGGAGCAAGGGGCGGGAAAGGCTGCGATGGGAGAAATAGATAAAAAAACTGTACTTGAAAAATAAATAAAAATTTAAAAAATATTTCTATTTTTTTAGGTAGGCCTGTATTGCTATGAACTTCCCTCTCAGGACCACATTTGCTGTATCCTATTAGTTTTGAGTTGTTGTGAGTTTATTTTCATTTGTTTCCAGGAAATTTTAAATTTTCCCTCTAATGTCATTTTTGACCCATTCATTATTTAATAGCATGCTATTCAATCTCCATGAGTTTGAGGAGTTGGGTTTTTTTTTTTAGTTTTTTTCCTTGAGATCGGTTTCCAGTTTCAGTCTCTTGTAGTCAGAGAAAATTTTTGATATGATTTTAATTTTCTTGAATTTGTTGAGGCTTGTTTTGTGTCCTATCATGTGGTCTATCTTTGAAAATGTTCCATATGCATTTGAGAAGAATTTGTATTTATTTGCTTCTTTGGGAGGAAAGGCTATATATATATATATATATATATATATATATATATATATATATATATAATCAGTTAAGTTTATCTGATCTATGACATTGTTCAATGCTGCAAATCTTTGTTGATTTTTGTTTGGAAGATCTGTTTGTTTCTGACAGTGGGGTGTTAAAATCTCCTACTATAATTGTGTTGCTGTCAATATCTTTCTTGAAGTCTCCCAAGATTTTCTTTATGTATCTGGGTGCTCCTATGTTGGGTGCATATATATTTACAATGTTTAAATCTTCTTGGTAGATTATTTTATTGAGTATTATGAAGTGGCCTTTTTGGTTCTCTTTTCATGGCTCTTTTTTTATGTTTATTTTGTCTGATATGTGTATCGCTAACCTGTTTTTTCCCCCCTGTCTGTTTGCTTCAAATATTTGTTTCCAACCCTTCGCTTTCAGTCTGTTTAGGTCTTTTGTTCTGAGGTGGGTCTTTTATAGGTAGCATGTGTGTGGGTCATGCTTTGTTATTCATTGGACCATTCTATCTATTTTGATTTCAGCATTTAATCTATTTGCATTTAAGATTATTATTGATAAGTACTTATTCACTGCCATTTTTTTCATGTCATGTTTTTCTCTCACTCTTTTTCTTCCTGTCTGAAAGCAATCTCTTTAGCATATCTTGCAGAATTGGTTTGGTGGAGTTGCTCCTTTAGGACAGTTTAACTATGCACTAATCCTGTATCCCATGCACCTCTTCCCCACAGCCCCTCTCAGAGATTCATTTGTCCTTAGCTTTGACTCATGCAGCTCCACTGAAATAGCACAACTGGGGACAAGAAGGACACTTTGAGTAAGGGATGCCTCACCTTTATGCTTCCTTACTTGCATTACCTAAGGCACTCAGAAGTCAGTTTCTACCAAGGAGAAGATCCCCAAGCATGTTTTGTCCATGACACACTCTTGACTTAATGCTCACATCCAGTCAACAGAGAGTTAAACACAGGCATTGTAGTGGGCTGTTCTCTCCACAGGGACAAGTTCTCATTGACATGTGGGAAGGTTCTTGTTCTGTGAGCTGTGGGAAACTTAGAACAGAGATTAATTCATACATAGGCACACACAGCACACAGACCACACAGTCACAAACTCATGTGCAAGCAAGTTAACAAGTGTACACACACATTAACTTGTGTGCACTTCTGCACGTCTTCCAGCACCCCAGGAAGGAAGATTTTTGCCAAGCTCCTGAGGTGCAGCTGAGGCCATGATCCTCAGGGGACAAGAGAAGCTGAACCTGGACACTCAGAAACATCCAGATTCCTGTTGCTGAGACTGGTGAGTGTTATCTTATATGACAGGACTCTGCAGATGTGATTAAGTTTGGGATGAATTAATAAAATGTGTTGACATGGGGAGAATATCCCAAATTCTTTCATTGGGACATAAATAAAATAAAAACTAAATAAAATCATGGTAAAAATACTGTGATTGATGAAAGCAGATATTAAGGTGGGTTTCACATTTACCCAGTAAAAGAGGAGCAAAAGGTTAACATGTAGAAAAAAAGAAGAGACCTGAGGGGTGGTGGTCCTGGGGAACCAGGTGGTCCTAGGGGATCACAACCCTAGTGGGGCAAGGTGTGACTGTCAGAAAAAAGAAGACATGTGAAGACTTTGTGTGCATGTTGGGGTTGATAGAGAGACTGAGCTCAGCACGCAGAGGCCTGGTCAGGGCTAGATACCTCTTGTGGAAAATGTTTCCAACCATGGGGAAGACAAAAGCACTCAGGGTTTTTCATTGTCAAGGAAGAACAAGGAGGCAGAGGAGTGTGGTGAAGGAAAAGTGCCCAGGTAAAGGAGGAATCTCATCAACAAACAGACAGTATCACTTCTTCCTTTGCTGTCTGAGGTGAGAATGTGGGAAACCAAAGCCACAAAGGAGGAAGTGTCCCTGGATGAGGCTGAGAGCTTTGAGAAGAAACCCCTGCCTCCAAGAGAAAGCCCCTTTCTTCCCCACAAAGACCCATATTTTCCCCTGGGCTGTTCTATTTTTAAGTCTTTGGGGGATCCATGGTGCCTTGATTACCCCCTCAACACAGCACCTCAACTCTCCCAGCCAGGTTTGTCTCTGGAATTACACTGACTTCACTTCACTGTGTCTCTTGAACAGTAATACACAGCCATGTCCTCAGTTCTCAGGCTGCTCAGCTCCATGTAGACTGCTCTTGGATTTGCCTGCAGTCATGCTGACTCTTCCCTGGAATTTCAGTGTATAGGTTGTGTTACCAGTGTTACGATAAATAACTTCAGCCACTCAAGGCCTTGTCCTGGGGTCTTTTTCACCCAGTGCATCTAGTGGCCTGTGAAGGTGTATCCAGAAGCCTTGCAGGAGACCTTCACTGAGGATCTGGGCTTCCCCACCTCAGCCCCAGACTCATCAACTTTATCTGGGAGTAGACACCTGTGGAGAGAAGACAGGAGTTTGCGAAAATGTCCCTTGACTGTCCTTAGTCCTCTCATAAACCCAGAGACTGGGGATCCTCTTACCTGTGGCCACTGCCATCAGGAAGAGGGCTCTCCAGCTCCAGTCCATGGTGAGGGACTGTGCCCTCTGGACTTATGTAGGGAAGGGTGTGGCTGTGGGTGATGCTTTCAGGGCCCAGACATACTGATATTCATCTAGTCCACCTCTTCTCATTTATACTCATTAGACTGAATGTTTCATAGCTGAAGTCTTGACCCTACCTAAGAGAAGTTGGAGGACACAGAGACAACAGTCAGTTGGAGTCTGGTGTACCCAGTCCCAATCGCTGTGTGAGAATATGTGTCCCCTGCCAGGTCTTTAGGATCCATAGAAATAGCTCTTCCCACCAAGACACAAGCCCCCACAGGACATGGTCCTCATTGTGAACTCACCCTTGAGTGACACAAAAAACACCTGGGTGTCTGATTGAAATTAATTTTCAATATACTCTGTACTACACAGTTATGGAAATTAAACTCTAGTTCACTAAGTAGTTTTCATTTTTAAGACTTACAAATAGAATTGGATCCTAACTTTTTCTGGCTTTAGTAATAGTGAGATTAGTAACAAAATTTGACTCTTTCATGTTACAGACACTACTCCTACTCAGGGAGCACCACCTCCAGGCACCATCTCCATCCCTGTCTGTGCCCAGGATTCATCTCCCCTCTTAGTAAAAGCAAGGATCTCTTGGTTCTGAAGGAGAATGATAGTCCTCTTCCGCAGGAAGCAGTTGGAGGAATCATCTGGCACCATTGTCCCCTAAAAGGACTCAGAAGCAAAATTCTTGAGTGGAAAATAGTGTAGGCAGTTAGACAAAATTGGAGCAAGAATGAGAGGCCAGGTACCAATGATCACCAAGACAGAAAACTCAGGTGCCTGGAAGCAGCCATGTGAAGACAAGTGAGGAAAAAGTGGCACATACCCAGATAGTGAACTGGCATGTTGACTAGGATAATGGATGTGAGGGCCCACAGGCTCCTGTAGACAACTCTCAAACCATCATTATTTGTCCACAGGAGCCAAAGATAGACCTGGGACCCATGAACTCTGTATAAAACACCAAATTGACTAAAAAAAACTCAGCCTTGGTCATTGGGGTAACAAGACAAATGCAGCAAGATGCATACCTCAGGCCATTAAAATGTCAACTCAGAGATTAAAGTTATCACACTGCTTTCTCTGTTGGCATGAATGCCCCCATTCTTTTGCTGGAACTGGACTTGATCTGTAAATTGCTGACCTAAGAAATTTTTTTATTTTAAAAGGAACCAGCTTTCTCCCAGGTCCCACCGTAGTATGTAACCAAACTCCAGATGCTTTTAGCTTATTGAGAGAAGGGAGAGGGGACCAGCCCTGCCTGAGATCTATAAGCAAGTAACTAAAACTGTGTGGGCAGATGAGACCACAAAGTTATCAATCAACATGCACACAAATGGCCTGAGATCTCCCTGGAGAAATACAAGATGATGAATATTTCTTTAGATGTACTATATTACCCTGCTTGGGAGCAGCTGCACATCAGCATGTACTTTAGAATATCTCCAAAACTTAAATGACTGTATCCAATAAAATGGGCATCTCACTTCCTAATATTCAGAAATCTCTGGACTCTCTAGCTAGAGTTGTCTTAGATAATTAAATTGCTTAAACTACGTACTATAAGAATTAGGAGAAGTTTGCAAGACCATCATTCCTCTTGCTATTCTTGCATTGGCACTTCAGCTCAGATGGAAACAAGCATCACCTAAATCCAGCAACAGGCCCCCTGGAATCCACAAACATTTGGCTATCACACCTGTCTCATAGAGGGAACATGAAATTGGTTTATAAGTTTATTTTCATGAATACTGCAGAGACTCACATCCTTAGGGAAAGGATTTTTAATTAGATTGAATATTCTTTGCTCCGTAATGCCTGTTTTTTGTTTTGAAGTACTTTATGACTTACTTTTTCCATGCCAGGGAGATAGAATCTGCTAAGCAAGGACCTCTAAAAAACCCTGTTTTTAACTCACAAGATTTTGCTTTCCAACAGGCTCATGTTTTTAATTCCCCCAGAACATTCACAGGACATCAATAGACCCATTGATATGGAGGAAGAAAATGACACAGGAAAATTGAAACATGAAATAAAACTTTATACTGCTGAGACTTACTATGAAATGGAGTTAGAAGTACTAACTTTAAACAATATCTCATACTGACAGTATCTTTGTCAGCATACTGCATGTGCTACCAGTTCCAGTTCTGCTTGAAGTACAAACCACCTTGACCACAGTTTCAGGTGACACAGGTGGCCCAACGGCAAAAATTTAGTTGGCACCAACCAGTTCCAGAATTGTGACAATAACAATCTGTATTGGGAACAGAAAGGACACTGCCTGAACGTCCACAGCCACTCCTCTTTTTGTTACTCTCCCTTATAAAAAGCCTCAGTGCACTGAGATGTTAATGGGCTTTGATATGAGAGTCTCTCATTCTCTTGCAGGCCAGCACCTGAATCAAACCACTCAGCTGACTCCAAGAATTGGCTGCTTAGAATCTCTCCAAGACTTAAAGCACTGTATCCAATAAAATGGGCACCTCACTTCCTAATATTCAGAAATTGTGGATGGTGGGAGTTGCCTTTGGTTTCATCACCATTGTGCATTATGGTAAGTGCTCCCTTCCTGGTTCACATCGGACAGCTTCTTTTCAGGTCATCATCTTGTGGAAGCATCAGCAAGTTCTCTGAGCTTATTGAGAAAAGCAATAACCCCCTTTTTTAAGCACTGTCATGACATAAACATTTCCAAATAGCCCATTTTTAATACTATTCTCCTTTAGAGTGAAGAATTAAACATAAACTGGGGTAACCATGTTTTCAGAAGAGATTACTGCCTTGAGCCTCCGGAAAAAAGTGATCTTTCCACCACCTTAACCTCAGTCCAGTGAAAGAATTCCATGATCCATCCTGCAGTTTGTACATGAATAAATGTGTAGAAATGGCATCCCCAGATATGTGAGAATTGATTCTATTGCCATAGGAACATGGAACAGGCTGGATGTGCGCCTCCCATTGTCAAGCATGCCCCACCCTGTTCCCTGCTGTATGATGACCAGTACTGCCCAGGGGCAGGGACACTCACGAGGCTGTGGTCTCAGGTAAAGAGACTCCTTAGGAACTCTACCTGAGGAATATTAGAACACTGTGATGTTGTAGATTGTGCTGGAACCTGGAACACCTGTCAACCTTCAAATTTGCTCCTTGAATGACATCCCTGTGATAATTTTCCAGAGACAAGGACATTGAAATTTCTTCTTGGCATTCATGTACTTTTTACCAAGCACATTTCCATTGTTCAGAAATGGGGGTGTCTTAGAACATGCTGGGGAGTCACTACAGTCCAAATAATTAAACCTGACCCTTACCAAGATACCCAGATGAGGCCTCCATGAACATTCCTCATTCAGAGGACATGTAAGATACCAATGTGTCCCCTGCACAGTAAATATCAGAGATCCTTTCAGGAGCATCTTTCTTGCTTGACTCTTTCTTGCAGTGCATTTGGTCCCTTGAAACTTCCCCTGAATTCCTGATGTGCCTGTGGCTGCATCAGTTCCGTTTCTGATCCATGACTGCATGTGAGGAAGTCATGAGGACAATTGCCCTATCATCTTCTCAGCACAGTGAGAAGCAGCTTCTCAGCAGCTGTTCCACTTCTCAGGGTCATCACACTGACACTCTTGCACTATAATAGGCATTTGTATCCTTGCACATCCAGGCATTAATCTGCAGATAGGCATTGCCAACAGAAGTGTTCATGGAGAAGAAAAGTAGTTCTGAGAAACGGTGGGCATACATGGGTTTCCCAGTGTTTTTGTTGATCCAGCCCAAGTTATTGCAGGACCTCTCCTGGGCCCGTCATACCCAGAACATAGCATAGCTCATGAAAGTGTATCCATAAGCATTGCCAGAGACCCCCCAGATTTTTCAACTAAGCTCCAGACTGCACCAGATGCTCCTGGGAGTGTACAGCTGTAGGGAGCAGGATGTGGTGGGTGGAAATCCACTTTGACTGTCCCTGGTCTTCTTCTCAACCCATTGCCTTTGGGGCTCCCAATCTGTAGTCACTGTTGACCAGGAAGAGGGCTCTGAAGCTCAAGCCCATAGTTAGGGATTGTTTCATAGGGGAGGGTGTGACTGTGGGTGATGCTCTCAGGGCACAGACAGACCCACAGTTAACATTGTCTACCTCTTCTCGTTTGCATAGTCATCAGGCAGACCATGTTATAACTGATTATGTGACTCCACTTGGCAGAGGGTAGAGAACAGATCATGCTCAAAGGATACTCGTGGTCCTAGTCCTAATCACTGTTACCTGGTATAAATCCCCTGCCAGGTCTGTGAGCTCTGTGCAGACATAGCTCCTCCCATTGAGGTATAAGCCCCCACAGGATATGCTCCTCACTGAAAACCTACCTTTGAGTGACTCAGAGACCACCTGGACTAGGTCTGGGCTTTAATATCTGTAGCATGTCTTCATGCTTTAATATCAGCATGCCTTCAAAGTACAGAATTGAATAAATTGTAAAACACACCCCTGTCTCCAGCTCCTTAACATTCAGATATAAAGAAGTCCTAGGAATATGCTCACTGACTGTGATTCTCTAGTCTTAGTATGTTTATTAAATTCTCTGATGGAACAGCGTGTTTACAGTCATCTCATGACCAATCCTTATTTGAGATGCTTTTTATGAAAAGAGAAAGACCCAGACCCTCAGAGGAAACCCCTCCCCAACTCCCTCACTCTTGCATCTGAACTCACAGGCTGAGGTTGTGGGTCCTTTGCACCCCCTACTTCCCAGCCCAAGGCCTGCAGGAGAGGCTTTTGACTTGACTCACAGGACATGGACCTCTTAGTGGCTCTACTGCAGAATTAAAGACTAAGCCTTTATTTAGGACACTCTCTTAGGAACAATATGTGTTTAGACATCTCAGGGTAAAGAGAATGATCCTTACTAGACCCATGACTCTGCAGGAATTCTCTACACAGTGCACTGTGTAGCCACCAGGGAGCCCAGTGGCTGCAATTGCCAGATGCACTGGCTCAGCTGACCTTGGTGAGTCCTGAAGCTCTCAGGAGCTTTGGGGGACTCTGAGGTCCTCAGGTTCTTCTGCTTGCAGGTTCCATCTGAGTATCCTGCATGTGGCCCTACTGTCACATGCACTTCTACTGCTCAATAAATCACACACAGCAGTGGGTTTTTTTTTTGTAGTAAGTTACCCAGGTCTCCCTTGTCCCCTGTTCCTAGCACATGGGCAGGATCCACATACTGACTAGAACTGAATGAGTGGCCAACTTTGATGACAGAACAAAAGTAAGCATGGTTGAAATGAAGACCAGAGAGTGTCGACCCTTGTGAATTTGTTTTCTCCCAGCACCTTCAAACTTCAGAGACTATGGTAAGAAAATCCTGGCTTGTCCTGGAGAAGGTCAGACCAGGGTGCCCTTTTCCAGTCAGTGTAGCCAACACTGAAATGACCTGTGGGGTGTCTCTCTGACTTGTAGCCACAAGTCCCCATTCTCAAAGCCCACAGCAAGAAGCCCTGAGATTAGTACCATGGGGAACATGGATGGGTGTCTCCCCAGGAGCAGAAACAGGTGCTGATGCAGGAACAGCACAGGCAGAAAAAGTGATCCTGGTGTGTCAAAGTCTGTGGACCAGTGTCAGCATCTGTGGAGCAGTGTAAGTGTCGTTTTCCACTGTCCTTACTATTGTCTTGAATACTCCCTGGTGTCCTGGGTTCATTATATAGCCAATCCTCCTGTATCCTGACAGGAGGTTTGTGTCTGGGCTGACACTGTCTTCTCATTCTGCCTCTTACACAGTAATACACAGCTGTGTCCTCAGTGGTTGTGGAGCTCAGCCTCATGGAGCACTGGTTCTTGGATATGTCCCTGGAGATGGGACACAGATGGGTGCAGATCTTTCAAGATCCGTATGGGCTATAGGAAGTGCTTCCATCATTACATATGTACCCTATCCACTTCATTCCATTCCCTGGAGCCTGACGGATCCAGCTACAGCAGTGACCAGTGGTGATCTAGTAACCAGAGATAGTGCAGCTGAGGAAGATGGTCCAAGAGGGATTCACCAGTCCTGGGCCTGATTCATGCAGGTGCACCTGGGAGTGGATGTGGAGGCAACTTTGCCCGCAAGACCCCCCCCATCTGCCATGGATGAAAGTATCACTACCAAGACATGATCTGCTTGGGGAGGAGAGGTGGCCAATTTCTCAGAGGAAAAAGGCCTAGATCCCTTTCCTCCATGGGGTTTTTATTGGGTTGTAATACACAGGAATACAGGGCAGCAAGGATCAAACAGTAGATAACATTTCAAAGAAATATGAGGGCTTAGTCTGAGTCAGTGTCTGTTAGGAAAGGGGGTTGCAGAAACTTTGGGAGACATACTCATTTCCTGCTCGGACCCTTAACACATGAATGAAAGCACTCTTAGCAAAGCAGGTTTCACGGGACTTTTAGGAATTCTTTCTTATGCCTTATTACCCTGGATCCCGCTCTATCTGGCAAGAAACTGCAATGCCTCCCCATCACAGGTTTTCAGGCTTAAGATGATTAGAGCCAGGAAGCGCTTCTCCCAGAGGACTTGGGGACTTGGGCTATGTCAGAATATCTGGGGACTGAGGGTCCATCACTCACTCTTTGTTGCAGCCCCCTGAGTCCTTCCATGATGGTCTCCCAAGTGATCATGTGTGGCTTAGGTTGCCCCTTTTCTGAGGAGTTGTACCCATCTCTGATTATCCAACCATACATTGGGGGTGGGGGGATGAAGCAGAAGCAGTGTTTGCTACCAGAGACAAGCTTTTTCTTTTGGGAGCTCGCATTCCAGAGGTTTCTCACTCATCCTTAGCAATGGGAGGTAGTCACAACTCCTGAAACCAGTCAGAGAGGTTCCCAACAAGTGGACACCTGGGGACAAGGAGCACCAGTCCCTGTCAGTCATGTGCAGTCACAACCATCCCATAGACTTATGTCTGACATTGAGACACCAGCCCTGGGGGGCTGTCACCAAGCACAGAAGGAGACACAGCAGTCTCATATTCTTCTGTAACAGAGCTCCGCTATTCTTAGAGATGTTTGTCCCATGTGAGGGGAGAGCTGTGAGCCCAATAGCCCAGAGGAGGATTTAACCTGGAGCTGGAGAGAAATTTGCATGTGGGGCCCTCTGATCTTAAAAGTGGGGAGGGGATGAGGTCACTGTCCCATGTTCTCCTGAGTCCTGAGCACATTTCTCTTCTTGGACTTGATGGTGAAGTTCTCAAGCAGGAGACAGCATGGGTATTGAGACACCTTTGAACCATGTCAATGGACAGCCCTTTTTCATGTTTAAAATAAAATCTGTATTGGGTGAGTTGTTCACACTATTTTAACCTCATGGGTCATTCAGTTTGTTAGTAAAATTTATTAACACTATACACAGTGGGAGATCCTGGCCAGTGGAGCTCTCCCAGGTGCTGCAGATGAGAATAACTTGTCTGGGACACAATCTGTTGTTCTGGAGGGAAAGGGAGTGGAAATTCCCTCTAGTGCAAAAACCCTGAGCCCTTCTCCTACTTAACTATTATTAGGGTCAGGAAGTTCAGGAGGATACAGTACACATGCATAGCTTATCAACCAATGTCCAAAAGGCTATCGTCGTAAAAATGACATTATCTATACATAACAATTGAAGCAACACAGAGATCATCTCAGGTCAGGGCCTGTGAGACATGCTGACATCAAATGGCTGTCAAGGTGTATCTCATGAATCAGGGAGTTCACTCCTTATGCTTTGAACTTAAACATCTGACTTATATTAACAGGGCTATTGAAAGACAGAGCAAGCTTTAAAGGATTCAATGTACATTTCTGACCTGATTTTCCACAGGAACCCTCGGTGTTAGTGTTGGGTTGTGCCTGTTACCTGCATTTCCCAGCTATCCAGGGAGACTTACTGGCCTCTCTCATGGGGCTACAGTCTCTGAAACCACACACAGCACACAAATAACCAGTTTTTTAAAATTTCCAGACTTTTATTCAATTAAATTTGTGATTATTTCTCATGTGACTACTTTGGGATCTCTGCAATGTGCCCTGGACTTTTGGGAGGACATAGTTTGCACGAAACATAGACTAATCGATTCAGTACATTCTGCCTTTTTCCACAGGAACCCTCGGTGTTAGTGTTGGGTTGTGCCTGTTACCTGCATTTCCCAGCTATCCAGGGAGACTTACTGGCCTCTCTCAAGTCCTGCTCTCATGGGGCTACAGTCTCTGAAACCACACACAGTGATCTACAACAATATACAAATATTCTCACAAGTACAAGGAAACACATTATGTAGACTCATGGTTACCAAATTGGATAATCATAATGTCATTTAAAATAATATGTATATTTTGATATAAAAATAATTAGATAGTAAAGAATAGTTTTTTCCTTGACCTGGCTGAGGTCCCTGGTCCTACAGGTTGCAGTGCAGCTGCAACCTTTGTCTCAGGGAATGAGCCATGCAGGTTAGTACCTGCAGCCCAGAGGTCATACAAGGCACTGCAGCTGAGACATCTGTTAGACATACTGAGTTTTTTCTTTAGTCTTACTTCCCCCAGGGCAGTGCATCTCCTTCCCACAGAAGAGGTCTCAGGAAGCATCCTAGGTTTCTAGACTACATAGGATGCTGAGACCCTGGAGTCACCTTCTTCCAGAGAGACACAGGCACTGATTATGGGCCAACAGGTGTTCTGAGATGTTTGTGAATGACTTGACCTGCTTCCTTTTCATATACAGTCACCTAGGAATCTGCTGTCCCTGAGTTCACCTGATACCTGGCTGGAAGGAGATTAGGAGGCTGATGTCCTGGGAAGGAGACTGGGAGCTCATGATGGGTTAAGGTTTCAGAAGGAGGGAAACTGAAGTGCAAAGTGTTTGTATCTATTATGAAATCATTGAACTGGGATTGGTCTACTGAATGAGGAATCAGAGAAAATGGCTTATGAACCTCACAGGTGAGATTTTATCAAATGTGTTAACAACAAATGCCACAGTAAAACTCCACAGGTGCACCTGGGTTCACACCTCACAGCTAACGGAGCAAGTATGAAGTCCATACCTTTGAGAATGGCTCCAGTGCAGGAGGTCTAAGTCAGGACTTATAGACACTCCAGAAGCTGCAATCCTCTGAAAGAAGCTGCTGGCCCATGACTTCTAAAACAAAAACAAAAATCTCAGACAGTGGAAACTGCTACTAAAGGTGTCCCAACAAGATCCCTGCCAAATCCCTTGTCTGTTCTTATCACTTGCTCATAAACCCTGGATTGCTCTTCACACAATGCATGACGATCTCCCATTCCTTTATTATTGCAATTAAGTAGTTTTTGATGTCCAAACCCAGGTTTTTTTCAGGATGTTTTAGAGTATTCAAGCCTAATCCTCTTCATCTATGTCATTCCTCATCTTGACATGCTGATAATAAAGCCTTGGTTATAGCTCCTTTGTCCCTAGTGGGACAGTTTATCCACCAAAATTCCTGCCCAACATGAGAAACTTCACCAGTCCTCACCCTGTGAGGACAAAAAACCCTGAGCCAGGCTCCTGTCCTGTCTCTCAGAATCCAATTCATCCCCAAAACAGATGCTTGACTGGCCCTCACAAGACCTCAATGGTATTACAACTGTGCTCCATCTGATCACTTGGTAGGTGAGCATTATTGCACACAACATCTGAAGCTACTTAAGATGGAAGTCCCTTCAAGTTTGCACAGTGTCTGCAGCCATAAGTGCTTTTTCTAGGCTTCTAGGATAATTACCAGCACAACTAGACATCTTTTTTTTCTCTGTCAGGGCTGACCACTAATCTGAGAACTGATGGCCTGAAAGTCCTTGCATCTGCCATTTGCTGCTGAGGTGTCTGTCCTGTCAGTGTTCCAATTCCAACTGTGGAGAAGATGCAGAAGCAGATGTCAGATGAAGAGAAAACCCCAGACTACCACAGAAGTGCAGGGTTCCCACTGACTTCCACTCACTATGTCATTTGCCCCATATGCCCCATTTGGGACATTTGCCCCACTAAGGGCCATGTCCTTGGTGGTCAGGAAGCTCAGCTTCAGGGATAACTGGCTCATGGACATATCATCACTGATGGAGATTTGCCCCTGGAAAGCTAGGTTGTATCTTGTGCTCTCTGTCCATTACCTCATCCAGTCCAGACTCTTCCCTGGGGACTGGGATCCTCCTTGCTGTGGTGCTGGCCCCCGAACTGTAATGGGGGAGAGGATCTGCAATGGATTCACCAGTCCTGGGTCTGACTCCTTCAGCTCTCCCACGAATATGACACCTGGGAACAAGGGCATCCTTCCCTGTCAGTTGTGCAATCACAACACCTCATAAACCTGTGTCTGACATCTGAGACATTCAACCTGTGGGGCTGTCACCTGGCTCAGGAGAAGATACAGCAGTCTTATCTTTTTCTAGACCATTGACCACAGCTCTGCCTACCCTAGAGACTCAGCCTTATGTGAGCCTCTTGTGAGTTGAGAGCTGTGAGTTCCCACAACCCAGGGAAGAATTTACCCTGGAGCTGAAATTGAAATTCACATGTGGGGCAGTATTTACTGGGTAAGTGGAGAGGGACTGAGGTCAGGCATCTTGGTCATTCTGGAACCTCTGTGGGGGCATATCTTCTCTTGAACTTAGCATGTGTGCCAGAGATAGGGGGTCACCTGATTCTTCAGATACAATGGAATGATATCAACAGGCCTCCTCACCTTTCTGAGCATAAAAAGAAGTGGTGGACTAGGAGAGTGGGAGACATTTTGAAGTTTTCATGCATCTTTCAATCAGACTTGAAAAGGTAAATTTTTGTACAGTTTCTCAATGTCAAAATTCTAGTGTATCCACAACCACTAAACATTACCATTATAATTTTACACAAGTAATATAACCTTAACAGAAATATCAGAAGTAAAGAATAATCATTTTCAATAGCTTGTTTCTTAATTGATAATATCTCTGATTTGGGTAATGCCCTCCCAACACAAGGAGGTCATACACCCTGAATTCTTAATGTTGGAAGTTTTGTGATTATGTCTATGTTTCCTGTGCAAACTATGTCCTCCCAAAAGTCCAGGGCACATTGCAGAGATCCCAAAGTAGTCACATGAGAAATAATCACAAATTTAATTGAATAAAAGTCTGGAAATTTTAAAAAACTGGTTATTTGTGTGTTCCATTCAGAATTCTACATTTGTTGAAATAACTATGGCACTGCCTTAACTGACCTGTTTTCTCAATCTAGTGTTAGTGATGTTGGAGTTTAGAAGAAGGGAAATGAGGAGAATTCCTAGCATAGATTTACTCACATGAAAGAGAACGATTGCCCTTACAAGAAAGCATCCACCCAGCCTTTATTGGCCCTGTTTCTGGGTGAGGTTGCTGTGTTCAGGGGGAGCTGGGCTCTTCCACACAATAATTAACTTCCTTAATGTAAAATAAATACTTTCTTCCATCAGATATGCGATTTGAAAACATATTCTTAGTGTTCACATCTGGCTATTTATTGGCTTAAGGGATGTTAGTTGGGCAAATTTATTTAATTTTAACAAAGTCTAGCATATTTATATCTTAATAGACCTTTTATTTATTTATTTATTATTTATTTATTTATTTTTACAAAGAACTCTTGAGAAAATAGCTTCCATTGTTCATGTTCATTGATTACAGCAGGCATAGGGTCTAGAGCAGACTCTTTTGAACTGTGTAAGGGGATGATGCTGGACATAGTTTGAATCACAGATAGAAATAAGCCTTATTTTCATGAGTTTACTAGATATATGTGTTTAAAGTCTTTTTAGCATAGATCCAGAAGGAAGAACAACACATGATAGACATAGATTATATCACCTTAGGAAAAAGGTGTTTGTTAGAAATAGAACTAGTAAAGCTTCTGCAGTTTAGAGAACAAGAAAAACAAGGAACAAGTCATTTTAAAGGAATAGAAAGGGAATTCCATGCTACCCACATTCACATTTTATAGTGTCACGGTTATGTGTGGTCACAATGTCACAGGGCCAGGGAATGAGGAGTTAGACAGCTCTAGATCATTACTCATCTAGTAACATCATGACTCATGCAAGCTGTGTAATCCTTGGGACTCCATTTATAAAATCTCTCAACAAATGCAGGAAAGAGGAAACTCCTAGCTACAGGATCATCATCATCATCACCATCACCATAATCATCATTAACATCAATTGCTTTCCTATAATTAAATCTCTTTTCATTTTCTGTAGGCATGGATGCTTTTCACAAAAATTTAACTTTATCTCAGATTTTGCACATTTTTTGATTCTTAAGTGAAATGGATAGCAGACTTTATACTATTTTTTTGTTATAAAGTCTCATTCCTGCCTCTTCTCCTTCTGCACCATACAGAAAATCTGATTATAGAGTCTGGATCTCCTCTTTACACATCACTGGGAGAATTGAAAATGCATGAGCCCTTGTAAGCTAATTTCCCTGCCCCGTGACCTCAAGAAAATAAAATCCCTGAGCCCATCTCCTTTCCTGACTCTATCAAATCATGTTTACCTTGCTGAAGGTCTCTTCCTATTCTTCCCAGGGATGTCAAATACATGTGCGATACACATCCCATGTCACTTTTGTGTGTGTTTCTTAACAGCCTGGACATTCACACCAAGCTGTGGGTGTCCCTCTGCTCTGTGTGGTGTCACCTATGTCTGATGCTGTGAGCATGATGTCAACTTAAAGACTGTCAAGATCATACATCTTTGTCCCCTGACATTGGTGCCATATGACTCTAGTTACCCCTACCCAGCATGCCTGTGTCCTGCTGCTGGCCAGCTTGGACAGTGAGCTGTGTGGTGTTGTGCCACACTGTTGGGTCCACAGATTAAGCTGATGAGAACCAGAAAGTTTGGTTACTCATTGGAACTGGACAAAATGTGTGTGGAAAAGACTGTATTTTGTGAATGAGGGAAGATTGTCTCTCTTTACAACAGATACTTCTAAATCATAGAATTCAGAGGTGAGCACAGAATAGGAGTCCAGAGAGGATGTGAAGAAACCAAACAGCAAACCAGTCAAAAACTCCTCCTGCAACTGATCCAGTGGTTGTCCCTGTGTTCAGAGACTCTCAGCTCCCCTTGATGGTCAGGGCTCCTCCTGCAGAGAGGTTTTTGTCTAGGCTCACAGTGAGTTCCCCTCACAATGTCTCCTTCACATTAGTAATGCAAGCCATGTACTCAGCTCTCAGTTCGTTCATTTGCATATAGGCAGTGCATTTGGAATCAGCTCTTGAGATGATGAATATGCCTTTCACAGATGCAGTGTATTCTCTTGTGTGATGGGTAGCTTTGTTTACAATGGTTTTATTAGAAACATAACCCACTCCAGTTTGTTCCCTAGAAGCTGGTAGATTCAGGTTATATATTAGTAACTGAAAGTGAATCCATTACATTTACAGGAGAGGCTTAGAGACTTCTAGGCTTTCTCAGCAGCCCCCTTACCCCATCAGCTGCATCTCATATCACAAACCTGCAGAAAACAGACTCTTATTAGGGAGGACACACACTTAAGCCCCACTTTTTTATATAAAGCTAAACTGTAAAAGCATCAATCAAGTGCCCAGCTTGGGAAAACTTCATGATGCTTCCTCTGGGTTGCTGCAGTGACTGCAGACTGCAGAGACCTGGGGGGTAGCTGCCCTCCCAAAGAGACAGAAACAGTGGCCAGTCTGGGTTTATCAGCACATGAAGCACCCCATTTCCATGTGTTCCTCCCCTTAGGGACATGGAAGTGAAGTCCATAGGTGAGGATCCCTACTCGACTCAGAGGGACAAGCATTCTTGTTGTGACAGTGGGAGTTTTATAAGAGGCTGGTGAGTCTACTTGCTGCAGAGTTATTCTTGTTGTTATTGCTAATTTCTATGTTTGTGCACTGAGAGTCCATTACTGTGGAGAAAGAGAGTGGGAAGAAGGGACAAATCCATGTAGAGCATTTTAACTGCTGTGGACACCCACTGTGCTCAGCCTCTTCCCCCTCCTCCCCCAATGGCTTACTGACTGTCACCTCAAATGCCAGATGAGCACACAGCACACCAGTCATTATCCTGTAAGATGCTACTATGATCCAAATGCCACACATCATTTATTAGACACAGTTTCTGGGGAGATTGAAAACTAAGATAATTAGTTAAACTGATAAAACCTAAGTGAACGCTGAACCCTTTTGCCAAAGCTCCAACTGAGTGAGGTTAATGTGATGCCTTTGAGCACATCAGCCATGGCCCTGTGAAGTGGTGACTGGGAGGACCATACATTGGTGGATCTTACCTCCACTGGGACCTGGATTTTGTCCCATGCTGATGTGATAAATAATAAAATTGTTCATGGATTACACCCACTTCTAATGCTGCTCTCCTGATGCATATGTTTAGGAGCCTCCCATGACCCTCAGCCAGAAAATTTTGCCTGTGGAAGAAAACAACTGAGGGAAATTACCCTTACACATGGCTGGAATGACACGCATGCTCTACTTTTTACAATAAAATGGCAGTGAGACCCCAGGAAATCAGCACTTGTGGTCATGTTACACTACAATATTAATCCATTCTGGATGCTGTAACAAAGTACCAAAAACAGAAATTTATTTCTCACAGATATAGATGCAAAAAATCCAGGAACAGATGCTGGCACTTTTGGTGACTGGTAAGAACACCTTTGTAATGGTTATTTACTGTAATTTCAGAGGGTGGATGGATTAAGGGAGCTTCATCAGTCCTCTGTTATAAAGGCCCCAAAACTGTTCAAGAGAGTTCTACCGCAGGACTGATATTTGTCTCAAGGCCCCACTTCCTAACACCATCACATGGACCACAGGTTTTAATATGGGAGTATGTGAGCAACACAAGCAACCATGGCAACAACAAATGAATCAAATCATGATTCAACCCAGTTGCAAAGCTTCTCCAGCAGACCTCCCCAAACTGAGGATGTGCATTATCCTGTAAAAGCTTCTTATCTTTGGAAGCAGAGAGATGAATCAAGTCCTTCAGAACAAGCTGAACCCCTGCAGGGTAGACACGTTCAACCCTAGAAATGAAACACACACACACACACACACACACACGCACGCACACGCACACACACATATAATTTATTGTTGTTCCCCTAATTGTTTATATATAACAGTTATTCTCATTTTCTATGAACTAAATTTGTTTTTCACCCATAATGGTCAATAGCTGTGTTCTCACTCATGTTTCCTAGGTATTCGGTGGAAAAGCAGTCAGTCTCTATTGTTTGAGATATGATGCTGATATGTTAAGATTCAGCCCTCTCACTCCTCCTGCAGACACATGATAGAGAAAGTGGGGAGTCTCTGTAGTTTGAAGCAGGTAGGAGATTGAAACCACACAAACCTATCCTGTGACTAGGACCCTCCTCAACCTTGCCAGGGATTAACAATAAAACCTGAGCCACCCCTTACCTGACATGATCCAATCATTCCTAAGTTACTGAAAAGTCCTCCCCTACTCTCAACAGACTCCTCAATGAAGTGACAAACTTTTTTATAGTCCTTTTGTGTGTGTGATTTCCTAGACATCGATACCAAGGAATAATAGTGGGGGACCCACTTCCTCCTCACAATGTCAACTGTTGTTGGTGTCATGGACATGGAGTCAAGTCAACGATCATCACCAGAAAGTTTTTCTCCTTGGAGTTGGGTTCATATGCCTCTGGTGCCCACTTTACAGCATGCATGTGTCCTCTGGCCAGCTTGAACTCTGAGATATGTGGAGTTACTGCACTCTTGGGTTCTGCAAAGCCTCTGGTTAGATTCAGCTGATGTAGTTCAGAAGGTTTGGTGATTCATTGTTGATTTATTACAATAGGAGTAAGGAAATGTATGTGACACTTTGGCTTGGGGCGAGTGAGAACAGTTTCCTCTAATGACAAGCCACAGACTCATGAAGAGAGTGAGACTCCCAGAGGGAAACTTCTTCATAGGGAAGTCAACCCCACACCTGCCAGAAACCCAGCCCTTAAATTGCTGCTGCAGGTGCTCCCAAGCTGATCCCTGTGCTCAGTGTGCCCTGAGTGCCCTATGGTGTCAAGAGGTTACTTGACCAGGCTAGTGTGGCTCAGTGGATTGAGTGCCAGCCTGCAAATCAAAGGATAACCTGTTGGATTCCCAGTCTGGGGCACATGTCTGAACTGCAGGCTAGTTCTCCAGTTGTTGGGGGGCATAGGAGAGGCAATCACACATTGATGTTTTTCTCCCTTTCTTCCCCTCTGTAAAAATAAATCAATTAAATCTTTAAAAATAAAATTCATCCTGAAATAACAACTATAAAAATTATTTAAAAGTGTTTTCTTTCACTATATTTTCTAATATCAAACAGTACAATTTCCTTCCAACTTAATCAAAATTCTTAGAAATGTTAATCTTAGTGAAAGTGAAAAATAAGTAAATAGCATTGTTTTAATTAATACTTTTATAAAATTTCATAAATTTAGAAAGTTTATTTTTTTATTAGAATACACATTCATAATTTCAAGAGACATACTGCAAATAAAGTACTAGCTATATTCACTAACACATTTAAGTAAGTAAACTTTCTAGCTTCTCTGCATTAAGCAGCCAAAGTAGGCAAACTCAGGTCAATTAATGTTTTAATAATCTTTTACCTAGATATGTAATGACTTTCATCATATAACCCAGCAAAACTCCAGTGTTCCAAGTCACCAAAGACTTTGGAAAGCTATACATGTATAGTTAATATATATTTTATGTAATATATGAATAAATTATTTATGATAAGTCTTATGAAAACCTTTCTTTTTTAAAAATTTTATTTAGTTATTTATTAGTTCTTAACATCTTTATGAAATTTTAATGTCAATTATTATGCAAGACATTTTCTTGCCAAATTCTGTGAGAAATAAATGTGATTATATATCCCCATAAACCCAAACAAAACAAATATTTTATGTAATAAGTTTAAAACATAATTAAATTTAAGCAAGTCAATATCAATTATTTTTTGAGACCACCTGATTCTGAAAAATAACATTTCAGATAACATTTATGGTAAAAAAAAAAACACAAAAATGTTTTATACCTTACATACACACATAATTATTAATAATAGTAGTAAGGAAAAAACTTCTTTTTTTAATTTATCTTTGACAACTTTAAGGATGCTGGGATAGAGGTAGGGCAGATACAGGGCTTGGATCAAAAGCATCTTGAGTTGAAAAGAGCCCTTTTTTCTCTTACACTGAAACGAAGCAGTCGTCCCTGCTGCCTCTGCACATGCACAGATTTGGGGGTGTCACGAATTTTCCCATTGTTCTTGAGACCCCCACAGCTCCCACCCATGCAGGAGGAGGATTCAGAGTATTTAAAAGACATATCTTCTCATTTCTCTTCTTTCTGAGTTTATAGTCAGGAAGAGGAATGAGATCTTTTCCCCCTCTTTGGACCATAAGTTTAAACCCCTAGTAGAATCCTCATTATGTAACAATGTGAAAGCTTGCACGAAAGAGATCTTATTCTATTTATCAGATCTTTGGCATAAACAATTCCAATTAGTTATTGACTTTTAGCTGTAAGCTGACTAGTCAGCTAAAATGTGACTTAATGGACTTCCTGATGGCATTAGGACACAGCTGCCCATTTTCAAACAATGAAAAAACAACATGTAAAGCAAAGACAAACCTCAAAGAAATGAGTACTCTCAAATGAAATCCCCTGACAGGAGGGCATGGGACATTAGTATGAATGAACATCATGAGTTTTAAACTGCACAATTCCCAGGTGACAAGTATGGAGGGTTTTCTGTGTGAACAAAACAGGAAAGAGCAAGGTCAGTTCTCAAAATATAAGATAACAAATAGAGGACAACAATAACCAAAATTTCACTCCAGACAAAAAATAGCTCTCACAGAGCTCCCAAACAGAACAGATGAGAGCTTTCAAATGGAACAAATACTCAAAACCTAGAAATCCATAATCCAGAACACCAAAGTGTGTTCCAAAACCCACACCAGGGAACTGGGCTTTTTCTTAGCACCTGAGCTGTGTCTACCACCTGCAATTCCTATGGATTCCTATTGAATTCCAGATGATTCAGTGAACAGAAATGGTGGGGTTCAGGGCTCCTGATTGTTCACAACAAAGACTTTACCCAGTCTGGAGTTTGTCAACTCTCCAGAGACCTGTCTTTTCCTCAGCAAAACATTTAAAGGCAGGTGAAAGGAGAAAGCCCGCAAACTCTTGGCAGGTGCTAGGAAATTCTTGTAATTTGTGCCATGGGGCCAGCCTGTCACAAGCAGCTGAGACCTTACGGGTGTTCACATTCTTCCATCTAGTTTTCAAATATGGTAACAAAGTGCAGGTCCAATCGCACACTGCTTTAAAAGACTATAATTGAGAGGCAGTTGTTCTAAAGAAAAGTGGTTTGTTATAGGTACCAGAAACCTGGAAGATGAGGGACTCCCATCTTTTTTTAACATTTTATTTATTTATATTTAGAGGGGAAGAGAAGGAGAGAAATATTAATGTATGGTTGCTTTTTCTGCGTCCCCTGCTGGGAACTGGCCTGCAACCCAGTAGTGTGCCCTGACTGTGAATTGAACTGCAATCCTTTTGTTCACAGGCCCATGCTCAATCCACTGAGCTACACCATCCAGGGCAGGAGCTCCTATCTTAACACCCATATGAAAATCTCACTTCAGGAAGAATGGTTGGAGAAAAGAGAACAAAGAAGTCAAGGAGAGATGCTGTGGATGTGCAGGCAGTGTCCTTGCTGGTCCTGATATAAATCTTTAATGTCAGCATCCTGGAGGTGGACATGGTCAGTGCCAGCCAAATTGTTGCAGCTGGGATATCTGCATCACCCAAAATTATGGTCAAGGCCATTTCTTGTATAGCAGGCTGGAATTGCTGATGCTTGCAATATACTCTCTCTCTCTCTCTCTCTCTCTCTCTCTCTCTCTCTCTCTCTCTCTCTCACACACACACACACACACACACAGAAAAAAAATGCCTCTCAGTATGTGAGGTATTTTTGTCATTTGTTCAGTACATCTCATTGTAATTCCATTTTATGCTATGTCAGAGTAGTATAAAGGTTTTATTCCCTGCTACACTGGCACCTTGACTGTGATCATCCATCCTCCAGGCCTGTTGGACAAAAATGTTTGCTGTTTATCAGCTGTCCCATCCTTGTCATACTGTCAATGCAGCCAGAACAGTCTCACATTTGGGCTTCTGTTTGTCTTTTCCAGATTTTAGAACTGCATTACTTGTCCTGTGACCTCTTTCTGCATCTCCACAGACTGGAACATGTCACCTGGCCTTCACATCACTTGTTTCTTCTCTTGAATTCTAGTCTCCCTCTTTTTCCTTCTAAAATAAATACTTATCAGATTAGGACCCACCCAGATTGCCCTGGGAAATCTTTGGGCCTCAGGATCTCTAAATTAATCAAACATTATAAAGTCTCATTACTGTATAGAATTCACGGGTTCAAAGCATAGTTCAGACAACAACAGCCAAAATTCTTTAATGCTTGTCATCACTGTCTTTGAGACAGACCCTCTACCAGTGACCTCATCTTGTTGTTGGCAACACACAGCATCCCCATCAGCTCCCTGAATGTGTAGTTTCTCAGTGTCTCAGAGTCCAGTGATAAAAATACATTTACTCACCACTCTGCTCTGTGTTCTTAAATGCCTAGAAACTTGGGGCCAAGGGCACCAAGATCAGCATGTATGACTCCTTGCCTACAAGTTGCAGCCTGTGATCTCTGTCCCAGGTGTGCACTTGTCTCCATCCCTGGAGTGTAGACAAAACTAGATACAGACACACATTTATGCTCCATTAGTGCAAAGGGACCCTACAACTCCATGGGGCATGTCCTACTCTTCCCTGGGTTGCTTTCAAGGGAGCAGTAGTACCAGTGGAGAGGGTACAGGCCCAGACTCCAGGCTCACTGTTACCAGACGTGTCATGGACATGCCTAATGCCTGCTCGGGATTCTGTGTTCAGTTATTGAAATGCTATCATGACCACCTTCCCCAGAACACTCACCTGCACAGAGGCACAGAATTCTCTATAGGTCTCCAACCCCAGAGCTCCTTATATCATGGGTCCCCAACCTCTCTCCTCCCTGTCTGTGGGTGCTACTTGCATTACTGCCTGAACTCTGTCTCCTCTCCCCTTCCAATACATACAAAAAGTCATTTTCCATGAAACTGGTCCCTTGAACCCAAAATTGGTGAGACTGATGTCTATGTAATAGTAGAACATGAAAATAGGGACCTGTGGGTAGACACCAATCCAAAAATCTCTCCTGGCTGCCACAGATGAGAGTAAGTCTACCAAGATATGATCTGCTGGGGGAGAAATGGATGGCCAATCTCTCAGAGGAGAAGGGCCTCCAGCACCTTTTTCCCTGGGCTATTTTTAATTGAGTTTAGTTTGCAGAGGAATATAGGGTGTATATGTAAAGCTCACCAATCACTGTCAGGTAGTAATGATCAAGAAATAGATAATATTCAAAGAGCTAGAACTGCTTATCTGAGTCAGGGTCAAATAGATAGAGGGACACCAAAGGGTCATAAAACTTTGGGAAACAAACTCATGTTATGCTTGAAGCCTAAACAGCTAAAATAGATTTACCTGACAGTATTCTTAGCAAAGGAGGACTCACAGGACTTCATGAATTCTTTTTCAAGCCTTAGTGTCCCTGGAAGCTGCCTGTAATAGTAAAGGGCTGTCCTCCCTTTATCTGGCATTTATTCAGGCTTGAGTCAGACCAAAGAAACAAAGTAGTGGAAGGTGCTGGTAGTGGAATGAGGACTCAGGCCAGAATAACAAAGCGAAGGGGTGAAGGTCCCTCACCCCTTTTTTATAGTCTCCTAAGTCCTTCCCTGATGGTTTCTTCATGACTGTGTCTATCTTAGGTTCTTGCTCCCTTGAAGAATCTTACCCATCATTAGCTAAGCAGTCATCCACCTGCAACAAGCAGGGGCTTATAAGAGAGGGCATATGTTTTTGTCTCCTTAGTGGCTTATATCCCTAAGGTCTTTTACTCAGCCTTAGCCATTGGGGGTTACAGCTTCTGCAACTAGGCAGGGATGTTCCCAGTGGGGACCCTCTGCTCACTGAAAGTAGCTCAGCCCCAACCCTGTAGCTCTAGGTCTGTAGCCTACCCCAAGATTTTCAGCTGTTGCCAGTCCCTGTTCAGGACAGAATACAGAATCACCATGGAGTTTGAACTCAGGTGGGTTTTCCTTGTTGCTATTTTAATATGTAGTTTATGGAGTACAAGAGACACTGAGTATATGAGCAGATATGGCTGAGGGAAAAACAGATGGGTGCCAGTTACCTAATATGATGTCTGTGTTTGCAAGTGTCTTGTATGAGATGAAGCTGGTGGAGTCTAGTGGAGGCTTCATGCATCCTGGGGGGTCTTGACACTGTCATGTGTGGCCTCTGGATTCACCTTCAGTAGCTCCCATAAGCACTGGGAAGGTGCCGGAGTAGGTTTGTAGAATGAATACAATGAAAATATCGCATCTTAAACCAATGCTGCGAACGGCTGATTCACATTCTCTAGAGAAAATGGCAAGAACACCCTGATTCTGCAAATGAGCAGCCTGAGAGCCAAGGTCAGGGCCATGTGTTACTGTGCATGAGTCATTGTGACAGAAAGTCAATGTGAACCTGGACGCTAATCTTACTGAAGGAAACAGGAGGGCAAGGTTCTTCTCAGGACTCAGGACACCAAGGGGATCTCAGGAACCCAGAGCAAAGAAATTAGCCACAGGGGTATGAGAAGGCCTGGTGTGGGGAGCAGGGATTTCATCTCAAAGCTCTCAGCCACATCCAGGGACATTTGTTTTTTCTATGTGGCTCTGATTTGCCTGTGTGGCTGTCAGTGCAGACAACAAAGGAAGAAGTGATATTGTCTATTTGCAGATGAGGTTCTACCCTGTGCCTGGGGACCTTTCTTTCCCAACATCCCCAGTTGTCCTTTTTCTCCCTTGGCAATGAACCAACTTAAGAGCTCTTTTCTTCCCCATGGTTGGAAATGTTTCCCACAGAGAGGGATCCAGCTCTGCCCAGACCCCTGTGTGCTGAGCTCCAGTCTTCCAATATGCACACAATGTCCTCACATGTTTCCTTCCTTCTGACAGTTACAATGGGGTGGCCCCACTGCAATTGTGAGCATCCTGCAGGACCTCCACCCCTCAGGTCTCTGTCCTCTCTGCCACATGCTACTGTGCATTGACTCTCTATTACCCCCACATGATTAGTTATAGGTGAAAAGGCTAAATTATGTGTGCCAACTTCACCCACTAATGTTCCCTGAATGTGTCTGTCCATCGTGGAATCCCTAGTTCTTACATTTGTGGAAATTTTTAGCTCTTAAATTTCATAGGCTGTCCCTATGTTGAATGAAGGGCATATGAAATTTTAAATGTTAATGAAACATTTACTTTTATTAGTTTTGCATCATATTGTAAAATACTATTTTGTTGGAAACTCTTTAGATACCGAAAGTTCACCAGACCTTCAGGCCTGTTTTGAAGATGGTGTCTGGCACTCACCTGGCTCATCCTGTACATGCTCTGCCCTTTTCTGAAAGGTGCAGATGAGGAATAGGGGCATGACCAGGTATGGGCTCCCTTGGAGGGATTGACAGCCACACTGCTTCCTTTGGGGCTGAATGTTACCAAAAGGATTATAGCCTCAGCCTGGGGGAGTGTGCTGTCTAGGGTGGCACTGGTATCACTAGGCAGTCAGTGGGCCACACTCTCACCCCACCACCCACAGGCAGGCCAAGGGGGAGCATGCCAGGTTGGTTGGGAGGAGCACACCATCACTCTGAACCTGAATTGTCAGAGAAGAGGCTCCCTACAGACAGCTACAGACTGAGGAAGGCCTCAGTCTTCAGGAGCAGGACTGCAGTGACCTGTCAGAAAGTGGCCCAGAATAAATCTGTGGCAATAGTCCTGGGTCTTAGCATTAGTGGCCACAGGTTCAGACCAGCTGCAGAGCAGGTCTCCTCCCCAGGCTGGAGTTTCAGGCCCAAAGAGGGTACTGAAATGCTCACAAGATGTGTACAGACACCATCGTGGTTTTCAAGGTTTATTTTGGAGAGCTGGTGGGAAAATGCCCTCTCCTCTCACTCCCCTGTGAAGTACAGCAGGACCCCTGTGCACATGGAGAAATGTGGACCTTGGCTCCACAGCTGGTTGTGGTGACTTTTCACAGATGTTTCTTCTATGTTGCCTATACTTGCATAGGGGTCAGAAAGCTGCTTAGTTTTCATCTGTCAATTCCTTGACTACAGTGGTCTTGATGATTTTCACATTGGTGGCCACTCCAAAAAGGAGAGCAGCTATGAAGGCATACATGTGCCCAAAGACCACCCTCAAGTACACCACAGACATATCACTTTGCCTCACTGACCTCATTGTTCTTGGAAGGGGTCCACTGTCGACACTCCCTCCAGCACCTTTGTGGATGCACTGGGGAGGGTCCCAGCCTACATGGAAGTGACAGTTCCTTTTACTGTTGCAAATTCCCCTGAGGTTGTATTTGGAAGGGTAGCAGTCATAGTTTATGGCAGCCACAGAACCATTGCATACACCGTTGTCACAGAAATGCCTACCACCACAGGGTGTACCAGGTCTCACATGACCAACATCAGTTGCATATGATCCAAGGCATAAATCCACTCCAAAACAAAAGGACCCCTGTATTACAGACTGATGGAATTCAACGTGTTCTTGCAACCTAAGCAGATGTGTGACATTGGTACACTTTAGGGGTCCATATTGAATGTCAGCACCAGCACAAAGCACTAAGCTGGAGTGACTATTACCTGTACACTGTTCAAATTGGTCTCCCTTTTTATTTATGAGGTAGCAGGCATCTGGGCCATTCACTGAGCCTTCACCAAAGATCTTGCAGTGCACACTGGGGTCAGTACAATTTCCATAATAGCAGTAGCATCTTCACTACACGGGGTTCCATCTTGCAGATAAACATCTTCAGGGCATGTGAAGGTCCGCCCAAGACAGTACTCTGGAAGGTCACATATGTTCTGGATTGGTCTGCAGAATGTCCCCAGAAATGAGCAGGTGCAGTTTGTGCAATACCTGCCTGTGTTACAAGCACTTCCAGGTGTAAAGCTGCAGTTACTTGTGCAGCATGGGTTGCTGGAACACTGCCTGAAGGAGCCATAGTCACACTGCTCTCCATCATCCACCACAGAGTTTTAACATAGACCCATTGTCAGGCTTCTACTGAAAGATGGATAGTTCCTGTCCAAAGTACAGTGATTCTTAGTATACATCATCAGTTCTGCTGCATACACCATAAAACAGTTGCTGAAGGCATCTGTATCAGAGGGTACCTGTCCATGCTGCAAGTGGCTCCTCTCTGGCAGATACAAAATTCTGAATTATAAAGCAGACTAAAACTTCTCCCAATAAATTAGGTGACTATAATTAATAACAAAAGATAATGTCTCAACATAACACCCAGCATGAGGAGACTTGTTTCTTGGCATCGATAATCTTTGGAGAAAAATTAAGTTCCTAGGGTCCATTAATAAGCATAATCAAGCTTGTATGTTGCTTAAGAGGATAAAAAATGTTGTGTACAAAATGGGTATGAAACGGACTCTCTGGCACATCATAGTTGTTCATGGACATTGGATTTCTCATGTTATAAGGGACTAGGGCGCTGATGTAGTACCTCATATTAATACCTTGGAACATAGACTCAATTAAACTACCTAGGCTTACCAGAAATTTGGCACATGCTGACAGATTGTTGTATTGCCTATAAACTGAATTGGCACTCATAAGACATCTTTCAAATTGTCCAACGTGGCTTGCATACATCTTACTGCTGATTCTGGATACTCCATTGGTGTTCACTCGAGAGAACAGGGAGTACCTCTTTTCTTTATACCTCAGTGTATACGTGGGTCCCATGGCATTAGTGCCTGTCACTATCTGAGAAACTACGTGTTCAAACCTTTGGGAATCCTTGGGGGGTTGGATTTCATACACAAGGTCCAACTTCATCATACCTATAAGGGTCCCATAGCAGGTATCTATGGTGACTGTAGAGAGAGGAACCTCCTCCAGTTAGCCAAAGTACTAACAGTCAAGAGGTAATCCACCTGCAAGACTCCCTGGTCATCCTGAGGCATCATCGCCAGATGTCGGGGCCAAAATAGTTTCTTGCGCCGCATGTAGATGACATGTTTCTGGCCCCCAAAACTCAGGCTGTAGGAGAGCCACCCTGGTGTTTGAATACCTTTGCCATGGTGCAGCTCCTTCCTTGTAATCACCACCTCAGAGGAGATATGAGGGACGCCCTTGAGAATGCTGTGCTGGAGCCAGCAACATCCAGAGCCCAAGGAGCAAGAGGGGCATCCTCAGGGTGACTGAACCCTCTGCCCACCTCACGTCTCCACTCAGGGACAACTGTCAGTGGGAATGGAGAAAGGGAGGATCCTCAAAAAATCCAGGTCCCAAACATCTGCCAAGGTCATTAAAGAGATAATGACAGAAAATCTACAGAGGGAGGGTCCACTGAGAGGACTAGGTAACAGTGACAGGGTGTGGCAGAGGGAGGGGCTGCACATGAAGTCATCTGGGAAGTCAGTATGAGTGCAGACACAAACCTCCCTGAGGGAGACAGGAGGGCTGGGCTGAAGGAGGAGCTCAGGGCACCAGAGGTGCTCAAGAACACCAGGAGATAGAGAACAGTGTCCCTTGGGGGTGTTCAGGAGCACAAGGAACATCAGTGTCACCAGGGAGCTCTCTGGACACCAGGAGATATCAGTGTCACTAAATGGAGGGGCCAGCTCAGAAGCTGGTTCCTAGAGTGATTGCAGAAGGGCTTCCTTTTGTGGTCAATGGCTTCTACCCCTCTTATTGCCTCCTGAGGCAACTTCTGCTTTCTTCAATGTATTTTGAATTTCTTACATTCTCCACAGGCAAGAACATAGGAAGTAACTGTAGTTGCCTTCTCATCAGGGCCTTATTGTCACCCTGCTTTACCTGGCTGATTAAAACACATGTTAGGAATTCTCACTGTGCCCTGACTGAGGAGGATTCTCCCACTCTCCAGTGCAGTTATGAGGCAGTGATTCTGAATCTATGTGCTGAGTCACAGTCTGCTCTTCACATAGTGCAGACCATCTCACGTTAGAATGGTCAGTCCCATGCTTTCTGTCCTGTGAGGATCCCTGTTCTCTTTGGGGGCAGTGAGCCACTTGCCTCTCCCCAACATGGCTAGATTTTGATGCTTAGGAATCAACCCCTTCTGTCACTGCCATTAGTGTCGTGGATGGAAAAACACTGAGTATCTGAACAGAACCTGCTCTTTGTGTATCCGTAAGACAGAGGCAGAAGGCAAGCACAGAGACGGAACCCTGTCACAAGGCTGCCAGGAAGATTTTTGAGCGTGTCTCTGAATGTGGTCCTGGAGGATGAGACCTAGAAGGGTCTCAGCCTCACGTGCAGAACCCATGTGAAACACTAGTGCAGATGAACATGGACCTGATCCCCACCCATTCTTTCTTGTTCATCCAGGATCCCCAGAAACCCACCTCATCATCACCTCCTATACTCTACTCTCCATACACTCACTAAATCTAGGCATGAAGCTCCATGTGGCTGGATTTTTTTTCTCTCCTTTCCAGCCCTGGTACATTTTGTCTTGAAAACAAGCCCCCTTGTTCCCTCACGTCCATCTCCTATGTCCATTTCTCAATGAGTACCCAGGGTCAGTTATACTCAGGTAACCTGAAGCTCACATGAGCCACCCTCTGAGTCCATGATCAGTGCACACATATTTCTAGATTACTCAGACTCTACTGCAGAGAAGAGTTGTGTCAGGTAGAGACAGAGATGATTAGTGACCTCAAAGCACTTGCAGCAACTCACACATGTGCCAAGAGAAACTCTACGTGGTCCCCTGATCTGAAAATCAACATGTTGGGCAAGTCCATGAGCAGCTGCAGTCAGGAAGCAGTCAAAGAAAATCTGGGTGGCGTGTGACCAGTACCGGGAGTATTTCCTAACAGATATTCACCTTTGAGAGGTTAAAGTTTGTGGTCATGTCCTTCATGTCAGTGTCCAACCCCAGAGCTTCCTGTACAGTAGGAGGACATGCAAATAGAACCACTCGGCTCACAAAAATCACCCCAGTCCCAACCCTGCAGCTCTGAGACAAAACCCAGCTGGGGATTCCCAGCTGTTGCCAGTCCCTGCTCAGGACAGAACACAAACCACTCACCCTGGCGTCTGGGATGAGCTTGGTTTTTCTTGTTGCATTTTTAAGATGTAATTTATGAAGAATTAGAGACACTGAGTATGTGAGTGGATATGACTGAGATAAACAGTAGACAGGTGACAGCTTCCAAACCAACATCCTTGTGTTTGCAGGTGTCCAGGGTGATGTGCAGCTGGTGGAGTCTGGGGTAGGCTTGGTGCATCCTGGATAGTCTCTGAGAGTTGTTTCCTTGGCCTTTGAATTTATCTTCATTAAATGCTATATGAACTGTTTTGCTAGGCTCTCGGAAAGAGTCTTGAGTGGGTCTCATACATTAATAGTAATGCTAGTACTACATATTATGCCAACACTGTGAATGGCCTAGTCACCATACCAAGAGACAAAGTAAAGAACGAGCTCTACCTGCAAACAAACAGCTTGAGAGCTGAGAACAGAGCCATGCATTACTGTGCAAGAGACACTGAGAGGAGAAGTCAGTGGGAGCCCAGACAGAAACCTTTCGGCAGGAAGGGCTGTGATCACCAGGGAATGAACTACACCCCAGGCAGCAGTGATTGATCTTGCAATTGATTTTTCTCCATCATGATCTTGGACGAAAAACAACTGCAATGTGCCTTCGTTTGGGAAACTTTGTGACACCCATTCCTCTAACAATAGAGATTTATTTAACTCATCAGATCACTGTGAACATTGGCTTAGAAGGATGTTCTCTTGATGCAGTTCCCAAGTGTGGTAATAGATGATAATGACAAGATTAATATAGAGGATATATATACAGGAAGCAGAGAAGGGGCTGGAGTGGGTCTCCTGAATGAATTTTGATGGAAGTACCATACACTATATCACCTCTATGGAAAGATGATTCACCATCTCCAGGAACAATGGCAAGAACACACTGTACCTAGAAATGAACAGCCCCAGAGCTCAGAACACAACCCTGTATGACTGTACAACAGACACAGTGAAGGGAAATCAGCATACACAGTCACAAATCTCTCTGAAGAGAGGCTGTGACAACCAGTAATTGTTCTCAGTCCCTGAACACAAGGGCCATTTCAGGAGAATGTGCAGTATGATGTTTGGTCTGGTTTCCTGTGTGGATTCCTCTTCTTGTAATAGTTTCCTTCAGAAAACCTCTTGGGATTTATGATTCTGTGCAAACTTTTGAAGTCTCTGATTTAGAAATGACTGTTATAAAGACAGCAATCTCCCATGTCTCTTTCAGGAACTCTTGTTCCCAATTCCAGTGAATCATCAAATCTTCTGACCCACATCAGCTGGATATAACCAGAAGTTCTGCTGGACCCAACAGTGAAGACTAGTCTTACATAGCTCAGCGTCCAAACCTGCCAGAAGCAGGACACATGCATGCTGGACAGCAGGCACAGAAGACATATGACCCCAACACAAGAGGAGAAGGATGTCCGGTAGTGATGATCATTGACCTGGCATCATGGTCACAGCAGATGACACTACACAGAGGCAGAGCGACCCACTGCAGCATGGTATGGATGTTCATGCTGAGAACAAGCAGGCACACCAAGGGGACATGTAGCATTTATCCCTCACATAGTTGAAATCTCTGGGAGGGATAGGAAAGACAAGTCCTATCCCTTCAGCAAGTCATATGGGCCTTGACAGAGCCAGGAAAGGAGATGCACTCAGGGCTTTTGCATTTTTTGAAGGTGGTGGTGGAGGGGAAATTCATTGTATGGGGGCCTGTGTGGTTTCAATCTCCCAATGATATCTAAAGTAGAAACTCAGCATCTTTTATCAGATTTCCTGTGTGGGGCAGATAGAGAAGAGGATGGAAGAGTCTTCATTTGTAAGCAGTTAAATGTAAAATAAAATAGAGTCTGTCTACAAATTCCACACAGCAAATATAAAAAGTAAGCAAGGAAAAAGATAAGTGGTCACTGTGTGGGGAAACCTGCCACTCCTACAGAAAATGGGAAGAACAATTGTAAGTAATCAAATTATGACTATGATGGTGGTGGTGATGGCAGTGGAGGTGGTGATGATGACAGAATTGGATAGGGGTCTTTTCCCAACATGTTAGATGGAAACTGTTCCCTGTACAGGGTGATCCACTCTCTGGAAGGCCTTGGGACAACTTACAGGTGGAGTCTTTGTGATTTAATCTCCCAGTGTCATATTAAGAGGAAGCACCTGATTTCTTTTCCCATAAAGAGTCATATTGTGTGGACAACCACCATGCATACAGAAAATAATAATGATTACAAGTAAGCAAATGATAATAATGACAGTGATAATGGTGGTGATTATGGTGATTATCGTGATGGTTATTTTGATGATGGTAATGAAGGCTATGGTGATGATGATGTTGAACTGAAATAGGGCTCTTTGTGCAATGAAATTATTGCTCCTCATACTGACACATTATGTTTAGGGATCCACCAGTCAGGGGTGTCCTCTCTATTCCCTATAAATGCTGAGAAATTTAATAAGTGGAGCCCCAGTGAACTATTCTACTTGGGTTATTCATGTGTGAAGTCAAAAGTAAGAACTCAAAGATGTCCTGTTCCACTCCTATCCAGAGCTTGTGGCATTGTCAGTCAATATAACAGAGACACTGTGAAAATGTGAATGTGGGTAATGACGAACTTTCCAAGAACACGTTTCTTACTTGTATTGAGTTCTACCTGCAGAATCTTAAGTAGTTTTATTTTTGACACACTCCTCTTTATAATTATTTAGGTATTCTCTAAAATGTTTTAATCTGTCTCTATCAGGCCTTGCACTTACTTCTGAATTCATAATTTAAAAGTCTTTAAACCCATAGGTTTAGTAATACTCTGTTCATAAAAATAAGCATATTTCTAGATGTGATTCAGACTAATTCCAGCATCCTCCCCTTGCCCAGTCCCAAAGTCACCTCCAGGTTTGTGGGTAAAATTTTCAGCTTCTCTCTATTCCTGGTATCAGAGCACATCCCAGTCCCTGTGGCTGCTATAAGCAATGAACATGAACAATGGAAGCTGACCATTTTTCTAGGGAGTATTTTGACTGTAAAATCACCCAGTAAAAGACCCATTAAATAAAATAGTAATTAATTGACATTGATCAAAATTAAAAAATATTTATATGCCCAAACAACACAACTGAAATCTATCAGTGGCATTAAAAGACATGCCTGGACAGAAATAATGTATTTGCAACATATATGTCTGATGAAAAAAGTGTTTATTACTCATTAAAAATGTTATATCCGATGTGGGAGAAATCATGACCTTCTGACCCTAGTGACCTTCCCCAGAAACAGCAATGGGGAGGTTGAGAGTGACGTGTTTCTGTCAGGGTTGAAGTTACCTTTCCTGTGATCAAATTTGTGATAGGAATTCTCTTCATTTCCCTCCTTTGAATGTTAACATCACTGACAACACTAGACTGAGAAAACAGGTAAATAAATCTGCTACTTTAATCATTTAGCATTTGAAGATACTGAATTATAGGCTTTCATACTTATGCTATTTATTGACAATCTTTTTTTCAGGTATACATGTGACTATTTCTGATGTGATTAATTTGGAATCTCTGCATGTGCTCTGCATTTGCATAAGGTAAGAGTTCCCACAGGGAGCTGTCAATACCATCACAAACCTTGCAACATCAAGAATCAAGAATGTCCCAGCAGCCTGACCTTGGGTGGTAGTTACTCAGATGAAAATTCCAACAAATGTAGAAAATGTTATATTGCAAATGGTGGTACACTTTTTGTGTTATACTTCAATCTAGAAATTATGTGATCATTAAATTGCAATGTAAAAATTTAGATATCGTGGATATACTAGACTGTTAGGATTCAGAAAGTATGAAAAATGCTAATAAAACTTTTAAATTTCATTTGAAACATGCATGAGAATTTGAAAGTGTCATGAACTTATCTAGTTTACAATTTTATGTTTTTTAACTTAAATTATTTTTTATTGTTATTCTACTACCATTGTCCAAATTTTCCCCTTTGCCCTCCTCACCCGACCTACCTGCTGCTCCCACAGTTAACTATTACACTGTTGTCCATGTCTATGAGTCATTCATACATGTTTTTTGTCTAGTTATTCCTCCTGCTTTCCACCATTACCCCTTCTCCCCTTGCCCCCAGTCAGTTTGTTCCATGTTTCCATGTCTGGGGTTCTATTCTGTTCATTAGTTTGCATTGTTCATTAGATTCTGCTTATAAATGATATCATGTAGTATTTCTCGTTCACTGACTGACTTGTTTCACTTACCCTGATATTCTCGAGTTCCAATAATACTGTCACAAAAGATAGTGGTTCTTTCTTTCTTTGTGCTGCATGGTATTCCCTTATGTCAATGTACCAGTTTTGCTGATCACTTGTTAATAATGAGCAGTTAGATTGTTTCCAGCTCTTGGCTGTTGTGAATAAAGGCACTATGAATGTAGGGGTGCATAGGTTCTTTTGAACAGGTGATTTGGGCTCTTAGGGCATATTCCCAGCCATGGAATTGCTGAGTCAAAAGGCAGTTCTATTTTTAGTTTTTAAAGAAAGTTCTATACTGTTTTCCACAGTGGCTGCACCAGTCTCCATTCCCACCAACAGTGCACTAGGGTTCCATTTTCTCCACATCCTCCTCAGCACTTGTTTGTTGATTTGTTAATAATGACCATTCTGACTGGTGTGAGAGGATATCTCATTGTGGTTTTAATTTGCATCTCTCAGATGGCTAGTGATGTGGGCATCCTTTCATATGTCTATGGGTCACTTGCATGTCCTTTTTGGGTAAGTGTCTATTCATATCCTTAGCCAATTCTTAATTGGATTTTTGTCTTTCTGGTGTTGAGTTGTATGTGTTCTTTATATATTTTGGAGATCAAACTCTTGCGTAATGTAACATTTACAAATACATTCTGCCATGCAGTCAGTTTCCTTTTCAGTTTAATGATGGTTTCTCTAGCAGTGTGGAAGCTTTTTAGTTTGATGTGGTCCCATTTGTTTTTTATTTGCCCTTGCTCTAGAGGATATATCGACAAAAATATTGCTACATGGGATATCTGAAATTTTCCTGCCTGTTTTCTTCTAGGATTTCTAGGGTGTCACAACTTATATTTAAATCTTTGACTCATTTTTAGTTTATTCTGGTTTATGGTGTAAGTTGGTGGTCTACTTTCATCCTTTCAGTCCAGTTCTCCCAACACCATTTATTGAAGACTATCTTAACTTCATTGTATGCTCATGCCCCCTTTGTCGAATATTAACTTGTCTAGATACTTGGGTTTATTTTGGGGTTCAATACCATGTCCTGTTTTTCCATGTGTCTGTTCTTAATGCTAGTACAGGACTGTTTTTATTACATTGGCCTTGTAGTATAGTTTGATATCAGGTATTGTGATCCCTCATTCTTTGTTCTTCTTTCTCACGATTGCTGAAGCTATTTGGGGGAACTGGTTAACCTGTGTTTCCATACAAATTTTTGAAGTATTTGTCCTATATCTGTGAAATATGTCATTGGTATTTTGACAGAGATTTTGAGGACTCTATAGATTGCTTTGAGTTATATGGACATTTTAATGACATATTAAAAACTAATAATGACATGTTAGTTTTTTTTATCGATGAACAGAATATGTGCTTATATTTATTTGTGTCTTTAAATTTCTTTCTTCGGTGTTCTGTGGTTTTCTGAGTGCAGGTCATTTACCACCTTGGTAAAGTTTATTCCTAAGTGTTTTATTTTTCTCATTGCTATAGTAAATGCATTTTTTTCTAATTTTTGTTTCTGATATTTCATAGTTAGTGTACAAATTTACGTTTGATTTCTGAATATTGACTTTACACAGCCATTTTTGGCAGAATCCACAGGGTTTTTTTATGTGCACTATCATCTCATCTGCAAACAGTGACAGTTTTGCTTCCTCCTTTACAATTTAGATCCCTTTTGCTTCTTTCTCTTGTTTAATTGCTATTGCTAGAACTTCTAACACTATGTTGAATAGAAGCAGTTAAAGTTGACAACCTTGTCTTTTGCTTAATCTTATTGGGAGAAGGGATATTTTAGTGTTTCCTGTTGAGTATAATGTTGGCTGTAGGTTTCTTGTGTATGGCCTTTATTATGTTGGGAAATGTTTCCTCTCATTTTGCTGAGTGTTTAATCATTAATGGGTGTTGCACCTTATCAAATGCTTTTTCAGCATCTATTAATGTAATAACATGTTCTGTCTTTTATATTGTTTATGTGATGTATTACATTTATTGATTCACAATTATTGTGCCATCCATTCATTCCTTGGAGGAATCCCACCTGATCACTGTGTATGATCTTTTTAATGTATTGATGGATCTGCTTTGCCAGTACTTTGTTGAGGGATTTAGCACCTATGTTCATCAGTGATATTGGCCTGTAGTTTCTTTTTGTTGTTGTTGTTTCTCTATCTGTTTTGTAATTAGTGTTATACTGACCTCATAAAAAGAGTTTGGGAGTTTATACTTTTCTCAAATTTTGTGGAAGAGTTTGAGAAGAGTAAGGGTTAAATCTTTCCCAAATGTTTGTTAAAATTTTCTTGTGAATCTTACTGGCCCAAGGCTTTTGTATGCCACTGTTCTGTTTGTTTATTTGTTTGGTGGTTTTTTATGCTTCAATTTCACTAATTGTTATCAGTCTATTCAGACTTTCTGCTTCTTTTTGACTTAGTTTTGGAGGATCATATGTTTCTAGAAATTTGGCCATTATCCCAGGTTTTCAGGTTGATTGGCACATAGTTGTTCAGAGCAGTTTGTCACAATCCTTTGTCTTTCTATGATATTTGTTGTCATTTCTCATCTTCATATGTGATTTTATTTATTTGGGTCCTGTCTCTTTTTCACTTAATGAATCTGGCTAAAGCTTGTCATTTTTTGTTTATCTTTTCAAAGGACCAGCTTCTGGATTTATTGAACTACTGAATTGTTCTTTTAGTCTCTAAGTGATTTAAATCAGCCCTGATTTTGATTATTTCTTTCCTTCTACTTGCTCTGAGCTTTGCTTATTTTTGTTCTTCTAGTTTTTGTAGAGGCAAGGTTAGGTCATTTATTTGAAATTTCTCTATCTTTTAGAGGCAGACCTGTTTTACTATGAACTTCCCTCTCAAAATTGCCTTCACTGTGTCCCATAGATTTTGCATTGCTGTGTGTTTATTTTAATTAGTTTTTAGACACTTTTTAATTTCTCCCTTGGTTTCATTGTTTTCCCATTTATTGTTTAATAACATTTTTCAGTCTCCATAAATTTGAATGTTTTGAGTTTCAAGCTGTTGTGACCCAAGTAATTTCTTGATTTGACTTCAATTTCCTCAAAAAAAATTTGAGGCTTGTTTTGCATCTCCTCAGGTAGTCTACCTTTCAAAATGATCCATGCAAATTAGAAAAAAAATTATATATATATATTCTGCTACTTTGAGGTGATTGTGTCTGTATATACTAGTATGTCCACTTGATCTAGTTTGTGATTCAATACCACAATGACCTTGTTGACTCTTTGTTTGGAATATCTGTCCATGGTTGACTGTGGGGCATTAAAATCCCCTACTATAATTATGTTGCTGCTCATATCTTTCTTGAAGTCCTTGAAAATTTTTCTGCAGAACTCCACTGAATAGTCCTTCAAGTTCAGTTGTCTTCTTGTTGGTAAACAAGTCAGCATTATCTGTCCTTGTGGCCCCAGCCCACGAAATACCAAACATCCACTCAGTACCTAGTTGATTGTTTCAGACCATGTCAACCTTGGGAGGTGGCAGTCTACCCCAACCAGAATTTACCTGTCTTCTAATGTGGGTTTGATTTTCCATGTGCACAGTCTGGATGCAAATGTCTCAATTTCTCCTGGGAGGCTCACACGTGCACCTAACCTCATGCCCTAGGGATTCTAGGTTATACACCCAGGAAGGTCTCGCCTGCATGGCAGTGTGGTAAATATGCACTCACAGGTGGGGTGCCATTCATTTAAACCCAGCAGCCCCCTCAGTGGAGTGACCCTCACCACCTGGTTGAGTTCTCAGGACCCTTGCTGTCCCCCTCCAGGATGGCCAGTTCCACTGTCCTTGCCACACTTCTAGATGTCCTCCAAGTAATGTACCTGGTGTCATAGTGGAGGGAAGGCAGAAGGGTAAGAGGGTGAGCCATATAGCACAATGAGAACCCCTAGTGAGAATCAGAGGGTCCAGACTGTGGTAGCCATCTACTTGCGGGAGGCTATCCCCATGGCATGGATTGCAGGGATCTCCCATCAACTACCAAGAATTACTAGGGTCTTTCTGTAATCTATCTCTCAAGGCATGAGCTACTTTAAGTGATTTGCTGATGGTCTCTGAGGAGTTGACAAACTTCAAACTGGGTAAAGTCCCTGGTGTGCACAACCATGAGTCCCCAGCCCCACCATTCATATTCTTTGAACTATCTGGGATTCCATAGAAATTGACCGGTTCTGCATGGTAGTAGAAAAGGCTCAGTGACTAAGAAAAATTTCAGTTTCCTGCTGCGGGATTTGGAGTGTGCTTTTGGTGTTTTATGAATTCCTGGGTTTTGAGTATTGGTTCTCTTTGAAAGCTCTCATCTGTTCTGTTTGGGAGCTCTGTAAGAGATCTTGTCTGTGTGAAGTGAAGCTGGCTAAAGATCTTCTTTGTTTGCTTTCTTGTCTTTTAATGACTTGGCTTGCTCTTTGCTGTTTTGTTCATGTAGAGAATTTTCTCTTTGTCATGTGGGTGTTGTGCAATCTAAAGCATGTGGAGGTTATTCATTCTTAAGGCCCAGTTCCTGCTATCAGAGGATTTAGTTTGACAGCTAGCACTTGTGTGATATCTATCTTTTCTTTAAATATTGTTCTTGTTTCTGTGTGGAAATGGGAAGTTGGGTCTTGATCACATCAGAGAGTCCATTAGTTCACATTATAGCTGACTGGTCAACTTCCAGCTCTAAGGCAGTGGTTAATGAGAATTGCTTTGCCCAAGGCCTGACAAATAGAATAAGATTTCTTTGGTGCAAGCTTCTTTGTTGTTACATCATAGAAATTCTACTCAGAAAGTATTTAAATTGGTGATTCAAAGAGAAGAAAAAGATCTAATTTTCCTCCAAGACCATAAGCTCAAAAAAGAGGAAAAACATGAAGTAATAAGTCTTTTAAACACTCTGAATTCTCCTTCTGGAGAGTGGGAGCTGTGGTGGTTCCCAGAACAATGCAAAAATTAATGCAACCCTTCAAACTCTGTGCAGGTGCAGAATTATCATGGTTGACTGCTTCATTTCATTGTGAAGAGAAAAAAAAGGCACTTTTTTACTCAAGCTACTTTCTGCCCAGACCTGATATTGCCCTGCTTCTCCTACAGCACCCTGGAAATTGTCAAGGACAAATTAAAACAAGAAAAAAAAAGTCTTGTCTTTACTGTGTTATAATAATAGTGGACCGGGAAAAAAGAACTATCTAAAATGTATTTTTTCACGATTATGTGGCCTGGGAAAATAATTGCTTTTAAGGCTGGTTTACATTTAACTGATATCTTCAAAATCATGAAAACAAAGTTTTTGTTTTGCCTTAATTTCCAGCATTAAATTCATGTTATTTATCTCTCTTACAGAATTTGTCGAGAAGGTGTTTTGAATAATAATTGACTTTAAAAATTTATAAAGTTGTTCAGAACTAATAAATAGATATAACTAAAATGAAAAGGTTTTATGGCTTCTCTTTCATCTTTCAAATATACCTAATATATGTTATTTCCAAAGTCTTTGAACTTTGTTTTGTTAGGTTCAATGGTAAAAATTATTAAATACCTAGATATTTAGAAGTAACAGGATAGTAACATATTAATTGATTTGAGTTTGCTTACTTTTTTTATTGTTGAGAAGATAGACAGTGTATTTGGATATGGTAATGAATATATCTTGTACTTTATTTGAAGTATGTCTCTTGAAAATGTGAATGTGCATTCCAATGGAAAAATAATCTGCTTCTGAAGGTAATTAAATGTTCATAAAAGTCTCAGTCAAAAGAATGCTGTCATTTACTTTAAGTTTTCACTAAAATCAAAGTTTGTAACAATTAAGAATTATTATTAAATTGGAAAGAAATTTTATGGTTTTATAATAGAAAGTATAAAATATGAAAACAATTGTTTGAGCAAAAGAAGACATTAATTTGTTGTAAAGTTGGTTATTTCTGAATGATTTTTAAAAAGGGAACTATGATCTCCTCACCTGGATGTTCTAGGGTTGTCCTTTCTTCCATTTGTGTGAGCTCTCTTGTTCTACTTGGGTTTTACCTATTGGTGGCCCCTTTCTTGATAGGTTTTCCCCTCCAGTGGGTTTATTGGTATTCACACCCCTCACCTTGCTTTTATGTGATCAGGGCCAAAGGGAATCTGAAATGGAGTAAGACAGAGGGAGAGTATTCTATGGAATTTAAAATGCTCACAAGTGGAAAGCAGATAAAAGGCCCTGTTTCCAAGGAGACCATACAGAGGGCCCAGAGATATATGAAAGCATCAGTAGTATCACTAGCCATCATAGGGATTCCGATTAAAACCACAATAAGCCCTGGCTGGTGTAGTTCAGTGAATTGAGTGCGGGACTGTGAACTAAGGGATCACAGTTTGATATCCAGTCAGGGCACATGCCTGGGTTGCAGGCCAGTTCCAAGTGGGGGACACACAAGAGGCAACCATACATTGATATTTCTCTTTCTTTCTCCTTCCCTCTCCATCTAAAGATAAATGAATAAACTCTTAAAAAAAACACAATGAGATACCACTTCACACTGGTCAGGATGGCCATCATAAACAAATCAAAAAACAAGTGTTGGAGAGATTGTGGATAAAAGGGAATCCTAGCGCATTGTTAGTGGAAATGCCAACTGGTGCAGCCACTGTGAAAAACAGTATGGAATTTTCTAAAAATTGAACTGTCTTTGACCCAATGTTTTCAGTACTTGGTTTATACCCTAAGCATCCTGAAATACCAATTCAAAGGAACCTATGCACTTCAGTGTTCATATCAAAACAATTTACAATGGCCAAGTGCTGGAAGCAACCTACATTCTCATCAGTAAATGAGTAGATCAAAAAACTGTGGTGTATTTGCACAGTGGGATACTACAGAAAGCAGAAAGAAAGAAGGAGCCCCTACCCTTTGTGACAGCATGTATGGAAGTGAAGAGCATTATGCTAAGTGACATAAGCCAGGCAGTGAAAGACAAATACCATATGATCTCATCTTTAAGTGAGACCTAATCAACAACAAAAACAAGCAAGCAAAATATAACCAGATATATTTAAATAAAGAACAGACTGATGGGAAATAGAGGGGAGGAGGAAGAGGGGGAATGGGGGAAAGTAGGGAAAGGGTCATCAAGAAACATGTAGAAAGGACACGTGGGCAAAGGCAAAAGGGGTAGGATACGTGATGGGAGGTGGGGAGAGGTGGGGGAGCATTGAGTGGTTGAGGAAAAATGGAGACTACTGTACTTGATAAACAGTAAAAAAGAAAAAAACAAAAGCAAGCTAAAAGGGATTGTATACAGTGCACAAAGACTGTGCACATCAGAGAATCTGTACAAATTAAAGAACGTTTGTAAAAAGAGATATTTACTTATTTATTTAATTATCTTATTGTTGTTTTATTCCAGTTGTCTGCATATACTCCTCACCACTCCCCCCCAAACACACTCTAGCCAAACCCACATCTCTCCTTTTCTTTCATGTCCCCCTTGGTTTTGTCCATGTGTTCCTAAAAACCCTACCCTTCATTAACCTCTCCCACCTCACCTCTGATTATTGTCAAATTATTCTTAATTTCTCTGGATCTGGTTATATTTTGCCTGCTTTTTTCTTTTGTTATTAGGTTCCAGTTAAGGGTGAGATCATATGGTATGTGTTCCTCACTGCCTGGCTTATTTCACTTATCATAATGCTCCCCACTTTTATCCATGCTCTCCCAAAAGGTAGGAGCTCCTTCTGTCTCTGCTGTGTAGTATTCCGTTGTGAAAATGTACCATTTTTTATATATATATATTCATTTACTGATGGGCACTTAGGTTGCTTATAGCACTTGGCTATTGTAAAGTGTGCTCTTATTAACATTTGGGGTGCATAGGTTCTTTTGAATTTGTGTTTCAGGGTTCTTTGGATATAATCCCATCAGTGGAATTGCTGGGCCAACAGACAGTTCCATTTTTAGTTTTCTGAAAAAATTCTATACTGTCTTTCACAGTGACTGCACCAGTCTGCATTCCTTCCAATAGTACACTACAGTTCCATTTTTTCACAGCCTCTCCAACACTTGTTTGTTGATTTGTTTATTAGGGCATTCTAGGGTGTGAGATGACATTTCATTGTGGTTTTAATGTGTATTTCTCTGATGGCTAGTGTTTTGGGCATCTTCTTATATGTCTATGGGCCACCTGCATATCCTCTTTAAATAAGTGTCTATTCATATCCTTAGATTATGTTTTAATTTAATTTTTTGTCTTCCTGGTGTTGAGTTGTATGTGTTCTTTATATATCTTGGAGATAACACCCTTGTCTGAGGTATGTATGATTGGAAAATATGTTTTTCTATACAGTTGGTTCTCTTTTTTAAAAAAGCTCTTGAGAGAAAATTATATAGTTAAGCTAAATAATGAATTTATTTAGGTAAATGAACCTAAATATCAAAAGTCAGCTAAACAGAATGTTTTGTTTCTTTTTCAGCTTGTTAAAGAAAAACTTTTTTATTGTATCTGCATAGAAAGAAAATATTCTCTATATATTTAAAAATAGTTATGTGCCCTGACTGGTGTAGCTCAGTGGACTGAGTGCAGGCCTGTGAATCAAAGGATTGTGGTTCAATTCCCAGTCAGGGCACATGCCTGGGTTGCAGGACAGTTCCCACCATGGATGCATGAGAGGCAAGTATACATTGATATTTCCCTCTCCTTTCCTTCTCCTCTAAAGATAAATAAAATTGTTTAAAAAATAAAAAATAGTTATATATTATATAATGTTAAGTAACTGATTATTTACTTATTATAAAAAGTATTTTTATTATGCTTTTACAGTTGTCCCATTTTCCCCCTTTATCTTCCTCTGCCCTGCACATTCCCCCCACCTGTATTCCCCCCCCTCTTCAGTTCACATCTATAGTTCATACATCTAAGTTCTTTGACTTCTCCATTTCCTATATGATTCTTAACCTTCCTCTGTCCATTTTCTATCCACCATTTATGCTACTTATTCTCTGTACCTTTTCCCCCTCTCTGCCTCTCCCACTCCCCCAGCACCCTGCTGATAACCCTCAATGTGATCTCCATTTCTGTGATTCTGTTCCTGTTCTAGTTGTTTGCTTACTTTGTTTTTGTTTTTGTTTTGGGTTTGGTTATTAATAGCTGTGAGTTGTTTGTCATTTTACTGTTCCTATTTTTATCTTATTTTTCATAAATAAGTCCTTTTAACATTTTATATAATAAGATCACTCCTTTAACTTAACCTTACCTGGGAAGCACATTATCTTCCCTTCCATTCTAAATGATAGCTTTGCTGGATAGAGTAATGTTGGATGTAGGTCCTTGCCTTTCATGATTCAAATACTTCCTTCCAACCCTTTCTTGTCTGCAAGGCTTTTTTTAATAAAATCACCTGATAGCCTTATGGGAACCCCTTTGTAGGTAACTGTCCCCTTTTCTCTTGCTGCTTTCATGATTCTCTTTTTATCTTTAATCTTGGCTAATGTAATTATAATGTGCCTTTGTGTGTTCCTCCTTGGATCCAACTTTTTTGGGATTCTCTGAGCTTGCTGGACTTCCTGGAATTCTATTTCCTTTGCCAGATTGAGGAAGTTTTTCTTCATTATTTGTTCAAATAAGTTTTTCATTTCTTGCTATTCCTCTTTTCCTTTCATCACCGCTATGATTCGGATGTTGGAATGTTTAAAGTTGTCACAGAGGTCCCTAATCTACTCCTCATTTCTTTGAATTCTGGTTTCTTCATTCTGTTCTGGTTGAATGCTTATTTCTTTTTTCTGCTCCAAGTTGTTAATTTTGAGTCCTGGATTGCCATTCACTATTGGTACCCTTTATTTCACTTTTCATAGCTGTCATTTTTTTCTCTACTTTGAGACTATATTAAAAAATTTCTGTGAGCATCCTAATGCTCACAGTGTTTTGAACTGTGCATCTAATAAATTGATAGCCAATCTGTTCCTCATCTCTGTTATATTTTTCCTGGAGATTTGTTTTTCATATGGGTCATTTTTTTTTCTCACCACATCCCTTTTACCTAGTAAGGGGAGGAGCCTTTGGTATCTGCAGTGGCTGGGCAAACCATGCTACTGTGCTATGTTGTTGTGTGTGGGGGATGGGTCTGTGAGGAAACACTGAGGCCTGTTCAGCTCTCTGCCAGCTTCCTATTCCCTCCACCACCACTCACAAGAAAATTCAGCCTTTCTGGTGCTAATTCATGGGTGTGTAGTTTGTTTATTTGTTTTTGTACATTCTAGGGCCCTGTGGGTCTCTCTCACTAATTCTCCTGTGAGGGTGAGAGTTTCTTCTGCCACCTCAACCCTCAAATGTTTTTTCGGTTAGAGACTTTGAGGCTCTATTTTTCCCACAGTGGAACCCTCAGTTGCACAGTCCATCTTTCTCCCTAGTTTTTTCTCCCAGTCTATTCACACACAAATGTGGTACCTGCTGTTCCGCCAGCCATAAACTTACCTGCCCCTGTCCTCAAGCTGCTGCCTTCCTCTGAGTCCTCTCCACCTTGGCTGCCCATCTCTGCCCCTCCTACAAGTATGGATGAATGTTTCTTCTTTAATTTTGTCATCCGTCTTCCATACAATTCAATTTTCTTGCAGTTCTTGTTGTGTTTTGTTTTTAAATTTGTTATTGTCCTTTATTTAGTTGTACAAATAGGCACAGTGTATCTACCTGCATCTCCATCTTGGTCAAAACCTCAGATTATAATTTTTAATAGGATAAAATGACAAAAACTCTATGGAATAACTGAATTTATATAAATACTAAAACATAATCAGTACACGCAAAATTGATTATAGGACAGAATGAACTAAATATTGTAGTTTTATAACTGTTGCTGAGCATATTGCTAATTTCTAATCATTTTGTTTTTCACACATAACAAAAATGCAAAAACCTTGCATTTTCTTAAAGCAGTTTGTTAAACTATATAAGAAATATTGAGGCATTTATATTTTTTTTCCTGGTTGATATCTCTGGAATGTGGACAGACTTCATGAATGAGTATTTTTATTTCCATAGCAATACACTTGTTTGAATAAATCAAGCAGGAGCCTGATTTATATATAACTTGACACATAAAGCCATATTTCAATTGTGGTTTTATGTTGCAGACCACTCTGCCTGGATTTAGGAATTGTATCTGTACCCCTTGTGGCTAAGGGCAAGGGATGACCTTTGGAATGCAAGCCACAGGAGACAAAGCTTGTCTCTGGTAGCAAACGCTGCCTTAGTTTTCTCTTCCTGCCCACAAAGCTTGGTCAAAAGTCAATGACGGATAAGATCCCTCACGGGGTGGGGGGGCAACCTAAGCCAGACTCAATTATTTGGGAGGCCTTCATGGAAGGACTCAGGGGGCTGCAACAAAGAGCAATGGACTCTCGCCCCCCTGCTTTGACAAAGCCTGAGCCCCCTTGTCCTCTGGGAGAAGCACTTCCAGGCTTTAATTCCCTTAAGCCTGAATACCTGATGGGGAGAGGTGCAGCTCCTTACCTTGCTAGAGCATGTCCTGGGGAAAAATCTGGCATCACAAGACTTCCTGATAAACCTCTGAAATCTGCTCTGCTAAGAGTGCTTTCATTCATATGTTAAGGGTTCAAGCAAGAAACCCTAAAAGTCTGTTTCTGACAGACTTGGACTCATAGTAAGCCCTCAGATTTCTTTGAAATGTTATCTACTCTTTGATCCTTGCCGCCCTGTATTCCTGTATATTAGAACCAGATAAAATGCCCTGGGGGGGGGGGGGCTTGGGGCTTTTTTTTTTCTCAGAGAAACCGGCTGCTGCTCACTTCTCCTCTCTAAGCAGATCACATTATGTCTCAGTCATTATTACTCTTATCCATGGCACAAGGGGGGGACTTGTGAGGAAAGTCGCCCCCACAGTTTTAACAACCAAAGGTTTGACTGGAATGTCATGTCTGAAAGACTTTCCTAGAATGTGGATAGCAGCAAAAGCTTTAAGGAATGTAGAATGGCTTTGAAGCCAATAAAAGTAACTTGGAGAAAGGGCCTGGTACCCTTTTTTATTCAGAAGTTCCATGGTGGTCTTTTCAGGCAAGAAGTAAGGGTTGCTTTCGTGGGAGATGGCAGCAGAGCTCAGGAGATTTTGGAAAACCTCAAAAACTTATGGAACTCTTACAAAATTACAGTTCCTGCAGGTAAAAACTAACAACCAGGTGGCTTGACTTCTCTGCTTCATGTGGTGAATTAAACCTCAACCTGTCAATTTCTTATAAGAACCAAGCAAAGCACATTTAAGAGAGCCTGCATACTTAATTGTCATTCCTGTTATGTTTACACAAATAATTAGGCCACATTGAATCTTAACATAATGCTGTAAATAATTAGTCTTAATTTGGCTTTTTGATAAAAATGTGTGTTATTCTATGCAGAGAAATTATGATTCAAAAGACTGTACCACATAACTATGGACATGAAAATCTAGTTCAGTGAATTGCCCTCAATTTTTTAATTTCTAAAAAGAACTGGATCCTACTTTTTCCTGACTGTTTCAATCATATTGAGATTAGTACCACAATTCAACTCCTTCATGTTACAAGCCCTACTCGTACTCAAGAAGTACCACCTCCAAGAACCATCTTCATCCTTGTCCATGTCCAGGCATCATTTCCCCTGACTGAAGCCAAGGCTCTCTTGCCTCTGAAGAACAATGACATTCCTCTTCAGCAAGAAGCAGTTGCAGAAATCATCTGGAACTATTTTCCCCTAAAAGGAATCAGAGGCAAAGTCCTTGAGTGGAGAAAAGTGTAGACAGTTGGACAAAATCAGAGAAAGAATGAAAGGCCAGGTATCAAGGATCACCAAGAACAGAAATCTCAGGTGCCAGGCAGCATTATGTGAAGAAAAAAAAATTAGTACAAAGTGGCACATAGGCAGATGAGTAACTGGAACGTTGAGTAAGATAATGACTGTGGTGGCCCAGGAACCCTGAATACACCTCCCAAAGCACTATTATTTCTCCACAGGATCCAAAGATAAACATGGGGCACATGAACTCTTCACTAAACACCAAACTGGCTAAATAAAGTGAATCTTGTTCATAGGGATAAAAAGACGATGGCAGCAACAAGTCTACTGAATGCCATTAAAATGCCAACTCAAAGATTAAAGTTATCACACCACTTTCTCTGTTTGCATGAATATCCAATTTCTTTGCTGGAACTTGTCTTGTTCTATACATTGCCTACCCAAGAACCTTTTTCTCATGAAAGAAAACACCTTTCTTTTATGTCCCAATGGATTATGTACCCCATCACCCTTTCTTTTAAGTTGTTCAATGGGACATAGAGGAGACCTGATTCTTCTTGAGATCTGCAAGTAAGTTACTAAAATGATTCAGGCAGATGGGACTGCAGAGTGTTCAATTGACATGAACACAAATGGCTTGAGATCTCCCCAAAGAAATGCCAAGTAATAAATATTTTTTTTAGATGTACTCTATTACCTTGGTGGGGAGCACCAGAACATCAGCATGTACATCAGAATGTCTCCAAGACTTAAACTACCATAGCCAATAAAATGGACATCTCATTTTCTAATATTCAAAAATCTCTGGACTCTCTAGCCAGACTTGTCTTAGATAATCAAATTGCCTGAGACTACATGATAACATAAGAAGGAGGAGTTTGCTTGACTATTCATTCTTTCTCTTATTCTTACATTGACACCTCAGCCCACTTGGGAACAAGCATCACTTAAATCAGGCAATAGGCTAGCTAGTGCCAATGAACATTGGACTACCACACTTTATCTCTATGAGAAAACTTGAGATTGGATTATGAGTCTATATTCATGAATAACACATGGAGTCATGTCCTTAGGAACAGAATTTTTAATTTAGATTTAATATTCTTTGCTTTATAATGCCTGTCTGTATTGTTTTGAAGCTCTTTATGACTTGCTTTTTCCATGCTGGGAAAAGAGAACATTCTAGGCAGGCACCTCTGAAAACTATACCTGTTTTAAACTCACAAGAGTTTGCTTTCCAACAGATTCAGGTTTTTTATTCTCCCAGAAGATTCAGGGGACATAAATAGTTCTGTAGATATGAAAGAATTGACAGTGGAAAATTGAAACATGAAATAAAACTTTATACTGTTGAGATTTGATATAAAATAAAATTAGAAATAGAACTAACTTTAAACCAACTCAGATACTGATAATTTTTTGTAAGCTTACTTTATGTCTCACCAAGTCCAGTCCTACTTGTATAAGAAACAAACTTGATTCAGGTGACATAGGTGACCCAATTGCAAAAATTTGGTTGGTACCCACCAGTTTGAAAATTGTAACAGTAAAGACCTGTTTTAGGGACAAGCAAAGACACTGCTGGCACGTCCACTGCCTCTCCCTATAATCTCTTTGTTCTTTTGTCACTCTACCTCCATATAAAAGCAGCTGCCTGCACTGAGATGTTAATGGGCTTTGATATGAGAGTCTCTCCTCCTCCTCCTAGTTGCCAACACTTAAATATAACCACTCTTCCTTAAAAGCACCTGTTACTCAAGCATTGACTTGAAATTTCAGGCAGCCAGACTTGCCTTTGGTTACATAAAAACTGTGCCTTCTGGTTAGGGGTCCTAAGGGGAACTTTGGCTCATGAGCTCCCTAAGGGGAACTGGGCTGCTGCATATGAAAACAAAGAGTTGTTCTGGATGCAATCGTGTTGGTCTTGTGGCTATTCCCCCTAGGGGAGAATGCCTGAGTTTTTCTTCAACACACCTTTCATTAGGGTTGGGAAGTGCAGGGGGATACAGCACATGTGATTAGCTTATCAATCAATCTATTAGCTTATGGCCACAGTCATAAAAAAAACTAACATTATTATAGATAACAATTGAAGAAACACAGAAATTTGGGAGGATCTGTGAGACATGCTGACCCCGGATGTCTGTAAAGGTGTATATAAAGTAGATAGTTTCACTCCTTATCCTTTAAACTCAAGCATCTGGGTTACACCAAAAGGGCTTATTGCTGAGCAGAGCTGACCTCAAAGGAAAAAAATATACATTTCAGGCCTGATTCCCATTGGGTCCTTGATGTTAGAATCCAGTCATTCCTTCCGCCTCTATTATGACCTGGTTTTCCAGGGAGGCTTGCCAGCTCCTTTCGGAGCTTGCTCTCATGGGGCTACAGCCTCTGAAACCACAGAGAGCTGTCCCCAACAGGCTGCCTTCCTGGTTCACATCGGACAACTTCTTGTTGGGTCATCATGTTGTGGAAACTTCAGCAAACTCTCTGAGCTTATTGAGAAAAGCAATAAACCCTTTCATGGGGCACTCTCATGACCAAAACATCTCCAAAAAACCCATTATTAATACTGTCTCTTTTAGGGATGAGAATTTGAACGTATAAACTGGAGGAACCCATGTTTTCAGACAACAACACTTCCTTAAAGTTTCTTCCTTTCACCATCTTGACCTCAGTCCACTGAAGGAATTTCATGCCCTGACCAGCAGAAATGTGTAGTAATGACATTGTATAGCGTTTGGTAATTGATGCCATTTCTGTAGGAACTTAGAACAGGCTGGATGTTGATCTTCCATTCTCCAGAGCAGGTCTTCACCCTGCTCCCTGCTGTATAATGACCAGTACTGCCAAGGGACAGAGATACAGGAAAAGCTGTGGTCTCAGATGAGAAGACTCCTTAGGAACTCACAGAGATTGAGGACTGATAGAACACTGTGATGTCATAGACTACTGGAAACTGTCCTGCCTGGTTTCAGAAGGTGTAACCTCTCCAAAAGTTGAAAGTTTCCAGGGCTAGGGAGCTTTGGAACCATAAGCCTCTAAGGAGATAAAAGTTGTCCTTCCAGTAGGGGCACAGCCTCTGCCTCCTTCTCTTTACACTGCTTGGTCCCTGGATGATGGCTGGATAGTCAATGACAGGTAAGATTCCTCAAAGGAGGAACAACCTAAGACAGGCATAGTCATGAAGGGGCCATCAGAGAAAGACATAGGGGATTATGGAGGAGGGACAGAAGACCCTCACCCTTCACCTTTATCATAGCCTGAGTCCTCAACCTATCTGTAAAAAGTCTTCTAATCTCTTGGCCACTTTATTCAGGCTTGAAACATTGTTGAAGGGGTGTGCAGACCTGTGCAGGGATGGTGGTTTCCTAGAGAGATCACGTCTAAGAAAGAAAGCATAAAATCCTGTGAAATCTATTTTGGTAAAAATGTCCTCAATTTAAATGTTAAGGTTCCAAGGACAAAGCACAAAATAACTGTGTGTTTGGTTTTCCCAGGTTTTATGGCCACTTGGTGTCACTTTGTCTACCAAACTATGACTCAAAAAGACACCCATGATCCCAGAAATGTTATCTGTAAACCATACTTTCTTTCTTTGATATGAATACCTATGCAAGATAAGCTCAATAAAAGTTCATTTAGACAGGCTCAAGGCCTTTCTCCTCTGAGAGATTGGTTAGCCTTTTCTCCCCAAGCAGATCATGTCTTGGTAGACTCATTCTCATCTGCAGCAGCCAGGAGAGCTTTCTTGGATTAAGCTCCTCCACAATAGACTGTGCTGGAACCTGGAACTTTGTTAACTCTCAACTTTGTTCCCAGAATGTCATCTCTGTCATGATGTTCCAGAAGTAATGACAGAAATTCTTCCTTGACATTCATGTACTTGCTTTTCATCAAGCACTATTCCACTGTTCACAAATGTGGAATATCTCAGAAGTTGGGTAGTCACTATAGTTCAAATCCTCAAATGTGATCCTGACCAAGATTGCTAGATGATGCCTGCATGAAAATTCCTCATTCAGAGGACATGGAAGCTCCCAAAGTGCCCCCTGCACAATTACAGGGGTCCTATCAGTAGCATTTTCTGTCCATCTTCCTTGCAGCATATCTGGCCCCTTGAAACCATTCCCTGAATTCCTGATGAGCCTGTGGATGCATCAGTCCTGGTCTCAGATCCCTGACTGTATATAGGAAGTCAGGAGACTCACCACCACCCTCCATATCCTCAGCACAGTCCATCTGTTCCACTTGTCAGGGTTTGTGACACACCCAGGATGTGGGTCATCACACTGAGACTCTTGCACAGTAATAAATAGTGATATCCTTGGATATGAGACCATTAATCTGCAGATAGTGTCCATGGAGAAAAAAAGCCATTCTCAGAAGCCATGGACATACATAGGTTTCCCAGTGTTTTTGTTGATCCAGTCCATATATTTCAGGCCAACTGCTGGGGCCTGTCACACCCAGAACATAACATAGCTGGTGAAGATGTATCCCTATGCCTTGCCAAAGACATTCACTGAGACTCCATATTCCTCACCTCAGCCCCAAACTGCACCAGCTGCCCCTGGGTGTGGACACCTGTGGAGAGTAGGCACCGGTGGGTGGAAATCAACTTTGACTGCCCTCATTGCCTCCTCAATTCATGGACTGGGGAGCCCCTTATCTGTAGTCACTGCCACCAAGAAGAGGGCTCTCCATCCCCAGTCTATGGTTAGGTACCTGTGTCATCAGGGCTTCAATAAGGGAATGTGGTTGTGGAATGCTCTTGGGGCACAGACAGACTCATATTTAACCCAGTCTGTCTCTTCTCATTTGCATAGTCATGAGACAGAGCACAAGATAACTGATTATATGACTCTACCTGAGGGAGGGTAGAAGGCAGAGTTCATGCTCAGTGGACTTGGGTTTCAAGTCCCAATCAGTGCTATCTGGTATAAGCCCACTGCCATGTCCCCAAGTATGTGCAGACATAACTTTTTCCAATGAGGAAAAAGCCCCCACAGAACATGCTCCTCGTTGAAAACCTACCTTGGAGTGATGCAGAGACCACATGGACCAGGTCTGGGCTTTAATGCCTGTAGGTTTTATTCATTTAGTTAAGGTTTCTTCAAATTGCAACACTGAAGAAATTGAAAAAATCTTACTCCAGCTCCTTAACATTCATAAATAAAGAAGCCCTAGATATACCCTCACTGAATGTGTTTCTCTTCTCCTATCATGTTTGGTAATGTTCTGATGGAATAGAATGATTGCATTCATCTCATGTCCAATCCTTATTTGAGATGGTTTTGTGAATGTAGAAATGCCCAGTCTCTCAGAGGAAATCCCTCTCCAGCTCCCTCACCATCTTCACCTGAAGTCTCAGCCTGGGACCATGGGTCTTGCGCTTGCCCAGCTGCCCAGAACAAGCTTTGCAGGGGAGGGTCCTGACTGGAAATCACAAGGCAAGACCCTGTCAGTTGCTTTAGTGCAGAATTAAATGTTGACTCTTGACTTCAGGATGCTCACTCAGGAACACCATGTTTTAGACATCTCAGAGTAGAGAATGACCCTTACTGAACCCAAGTAACCCTACAGGGAGCCCCAACACAGGGTGCTGTGCAGCCACCAGGGAGCTCCTTTGCTGGAATTTCCAGGTACCCTGACTCAGCCAATACCCATGACTCTTGAAGTTTTCAGGGTCTCTGGGGACTCCAAGATCCTCAGTTCCCTCTGCTTGCAGGTCCCATCTGAGTATTACTGCATGTGGCCCTAATGTTACATGCACTTATACTTCTCAATAAATCACACACACACATGCACACATGCACACACAGTGGCGATTTCATGTTAATGACCTCATGTCTCCTTTCTCTCCTGTTCCTTGCTCATAGGTAGGATCTACACACTGACAACAACCAAGTGAGGGACAAATTTTGATGACAGAACAAAAGCAAACACAGTTTACATGCAGGTGTGAGAGTGCCCAACCTTGAGATTTCCTGTTCTTCCAGCACCTGGAACCTTTAGAGACTCTGGTGAGAAGGTCCTGGTTGCCCTGGAGAGGGTCAGAACCACGTTACCCTTTTCCAGTTAGTGTAACAAACACCTGACGTGGGTGCAGCCTCTTTCAAGTAGAGCCACAGGTCCTCATTCATAGAGCACACAGCACAGAGGCCCAATGGCAGTACCATGGAGGATACTGGATGGGTGTCTCCCCAGGAAAAAAAGCAGGTTTTGATGCAGGAATAGTATAGCCAGAAAAAAGTGGTCCTTGGTTGTCAGAATCTGTGGAGCAGTGCCAATGTAGTTTTTCACTGTCCCTGCTGTTGTCTTGATTCCCCTTGCTGTCCTGCCTATGTCATGTAGCCAGCCACACTGTCTCCCAACAGGAGGTTTGTGTGTGGGCTCACTCTGACTTCCTCTCACTGTGTCTTTTGCACAGTAATACACAGCTGTGTCCTTGGTTGTCATAAAGTTCAGCTGCAGGAAGAACTGGTTCTTGGATGTGTCTCTGGAGATGGAGGTGCAGCTCTTGGGGAATGGTCTGTAGTGTGTCTCCATCATGCACCTGATCCACTGCAGTTCCTTTCTTGGAACTGCATCCAGTTCCAACAACCATCACTGATGATGGAGTAACCAGAGACAGTGCAGGTGAAGGAGAGTGTCTACAAAGGATTCACCAATGCTGGGCCTGACTCCTGCATCTGCACCTGGGACAGGCCACCTGAGTATAAAGAGTTTCAGTTCCTGTCAGTCATGTGCAGTCACCACCAGCCCATAGACCCATTTCTGACATGGAGACACTCACCCTGAGGGGTTGTCATGAGACACAGAAGACCCAGCAGTCTCATCTTGTTCTAGAGGATAGCTCTGAGTTTCCCAGAGACCTCTGTCCCATGTGAGCCCCACAGCCCAGGACAGAATTTACCCTAATGGTGGGAGAGGACTTTGTATTTGTGGGCCTCTGTTATTGTATGTAGAGAGGAGTTGAGGTCACTTCTCCATGTTCCTCTTGGTTTGAATACATTTCTTGTCTTGGACTGAATGATGTAGTTCTGAAGCAGAAGACAGTATGGGTATTGAGACACTTTGGAATCATATAAATGGACAGCCCTCTTTCTATGTTTAATATAGAAGCTGGAGTAGATGAGATAAAAATAATTGTGATTAAAATAATCAGAATTATTTTAATCTCATGGAACATTCAATTCATTGATGAAATGAATTAACATTATATACAAACATCTTCACATGTACAAAGAAACACATTATGTAGACTGATAGTTGACAGATTGAATAATCATAATTTCATGTAAAATAATATATAAATTTTGTTATAAAATAATTGCTAGTAAAGAACATACTCTTTGTTCACCTAGCTGGGAGCCCTGTTACTGCAGGTGACAGTGCAGGTGCAGTTTCCCTCTCAGTCCACGTCAAGGAAATAACCACTGTGACTAGAACCTATTGCCCAGAGTTCATCCAATGCACTGAAGCTGAGACAGGTGTTAGATATGCTGTTTCCTTATTTTCATCTCACTTCCCCTAGGGCAATGCACCCCTTTCCACAGGTGAGCCTCTTAGGAGACCTCCCATATTCCCATGGTATCCTCCCTGTAGTCACCTTCTCCCAGAGAGACAAAGGCACTAACTCTGGGCCAGCAAGTGTTCTGAGGTGTATGTGGACTATGGCACCTGCTTGCTGGTCTAGAGGGTCAATTCAAAACTTGCCACCCCTGAGTTCACCTGAGACCTGCCTGGCAGAGAATCCGGAGGCTGACATCCTGGGAAGGGGACTGGAAGATGGACTAAGGTTACAGATGGAGGGAATCTGTATATATATTTTATGTATATTTCATTATATAAAACACATAATATAAATACTCCATGCTGATGTGGTAAATACTGAAATAATTCATGGATTTCACTCACTTCTAATACTGCTTTCCTGCTACATGTGATTAGGATCCTCCTGTGACCTCCAACCAGGAGAATTTGTCTGTGGAAGAAACCACTAGAGAAAAAATGCCCATGAACATCTCTGGAAGAGCACCCATGCAGTGACTTTTACAACAAATGTGGCAGCAAATGTCTAGGGAGTCAGCCCATGTGGTCATGTTACACTACAATCCCAATCCATCTGGGTGCTATAACAAAATACTATGGACTGGTTCACTGCCAACAACAGCATGTATTTCTCACAGACCTTCTGGTGGAAAATCAAAAAATAGGTGCTGGTACAGCAACTTATCCTTAATAAGCTGGTAAGAACCTGCTTATTAGTTGGCTGTTGGCTGTGACCTCAGAGGATGGATGGGGAAAAGGAGCTTCCTGACTCCTCTGTTATAAAGGCCCTAATGCTGTTCATGAGAGCTCCACCTCAGGACCGACACTTGTCTCAAGGCCCCGCTTCCTAAGATCACTCATGAGCCTCTGGTTTAATACATGAGTTTTTGAGTGACACAAACACAAGATCAGAGCAACAACAAATAAATCAAATCATGACTCCACCCAGATGGAAAGCTACACCAGTGGAGCTCCCCAAACAGAGGATCCTCATAATTCTGTGTAAGGTTCTCACCTTTGGGATGAGAAAAGGGAACCAAGTCTTTCAGAATACACTGACTACCACTTAGGGTGGACAGGTTCCATGCCAGAATTAGAACTAAGATGTCATGTAATATATTATTTTTATTATTGCTCACATATAACAACTATCCTTATTTTATAGGGGCTGAAATAATTTTATATCCATAATGGTTGGTAACTATGCATTCTTACTCATGTTTCCTAGGTGTTCAGTGAAATAAGGGGCCAGGCTCGTGTTTGATGTCTGATCCCGATATGTTAAAGTCCATCTCTCTTTATCCTTCTGTACACACCTGGGAAATCTGAAGTTAAGGTTGGGGTTCTTTATAGTCTAGTGCAGGCATGTGATTGAAACCACACATGCTTCTCCTGTGAGCAAGAACCTGCCCTACCTTGTCACAGACGAACAATAAGAACCTGAACCAGGCTTTCTACCTGGTATAATCCAAGCATCTCTGAGCTATTGAAAAGTCCACCCTGCTCTCAACAGAATCCTCAATGAAGTGACAACTTATTCATACATAGTCTCTCTGTGTGGGAGACAGCCTAGACATCCATACCAAAGAATAGTAGGGGACCCACTACCTCCGCACCAACTGCTATTGGTGTCGTGGACATAGTCAAACCAATGAACGTCCCCACCAAAGTTTTTGTCTTTTGTGTTTTGTTCATATGCTTCTGATGCCCACTGTCCAGTATGTATATGTCCTTCTACTTGCCAGCTTGGACTATGAGTTGTGTGGGTATGGGCTCCTTGGTGGGTCCAGCAGAGCCTCTGGCTGGATTCAGCTCATGTAGTTCAGGAGGTTTGGTGGTTCATTAATGTAGGAGGAAGCAAATTCATGTGACTCTGACTTTGAGCATGTGAGAATGTTTTCCTCCTGTGACAACAAGCCTCTGTAATTCAGACACTGAGGAGGTCATCAAAGGATCATGAAGGGAGTGAGGCTCCCAAAGGGAAACTTCTGTGTGGGGAGTCAACCCCACACCTGCCATAAAACCAGCCCTTAAATTGCTGTTGCAGCTGTTCCCAAGCTGGTTCCTGTGCTCAGTGTGACCTGAGTGCCCCGTGGTGTCCTGAGTGTCCCTTGCAGTGTAGCCTCTTATCTCCCACAAGGAGGTTTGTGTCTGGACTCATGCTGACTTCCCCTCACTGTCACTCACACAGTAATGCAAGGCTGTGTTCTTGACTCTCAGGTTGTTCATTTATAGATAGAGCATGTTCTTTCCATTTTCTCTGGTTATGGTGAATTGGCCCTTCACAGAGTTGACATAGTATGGGCTACCACCATCCCTAATGCTTGCGAGCCATTCTATCCCTTTCCTTGTGGCCTGGAGGACACAGTTTATACAGGAGCTATTGATATTGAGTCCAGAGTACTGCACGGGGAAATCTCAGAGACCCCCCAGTTCTCACTAAGCCTCCTCAAGACTCCACCAGTTGCACTTCACACTGTACTTATGCAAACACAAAGATGTCAGGTCAGGAACCTGTCACATACTCAGTATTTCTCTCAGTCATATCCATTCTCATACTCAGTGTCTCTCATTCTCTATAAACTACCTCTTAAAATAGGAACAAGGAAAACCCAGCTGAGCCCAAACTCCATAGTAAAAGTCCCGTGTTCTGTGTTCTGTCCTGATCAGGAACTGGGAGCACCTTGGATGCCTGGGCTGAGCTCCTGTCTCAGAACTGTGGGGTCGGGGCTGGGCTTCTTTTCATGAGCAAAGGGGCCCTGTTTGCACACCCTCCTACTATATAGGGAGTTGTAGAGCTGCAGATAGGGCTGTGCCTCTGTAAAGAAGTTAGTGTCCCATGATGTGTGGTCATGTCCAAGAGACTACATTTGGTGACAATGAGCCCAACATCTGCATCTGTGCCCTCCGTATTGACTCCACTGCTCCCTTGACACTAATGCAGGCCAGAGTGGAGCACACCCCATGAGGTGGTAGCTCCCCTTTGTTGTAAAGAGAGCATAAATGAGTGTCTGTATCTAGTGTTACTTACTCTTCAGGGTTGTATACACCTGTAGACTCAGAGTCCTCACCAAATGGAGAAGCTTTGCATCACCTGTGACGTGGTTCTAGAACAGGTATTGTGAGTCAGATTCACCTAGAACTGTCAGAGACAACTGCTGCTAAGTCTGTGTTGGGCCCAGGATCACTATTGTAGATGCATACTGTCCCTGTTATGTCCATTCTGTTATCAGGTCCCTCAGACAATCTTGAGCCCTGATGTAAATGGACTTAACAATGTGAGAGTTAGGTCAGGTGTACCTGTCACTGCTACAGGTGGCCCTGTGGTTAGGCTTGGCATCCATCATTGTCCCCTTGTATAAACTCTCTGGATCTCCTAAGATTGTGCCACCCTTTGGGGATTAGTTTGCTCTATGTGTTTGTTGGTTGGGAAGTCAGAGACCCAGATCATGCAGGGTCTGTGGGCCTTGGTCACCTGGCCTCCATCGTGTGTTTGAATGATGCAAGTTTTCTCCTTCTGTTGAAGGTAACTACCAAAAGCAATAGACTCTGCCCCAGCCAGATTTATTTCTTTCTGTCCCGGCTGGGAGCTGCAACCTTGTCACCAAAGGGAAACAGAGTGAAAATCTATAATCTGTACAGACACTGTCTTTTACAACCACTTAACAGGTGCTGACACAACAAAATAAATTAAAACAAACCCAAAAACAATGGAATAGAAAATTCTAGCAACAATAACAAATACAAAATAAATAAAAGAATAAGAAAAGAAAAGAGACAAAAATGCAAACAAGCAGAATAATAAAAGACAAGAAACACAAATAATTAGAGAATTAAAAATGAACATAAAAGAGAATATGAAAAGGAAGAAGGAAGGAACATAAAGATATATAATACATATAAAAAATGAAAATAAACAATAGAAGAAGAAAAATGAAAATACTAATAAGTTATAGAGAAACCAAAGAACTTACATGCATGATCCATGGACATGAACCAAGATGGAAGGTTTACTGAAGGGAAGGAGAATACCAGACAGATGAGGGCAAAGGATGAAAAATTGGGACACCTGTAATGACATCATCAACAAAATATACTTTCAAAGAAATAAAAGTGAACAAATAGAGTAATATAAGAAAAAAGAAAATGAGATATGAAGAAAAATGAGAAAAAAATAAAAAATAAATGACAAAAGAAAAAATAGATTCTAAAATATTAATAAAGACAAATGTGTGGATCCTGTCCACAGACTGATGTGCCTGCTGTGATCACCCCCTGTACAAGATTGTGGTGAATTCCATTGGATCTTTCTCCACTCTTATCCAATCCTGACCACTTTTTGTCCAGTCCTGGGCCTCTGTAGAGGTTCTCTGTTGCAAGCCAATTTCAAATGCTGTCCTCACCAACCTTGGGCAAGGTATCAGGTCAGGGCTTCTAGTAGACCAGCAGGTGGAGCCTCTTTAGCTCAGAACTTAGGTCTGCTTCAGTCTTGCCTTTTGAGTGTCCCCTTTCTGAGTACCTCTTTCTTTCCCCTCAGAACTGTGGCCAGTGGGGCTATTCAGTACCGGCAGAGGTGATTCAAACATTCTTCGGGGTGGTTCTCCAGTGGAGCAGCACTTCCACTCCATCCAGTGCCTGCAGGGGGCTGAATTCTCTGAGGATCTAGGATCTTCTTCCCCATAATGTTACAGAACAAAGGTCCAAGGCAGAGGCAATATTTGGCCCACCCAGAGATGCCAAAAACTATTACTGAACACACACACACGTTCATTATGTCCAGCACCAGAGGAAAGACGTCTCTCAATGCCAGAGATCTGTGAAAAGGAAAGGTTAATTTAAAGATATACAGACTTAAAGTAGTGACCCAATGTCCCCATTAACATATCAAAGTTTTTTGGATGCCCACAGGTACCCACAGTGCTTTCCTCTCCCCCTGCCCTAATTTGAGGTACCGTGACTCCAGAAAAGAAGCACACATTCATCTTTCAGGCCCTTGGCACTGTCAGCTGTGTCACCATCCAGGCAAAATCTCTAATCCAAAGCCATGTGGCTTACTGGCAAAAGTTCTTTGTACCCATTTTCCAGGCAGTCTCTCCTGCTTCCCAGAGCATGGGACCAAAGGGAGAACCCCAAAACTGTGTGGTCCTCTTCTAACAAAGCTACAGATGTTTTCAGTCTGGCCAAACCACATGGCTCTTCTCTCCACCAGAGCTATGGAAAGAAAGGGTAGGGTTGCCACTCTAGCAAAGCTGAGTGGCAGTTCTCTGCTAAAGCCTCATGGTGATTCTCTCTTACATGGTTGCAGGGTACCCACTCTGCCAGAACCTGCATGGTTTTCTTTACAAAGCTGCATGTGGCTCTCCCCCTGCACTACCACAGTCTCGTGATCATCCTCCAGAGCTCTGGGGGTCACCACTTTGTCAAAACTTCGTGGATCTTTCAATGGCTGTGGCATCTGGGTTATAAATCCCCATGTCACTCCTCCTCTGCAGCCTCATTTCTGATTCCTCCTACAATCAGTTACACTTGCCAGCACTCCTGTATATTCCAAGTTTACTGGGCTGTCATTGTGAGTCTGGGCAGGTGTGGCCCCATGTCATGAAGCCAATCTTCTCCAAGCTCCCACGCAGGTGCTGTAACTTGGGGGCCCTGCCTTCCCAGTTGCCTCTTGGGGGGAGTGGCAACTTCCATTTCCCTGGCTCCAAGCATGACCACAGCTATTTAACATATCTAAACAACCTGAAAAAGGCTAGAGATATGTTAAATAATCATGCCATGGATTATCTGCAAGGTTGTGGCTGTACAAGACAGTCCTACATGTTCCTGCTCCATGTGTCCTTTCCCCCAATTCACAACTGTGGGGCAAGGGGTGAGGACATCTTATATGTCTCTCTATTATTTCCTAGACACCTTGAGTCTGGACCCCATCTTAGCTGCACCTTGTATCAATAATGCAGCTGCAGAGCCCAGAACATGCCCAACTGACTCCAGAATAGAAGTCCCTCTGGGAGATGAGGTCTGAAAAATCCAGCTTTCAAGGGGGATCCAAAAAAATCAGGCCTGCTTGGCACTGTAATCTCCCCAGCTCCTCCAGGGCTCCAAAAGGCCAAATGTCATCCCCTTGCCATTCAGCAATCAGGGATGTTCTGAATATCCATCCTAGGCTTTACCCCTTGCCTTGGAAGACCACAGGACTGGAAAGACCTAGCAATTTAATATGTAAGGATAAGGTGACTCCCATGAGCAAGTGGATAACACAGGTCCTTTTTCTCAAACCAAACAGTCTAGACTCTCTGTGACTCTCTGCCCACAGTCCTTCTAGAAAATAGAGGACCCCTCAAAGTCACTACTGGGTGTACCTAGTAGATGTCTTCTCTGTCCTGGAACTGCCTCATGGCTCCTCCAGCACTCATAGACCCTGGTCTTGTAGCTATGGGGTCACTCCCTCCCTGGGATGCTGCACCCTGAGTAGCCCAGGAGGACTGAATCACCACAGGTTCCAAAGGCAGATGTTAAATAAATTCCCTTCTTTATCTCTGTTGCTCTGGATTGAGGATCCCTGCATGGCTGAGACGCCCTATTCCAAGGGTGAGGGAGCTCCCCACTGCAATATCTCTTGGGGTTTCCTGTCACTGCACCTGCATGAGAGGGGGTTCACCCTCCCCTTTTTCCTCCCATCTTCTTCTACTCTCCTACTTTTAAATTTCAGAGCAGCTGCACTTCAACTGATTTTTCATGTTGACTGCTCTGCAGTTTAGCAGCAAGTTATATCTGGGCTGGAAGAAAGTAGACAGAGCTTCTCACTACTCTTCAGCCATCTTGGAATCTTTTCAAACTTTCTAATCAGGTAACACTTCTATAACATGAAATCCAATATTTTAACAAAGTTGTTCTTTCCCTCCTTTCCATCTTCCTCAATATTGGGAGAGCAAGGGTGGGATTGTGAAGGTGCAAGAGGGTCAATGCACAAGTCACCTATGCTCACTCTGTGAGCAAGTGCATGTTTATACCAGTGGTGGCCCTGCGTGTCAGCCCCACTGGAACTTCCCTGGGACACAGGGCCTTGAATAATGTCCAGTAGGCCAGGAGACACAGTGACCTCCTGTTAACAGGGCAGGCTGCAGGAAGCTAGTGGGTACACACTCAGGGCACAGATCACAGCAGTGGTGACAGTTTCCTTTCCTCTGGGTCCTGAGAGTCCTCAATTCACATGGGTTCCTCAATTCCTGTTACTACATAAAATAATGTGCAGAAATTGGGCATTTCTAGATCACTACAGTGGTGTGTTTGTACCTCCATGGTAGCCATTCTGAACTCCATTATTTGCGGAACTGGTTTTAGTTCGTTTTTTTTTGCACTTTTTGGATTAAAGAAGATGACATCTCATCTTGCAGTGTTGTGGTAAAACCCCAGTTCTGCTTTAATTGGGTTGGTGGTTTACATGGGGCCTCACATGGTGAGTTTTGTGCAAAATGTGACTGAGTAGCAGAATGGTTATACTACTGCACATCCAGTGCTCTCAGGGTCAGGGGGAGACTGAGGTAGGCCTCCAAATAGACTAATAATGACCCATCAACCATGGACACACTCCACTGCCCTCTCGCAGCATGGCCCAGCAACAAAACCCCTACGTTCTGGGCTCAACTCATGATTCAAAATCTTGAAAAGAGATATATGGCTCTACATTTGATCACACACTCAATTTATGTAGAGAAGTAAATATGCTTTGCAATGACCATATATGCACACATCCATATCCATGGAATCACACACAGTTCATTCAGATGGCAGTTTAGCTCCTGCTGCATCCAAGGAATGTAGTAGGGTCATATGCAACAGTGCCAAAGAAATACACACACACATTAAACTCTTCTGCAAAAGACAACTTTTATTTAACTATTGAAAGGAAATGGAAGTCCAATGTAAGTTCATAACATGTGTGAACAGTGATCATGTTATTTATTTCTTTTCTGGTTTGGATGCATTTCATTTAATTTTCTGCCAAAGTGCCCCTACTAGGAAATTTGTGCAGTGCTGTGTGCCAGGGTGAGAGTGGGCATCTTTGTCTTGCTCCTGATCTTAGAGATCTTAGAGAAGTTTCCATTATTTTCACCCCTGAGAATGATGCTACCTGTCGCCTTTAAACATTGCCTTCATTATATGAAGCAGTTTTATTTTGTTTTTGATTTGTTGAGTGTTGTTCTTCTCAGAAAAGTATGTTACATTTTGTCAATTTTTTTTTTGCATTTATTTACCACATCATGTGGAAAATACAGTATCACCACCAACTAGTGTTGGGTTCACTGAATATCCCTGTGCAGAGAATAAAACAAAATTCTATCATGTTCCACACAGAAAAATAAGCTCAAAGTGAATTAAAGATGTAAATGTAAGAGCTGAAAGTATAAACCCTTAGAAAACAACATAGAAGAAAACTTGATGGCATTGTATTTGTCAATAATTTATTTTTTTAATTATTTTTCTTTACTTTTAAATATATTTGATCAATTATGCTATTACAGTTGTCTCATTTTTTCCTCTCCATTTCTGTCTGCCCTGCATCTACCCTCCCACCCACATTCCCCTCCCTTAGTTTCTGCCCATGGGTTTTATATGTAAGTTTCTTGACTTCTACATTTTCTATAAGATTTTTAACCTTCCCCTGTCTATTTTGTATCTATAATTTATGCATCTTATTTCCTCTACCTTTCCCCCTATTTTTCCCCTTCCCCTCCCACTAATAGCCATCTATGTGACCTCCATTTCTGAGATTCTGTTTATGTCTAGTTGTTTGCTTAGCTTGTTTTTGTTATTTAGTTTGAGAGTTCTGAGTTTGTTATCATTTTATTGTTTATATTTTTGACCATTTTCTTTTACTTAGGTAAGTCCCTTTAACATTTCATATAATAAGAGCTTACTGATGATGAAGTCCTTTAACTTGATCTTAGCTGGGAAGCACTTTATCTTTCTTTCTATTCTAAATGACAGCCTTGATTGACAGAGTAATCCTAGATGTAGGTTCTTGCCTTTCATGACTTGGAACACTTCTTTCCAGCCCCTTTCTGATTGCAAGGTTTCTTTTGAGGAACCAGATGACAGTCTAATGGGAACTCCTTTGTAGTTAGCTGTCCCATTTTCTCTTGCTGCTTTTAAGATTCTCTCCTTCTCTTTAATCTTGGGTAACATAATTATGATGTTCCATGATGTGTGCTTTCTTGGGTCCAACTTCTTTTGGGGTCTCTGAGCTTCCTGGACTTCCTGGAAGCCTGTTTTCTTTGTCAGGTTGGTGAAGGTTTCCTTTATTATTTTTTTCAAATAAATTTTTAATATCTTGCTCTTCCTCATTTCCTTCTGGTACCATGACTCACATGTTGGAACATTTAGAGTTGTCTTGAAGGTTCCTAAACCTCTCCTCATATTTTTTTAATTCTTGTTTCTTCACCCTTTTTGTTGAACATTCCTTCTGCTCTAAATCATTGATTTGAGTCCCAGTTTACTCCCCCACACTGTTGGTTTCTTATACATTTTTCTTAATTTCACTTTTCATAGCCTTCATATTTTTCCTCTATTTTGCAACCATACTCAATGATTTCTATGAGCATACTGACCACCTGTGTTACAAACTCTGCATGTGATAGGTTGGCTATCTCTTCATCACTTAGTTTTATTTTTGGACATTTGGTCTTTTCTTTTATTTGCTCCATATATATTTTTTACTTTAAAAATAGTTTAAAAATAAAATAGCAACAAATCTGTACCTGTCAATTATCACTTTAAATTAAGTACATTAAATGTTCTAACCAAAATATAGGGTAGCTGAAAGGATAAGAAAAAAGACCCACATATATGCTCTCTCCAAGAGATGCACCTCCAATCAAAAGAAAAATACAGAATAACAGTTACGGGATGGGGAAAAGACATTTCCTCCAAACAGAAAACAAAATAAAGCTAGGGTAAACAGTACTTATACCCCAAAAAATAGACTTTAAAACCAAGGCTATATATAGTAATGGACAAAAAAGGATACTACTTAATGATATTGGGAACAATCCAACAAGACTATAAAACCCTAGTCAAGATTTTTTAAAAAGATTTTATTCACTTCCTTTCAGAGAGAGGGGAAGTGAGGGAGAGAGAGGGAGAGAACATCAATGTGAGAGAGATATATCGCTCATTTGCCATCTATGTCTCACACACCTTCACTTAGGGACCTGGACCACAACCCAGGCATGTGCCCTGAGTGGGAATCAAACCAGCAACCTTTTAGAACACAGGCTGGAACTCAATCCTCTGAGATACACATTCTAGGCCCCTAGTAATCATTTATCCATCCAACAAAGAAGTACCTAACTATGTAAGGCAAATCTTGATGGGACATAAAGGGAGAGATCAACAGAAATATGGTCATAGGGGACTTCCACCAAAATGGAGGCTTAGGTAGAAGCACTGTGCCTCCTCCCACAACCAAGTTTAAAAACAACAAAGTTTTAGCAACAAAAACGCAGCCAAAACCACAGAAAATAGAACTTCACGGAAGTCTGAAAACAACGAACCCTTCAGCCAAACCAATAAACTGGTGAAGAAGGGAGAAGTGAGACAGACCATAGGCCCCAGTGGCAGGAAGCAGAAAAAGGGACCGCCATTGTCCCTCTCTAACCCCACTCCCACCTACAGCGTCACAAACCAGCGACCAAAGTGGCCTCTCTCTGGCCCGCCCCCACATGCAGCATCACAAACAAGCGACCTGGGTAACCCGCCCTGCTAAACAACTAAGGCTCCTGATACTTAACAAGCACTAACAGATCAAAACCTGGCTCAAGCCCTGGCTGGCGTAGCTCAGTGGATTGAGCACAGGCCTGCGAACCAGAGTATCACGGTTCGATTCCCAGTCAGGGCACATGCCTGGGTTGCAGGCCAGTTCCCGGCAGGGGACGCATGAGAGGCAACCACACATTGATGTTTCTCTCCCACTCTTTCTCCTTCCCTTCCCCTCTCTCGAAAAATAAATAAAGAAAATATTTTTTTTTAAAAAACCTGGCTCAAGTAGAACTTAGAGCCCCAGAGCCGATAGATCTAAGCAATGAAGAAATACCCAAACTTTCAGATGCACAGTTCAAAACACAGGTGATCAGGATGTTCACAGAACTGGCTGATTTTAGTCACTAATTAGAGGAACATATGAAGGATAAACTAATTGAAATAAATGGAACTGCACAGGAATTGCACAGGAAACCAATAGTAATTGAAAGGAAACTGGGACTCAGACCAAAGGAGTGGACCAGAAAAAGGAAAAAAATGACCAAACAGAAAAGAATGTAGAAACAAGAATTCAAAAAAATGAGGAGAGGCTTAGGAACCTTCAGGACATCTTTAAACATTCCAACATCCAAACTATAGGGGTACCAGAAGGGGAAGAGGAACAGCCATGAGTGGAAAACTTATATGAACAAATAATAAAGGAGAATTTCCCCAATCTGGCATAGGAAATAGAATTCCAGGAAATCCAGGAAGCTCAGAGAGTCCCAAAGAAGTTGGACCCAAGAAGGAACACACCAAGGCACATCATTATTACATTAGCCAAGATTGAAATGAAAAAGAGAATTCTAGAAGCAGCAAGAGATAAGGGGACAGTCACCTACAAAGGAGTTCCCATCAGACTGTCAGCTGATTTCTCAAAAGACCTTACAGGCAAGAAGGGGCTGGAAAGAGGTATTTCAAGTCATGAAATCCAAAGACCTACATCCAAGATTGCTCTATCCAGCAAAACTTTCATTTAGAATGGAAGGACAGATAAAGTGCTTCTCTTTAAGAGAAGACCAAATTCAAGGAGTTCATCATCACCAAGCCCTTATTATATGAAATGTAAAAGGGACTTACTAAGGAAAAGAAGAGAAAAAAGATGAACAGTGAGAGTATAGAAAACTCACAGTTATTAAGAACAACACCTAAAACAAAAGCAAACTAAGAGAACAGCTAGATCAGGAGCAGAACCATAGAAATGGAGATCACATGGAGGGTTAGCAACAGGGGAGTGGGAGAAGGATAAGGGGGGAGAAGGTAGAGAAAATAAGTAGCATAGATGGTAGGTAGAAAATAGATAGGGGGGAGGACAAGAATAGTAGGAGAAATGTAGAATCTAAAGAACTTGAGACATGTGGTCATAAACTAAAGGGGAAGAATGGTGGAGGAGGGGTGTGCAGGGTGGAGAGAAATGAAGGGGGGAAGTAGAACAACTGTAATGGCATAATCAATAAAGTATATTTTTAAAAAAGAAAACCTTTAACCAGACTCATCAAGAAAAAAAGCAAAGGAAACCAAGTAAATAAAATCAGAAGTGCAAAAGCAGAAATAACAACTGACACACACAAAAATTACAAAGAATTGTTAAGAAAATATTATGAGCTCATATATGCCAACAAATTGGACAACCTGGAAAAATGAATAAATTCTTACCAACATACACTTTTTCAAATAAAATCAGAAAGAATCAGAGAATCTGAATAGACATATTACACCTAGTATGATTGAAGCGGTAATCAGAAAACAAACTCAACAAACAAAAGCCCTACACTAGATGGCTTTACATGTAGATGTTTTTAAACATCCAAAAAAACACTAACACCTCTTCTTCTCAAACTATTTCCAAATTTCAAGAGCAAGAAAGACTCCCAAAGTCATTTTATGAGACCTGTCATGTCCTAACTCCAAAGCCAGATAAAAAATAATAATTTTTTAAACTCCCCACAAAATTTTCAGCCATTATTCCTGATGAATATAGATGCTGAAATTGTCAACAAAATATTAGCAAACCAAATACAGCAATGCATCAAATAGATCATACATCATGATAAAGTGCTATTCATTCAAAGAAAGCAAGATTTGTACATTTGTAAATCAATAAATTGGAATCATAACATAAACAAAATTAAGAATAAAAACCACATGATTCTATCAACAATTGCAGAAAAAAACAGTGGATGAAATCCAGCACCCACTTATGTTAAAAACTCAGCCAAGTAGGAATAAAGGGAACACACCTAAATATAATAAAGATCATAAATGACAAACATAATGCCAACATCATACTCAGGGGACAAAAACTCAAAGTGTTTCCCTTAAGATCGGGCAAGACAAGGATGTCCACTTCCACTTCCCTCATTCAAAACGGTACTGTAAGTCCTAACCACAGCACTCAGACAAGGAGAAATGAAAGACATTTACATTCAAAAGTAAGAAGTCAAGCTGTATTTATTTGCAGATGAAATCATATTCTATGGAGAACCCTACAGATTTCATGAAGGAACTACTAGAACAGATAAACAAAATCAACAAAATACCAGAATACAAACAACATCCCCAAAAAACAGTTGCATTTTTATGTGCCAATAATGAACTATCAAAAAGGGCAATTTTTGATATTTCACAAAATTAAGAACACAATCCCATTCACAATTGCTTTAAAATAAATAAAATGCCTAGGAATAAATCTAAGCAAGGATGCAAAAGGCCTGTGCAAGGAAAATTAAAAGCCACTGAAGAAAGAAATTGAAGAAGACACAAATAAGTAGAAGCACATACAATGCACAAAGACAGGAATAATTAACATTGTTAAATGTCCATGCTATGCAAAGCAATCTACAGACTCAACATGATTTCTATCAAGATTTTAATGACATTGCACACAACTAGAACAAATATTTCAAAAATTGATATGAAGCACAAAAGATCCCACAGATCAACAGTGATCCTGAAAAAGAACAAAGTTGGAAGAATCACACTATTTAATATCAAACTATATTATAAGGCCATAGTAATCAAAACAACATGGCACTGGCATAAAAACAGAAACACAGTTCAATGAAACACAGTAGAGATCTCAGAAATGAAACCACAACTTTATAGTCTATTAATGTTTGACAGAGAAAGCAAGCACACACAATGGGCTAAAGATAGTTCACTTCAGAAATGGTATTGAAGGGGGATGCTGGGAAGATGGCGACAGAGTAAGACGGAGCTGATGCTAGCTCCTGTACTCATGGGTGAAAATCCTGTCAGATCTATAGAGAAACACACAATAAACCATTGGTTACCCAGCATTTATGAAATTAAAAGACCAGAGATTGTGACCGATGCTGAAACACCAGACAGCGGCAGAGTCAGCTACTGGAGCTGGGACACACGTGACCCCTGTGCTGCCTCCAGAGCAACAGGCCTGGGAGCTGGGAAGTCAGATATGGGAGCCGGACACTCCAAGCTCCTGTGATGGTCCTGGGTGAGAGAGGAGTCAGGAACCAGAGCTGGGACATTCTCGAACCCTGTGCCAATGTCATAGCTACTGGTCTGGGCAACAGAAGAGTCAGTTGTAGGAGCTGGGACACCACAGGCCCCTGTGAGTGGCCATAGAGATGCGCCTGGGCCCCAGGGAGCCAGCTACAGGAGCTGGGACATAATCAGCCCCTGTGCCGCTGCCATAGCGATGGGACAAGACAGTGGGAAGTCAGGTACGGAAGCCGAGATGCTCCAAATCCCTGTGATGACCCTGGGCAGCAGAGGAGCCAACTACGGAAGCCGGGACATTCTCAGCCCCTGTGCTGCTGCCATAGCTACAGGTCTGGACGCTGGGGAGTCAGGTACTGGAGCTGGGACATTCTAAGCCTCTGTGCCACTGCCCTAGAGACAGGACTAGATGCCGGGGAGTCAGGTACGGAAGCCAGGACACTCCAAACCCCTGAGATGGCCCTGGGCGGCAGAGGAGCCAGCTACGGGAGCTGGGACATTCCCAGCCCCTGTGCCGCTGCCATAGTAAAGGGCCTGGGTGCTTGAGGAGGTGGCTACTATAGCTGGGACATTAGCAGTTGTAGGCGACCAATGCAGGGACCAGCGCAAGGACCAGCGTGAGAGGAGGTGGAGATGAAGAACATTAAGAAACTTCAAGGAGTCTGCACCACTGAACTACACAGGTATCATACTACAGAAGTTCACACCATAAAACCAGAGTTTCAGAACAGATCAATTTTAGAAGCAGAGACTAACAAAAAAAGTCTCAAACAATGGGGAGACAAAGAAACAATCCCCAAATGAAAGAAAAAGCAGAAACTTCAGAATGAATCTTAGATGAAGTAGAGGCTGCTCAACTATCAGATAGTGAATTCAAAGCACTGGTTATTACGAAGTTCAAAGACCTCACAGTGAACGACCAGAAACTACAGGGGAACTACAATGATCTCTCTGCAAACTACAGCAATATGAAAAAGGAAATGGAAATTCTCAGCAATGGACAAGAGGAAATGAAGAATACAATTTCCTAATTGAAGAACACAGTAGAAAGTTTCCAAAGTAGGATAAATGAAGGAGAGGATAGGAATAGTCAGTTGGAAGACAAGATAGAAAGCATATCACAGAAAGAGCAAGAAAATGAAAAGAGGCTCAGAAATAATGAAGAGGGATTAAGAGAAATGCAAGACAATATGAAACGTAATAATATCCAAATAATAGGAATACCAGAAGGAGAAGAAGAAGAACAAGGGATAGAAAACGTACTTGAAAGAGTAATGAGAGAAAATTTTCCTAATTTGATAAGAGAAAAAGTCTCACAGATCCAGGAATCACAGAGAGTCCCATTCAAGAGGAACCCAAGGAGGCCCACTTCAAGACACATCATCATTAAAATGGCAAAATTCCAAGACAAACAGATAATCTTAAAGGCAGCAAGGGAGAAAAAATAAATAACATACAAGAGAGTCCCAATAAAGATATCCACTGATTTCTCAATGGAAACACTCCAACAAGAAGAGAATGGCAAGAAATATTCCAAGTAATGAGAAACAGAGGCCTACAACCAAGGCTACTTTACCCAGCAAGGCTCTCAATCAAGATAGATGGCCAAATAAAGAGCTTTCAAGACAAAAGAAGTCTAAAAGAATTTGCTGCCACCAAGCCAGCTCTACAAGAAATACTAAAAGGTCTGCTTTAAGGAAAGGAAGGGAAACAGACAGACAGAGAGGAACACAGGTACAAAAATGGCAATGAATAAGTACCTATCAATAATAACCTTAAACATAAATGGATTAAATGCTCCAATCAAAAGACACTGAATAGATGCATGGATAAAAAAGTATGACTCACACATATGCTGCCTACAAGAGACCCACCTCAGGACAAAAGACCATCACAGACTAAAAGTGAAAGGCTGGAAACAAATTTTCCAAGCAAATGGACAAGAAAAAAAAAAAGCTGGAGTAGCAATTCTGATATCAGACAAAATAGGCTTCAAAAAAAGAGTCATAAAGAGTGACCCAGAAGGTCACATCTTAATACTCAAGGGAAGAAGCCACCAAGAAGACATTGACATCATAAATATATATGCACCCAACATAGGAACACCCAAATATATAAAGAAAATCTTAGAGGACTTCAAGAAAGATATAGACAGCAACACAATTATAGTGGGGGATTTTAACACCCCACTATCAAAAATGGACAGATCTTCCAAACAAAATATCAACAAAGACATTGCGGCATTAAACAACACCCTTGATGAAATTGACCTAACTGATATATACAGAGCTCTTCACCCCAAAGAAGCTAAATACACATTCTTTTGAAATGCACATGGAACATTCTCAAAGATAGACCACATGATAGGACACAAAACGAGCCTCAATAAATTCAAGAAAATTGAAATCATACCAAGCATCTTCTCTGACCACAAGGGACTGAAAGTGGAAACCAACCCCAAAGGAAAAAACCCAAAACACCCAAAATCATGGAGACTGAATGGTATGCTATTAAACAATGAATGGGTCAAGAATGAAATTAGGGAAGAAATCAAAACGTTTCTGGAAACAAATGAAAATGATCTCACAACAACCCAAAACTTATGGGACACAGTGAAGGCAGTCCTGAGAGGGAAGTTTATAGCAATACAGGCCTACCTAAAAAAGATAGAAACATTTCAAATGAACAACCTAACCCTATGCCTGCAAGAACTCAAGGAACAACAACAAAAACAGCCCAAAGCAAGTAGAAGGAAGGAAATAACTAAGATCAAAGCAGAACTAAACGACATAGAGACTCAAAGCACAATTCTAAGGATCAATGAATCCAGGAGTTGGTTCTTTGAAAAGATAAACAAAATAGACAAGCCTTTAAGTAGGCTCATCAAGAAAAGAGGGGAACAGACACAAATAAACACAATCAGAAATGAAAGAGGAGAGATTACAACTGATACCACAGAAATAGAAAGGATTGTAAGAAATTACTATGAGGAACTGTATGCCAAGAAATTTGAGAACCTAGGGGAAATGGACACATTTCTAGAAAAATACAATCTTCCAAAACTCAGTGAAAAAGAAGCAGAAAATTTAAATACACCAATAACAGCAAAAGAAATTGAAGCAGTAATCAAAACACTCCCATCACACAAAAGCCCAGACCAGATGGTTTCACAGGAGAATTCTACAAAGCATTTAAGGAAGAGCTAACCCCTATTCTCCACAGACTATTCCAAAAAATCCAGAAGGATGGAAAACTCCTAAATTATTTTTATGAAGCCAGCATCATCTTAACTCCAAAACCAGATAGAGACACAACAAAGAAAGAAAACTTCAGGCCAATATCGCTGATGAACATAGATGCTAAAATCCTCAACAAAATATTGGCAAATCGCATCCAACAATATATCCAAAAGATCATACACCATGACCAAGTGGAATTCATCCCAGGGATGCAAGGATGGTTCAATATTCGCAAATCAGTAAATGTAATACATCACATAAATAAAAGCAAAGGCAAAAATCAAATGATCATATCAATAGATGCAGAAAAAGCTTTTGATAAGGTACAACACCCATTTATGATAAAAACACTCAGCAAAGTGGGAATACAGGGAGCATTTCTCAAAATAATAAAGGCCATATATGAGAGACCTACAGCCAATATCATACTCAATGGGAAAATACTAAAAGCTTTTCCACTAAGATCAGGAACAAGACAAGGATGTTCACTTTCACCACTTCTATTCAATATAGTATTGGAAGTTTTAGCCACAGCAAGCAAACAAGAAAGGAAAATAAAAGGCATCCAAATAGGAAAGGAGGAAGCAAAACTGTCACTGTTTGCAGATGACATGATGGTGTACATGGAAAATCCTATAGACTCTACCCCAAAACTGCTCCAACTAATCAATGAATTTGGCAAAACGGCAGGATACAAAGTCAATATTCAGAAATCAAAGGCATTGTTGTATACCAACAGTGAATCAGCAGAATCAGGAAGCAAGAAAAAAATCTCATTCGATATAGCAAAAAGAAAAATAAAATATCTGGGAATAAACCTAACTAAGGAGGTAAAAAACCTGTATGCAGAAAACTACACAGCCCTGAAGAACGAAATCAAGGAAGACACAAACAAATGGAAACATATACCTTGTTCATGGATTGGAAGAATTAACATCATCAAAATGTCCATACTACCCAAAGCAATATACAGATTCAATGCAATACCTATTAAATGCCAATGGCATATTTCACAGACATAGAACAAACACTTCGAAAATTCATATGGAACCATAAACGAGCCCGAATAGCAGCTGCACTTTTGAGAAAGAAGAACAAAGTAGGGCAGATTACAATACCTGATATCAAACTGTATTTTACAAGGCCACTGTAATCAAAACAACCTGGTACTGGCATAAAAACAGGCACATAGACCAATGGAACAGAACAGAGAGCCCAGAAATCAACCCAACTCTCTACAGTCAATTGATATTTGACAAAGGGGACAGTAACATAAAATGGAGTAAAGATAGCCTCTTCAACAAATAGTGTTGGGAGAACTAGAGAGCTACGTGCAAAAAAATGAAACTTGAGCACAGACTTACACCATACACCAAAATAAATTCAAGGTGGATAAAAGACTTAAACGTGTCGTGACACCATTAAAGTCCTAGAGGAGAACATTGGCAAGAAAATCTCAGATGTTTCACACAGCAACTTCTTTACTGATTTGTCCCCTAGAGCAAGGAATGTAAAGGAAAGAATAAACAAATGGGATCTCATCAAAATAAAAAGCTTCTTCATGGCTAAAGAAAACAGTATTAAATTAGCAAGACAACCAACTGTATGGGAAAACATATTTGCCAATGATACCTCAGAGAAAGGTTTAATCTCCAAAATATACAAAGAACTTACACGACTCCACTCTAAAATTTTTTCAGAGGTTCTAAATTCTCCTCTGTTTCTTTTTTATTTATTTATTTATTTTTTCATTTTTGTTTCTTCACTCTCTTTTGGTTGGGATTTTATTTCTTCCTTCTGCTCCAAATCATTGATTTGAGTCATGGTTTTCTTCAGTTCACTGTTGGTATATTTTTCTTTATTTTACTTTGCATAGCCTTCACTTCTTCCTTTATTTTATGGCTGTACTCAAGCATTTCTGTGAGAATTCTGATTATCAGGGTTTTGAACTCTATCTGATAGCTTGGCGATCTCCTCATTGCTTAGTAGTTTTTCTATACATTTTTTAAAAGATTTTATATATCCACTATTAGAGAGAAGGGAAATGAGAGAGAAAAGGGGAGAGGAGCATCAATGTGGGCTTTTTCCTGTACACCCTCAACCAGGGACTTAGCCTGCAACCCAGGCATACACCCTGACTGGGAATTGAAATAGTGATTCCCTGCTTACAGGCCAGAACTGAATTTACTGAGGCATACCAAGCAGGAATTTTCCTGAAATTTTGACCTGTTCTTTCATTTGGGCCATATTTTTTGTCTTGGTACTCCTGTTACATTGTAAGGGGTGGGGAATTAGGTATTTGTTGGGGTGAGGCAACCCACTTCACTGCACTGTGGCACTATATGTGGTGGAGAGGTCAGAGAGGGAACAGTGCCACTTGCTCAGCTTTCACCCTGCTTTCATTCATTACCCTTACTCCTACAAGCATATTGTGCCTTTTCTGGTGCTAATTTCTGGTTGCACAGGCTTGTTGTGTGTATTCTAGAATTCTGTGGGTTCCTCAAGAGGCTTTTCTTTGAGGCTATGAGTTTCTCCCATTGCTACAACCGCCACAGATTTTTACAGCTAGTTGTTTGAGGCTTTATTTTCCCACACTGGAACCCTGGGTTGTGCAGTCTGCCTCATTTCCCAGTCATGTCTCCCAGCTTAGGCACACCTGCAGGTGGAATATTCTGGTCTGCCAGGCATAGTCTTGCCACACATCCATTCTGCCCTGGCTTCCTATTTCCACCCCTGCCACCAGTCTGAATTAATGTTTCTTTAAATCTTTAGTCATCAGACTTCCACACAGTTTGCTTTTCTGGCAGTTTCTGCTTGTTTCTGGTTCTAAATTGGTTGTTATTATTCTTAGGAAGCAAAGCATATCTACCTATGCTTCCACCTTGGCCAGAAGCTCTCAACAACCTCACAGCTCAGCTCCATTGTAGTAAAGAAGGCTTAGCCTCATTTTCCTCCTCTCGTAGGAGTGTATTTGAAATCTTTCAAATCTTTCTAATCAAATCCTTGATATAGCTCTTGAATTTAGGCAGAAGAATAGTGCTACTATTGGCAGCCATTTCAAGGCACTTACTCTGTGCTGTACACCTTACATTTATTTTCTCAATGAGTGTTACCATTCCCTTTTACCAGGAGGTAAGGTTACATAGCTAGTAAATAGCAGATCCAGGATCTGAGCCCAATCCATTTGACTCCAAAACCCTGGCCCTTAACATAGCCTGTAGCACTTGCCAGATATTAGCCCAAGTAGAACATGAGAATGTCTGCTGAGGGAATAAGAGCATTGGCTGGGGCAGCCTTGGAAATAAGCCATCAACAGTCCCATAGCACATGCAGGTTCCCAAAAGCCATCCACCAATCTTGCAGCTCCACTCTCTGACATTCACTTACTTGGTTGACCCCTACTGCCTCTAGGAAATCTCTTTAAAAGCAAATGCCCAAGAGCAGGGTGGTGACTGGTGCCATCTGTGTTCCCTGAGAAGCCTGATGAAATGAGAAATGCAAGAAACTTATGAGGGATACAATCAGATTTAAATGTCAGGATCTCAGTACAGAACGCTCAGTAGGTGTTGTTTGTGCTCCTCAAAACCCCTGCTGAAGCCTTTCCTATGTCTGCTATAATGTTTGTTTACCTTTCTCTTTCCCAGGGATCAACAAGATCTTCAAGGTCAGGGGCTGGTTGTCTGTCTTTCTCTTCCCAGAATCTGAAATGCCTGCTGACTTGGGCAACTGAGAGCAGTATCAGTGAAGTGATGTGGGTGGAATTGTAGTCAGAATAGGTTGAAGAATGAATGAATGGGGAGGAATTTAAAATAAGGTTCAATATTTATTATACAAGCTTAGGGAACAGGATAGAAATGTGGATGAAACAAACAAAAGAGAGATAAGCCCAGAAAAGTCATGTTTGACTCTGAACATAGACTCCATTGAACACTATATTCTGTCATAGATGTAGGGAGTCCCTCCCCCAGTGCCATCCCTTTTGTGATGTGGCTTTACTGACTGTAGTTGAAACCCACAGGAAGAGAAAAGCCACTGTTCTGTTACTGAGATCGGGTAAATATGGAAGGGGACTAACAAAATGAAGTACCACATAAGTAAACTTCTGCAGGTAACAGATAATCATAAAGTGTAGCAGACTCACACTCATGATACATAGAAGTTCTGAATGTTTGCAAACTAATAAAACATTTTCAAGCTTTGTAGATTAGTGTACTTGAAGATTTCAGGTGAGTGCCTTTTGGAATGTTTTTTATATGAACGTGTCAATGAAATAATGAATGTTTTGCATTTGGGGGAGTTGTGTAGTATTTGGAATTTTGGCCAAAGGGAAAATGATTAGCTCATTTTAATGACTTCTGGAGAATATAAAAATTTAGTTTTTCGAGTCTCTTTTTTTCACCCCAAAGTTAAATGAAGGGTTCAGTAAGAAAAAATTGAAAGCAGAAACAAATGAACTGACTTGATCATAATTATTACCAATAAACTGGCCTGATCATAATTATTACAATGAAAAGTATTTCATGTACAATTTTTAAATATTTTACATATTTTATTTTTAGAAAAAGGAGAAGTGTGGGAGAAAAGCATTATTGATATGATAGAGAAACATTAGTTGGTTGTTCCTTGTATGTACCCTGAGAGGGACCAAACTTGCAACCCAGGCATATGCCCTGACTCTGGATCAAACCAGTGACCTTTCCCTTTGTGGAACAGAGCCCAAGTCAGCCACATCATAAAGGGCTCAGAGTAATTTTTAAACTATGTCAACATCCATTTTCTGATTTAATACATACTTATAAACACAGAAGTTATAATTAACTCAGGCTTGCTGTAATAATATCCACAAAAGATACAAGGGAACTGAGGGCCAGATACAGCTTCATTCTCAGCAACACCGTCCGTTTAAAAAATTGCCCAAACCAGTATTCTTTTCTGATGTGTAATCATCCTCCCATCTGTTCTCCCTTCCTTCCCTCTGCTTTCTTTCCTTTACTTTCTTCCATTCTAATCCTCAGACTTTCTAACAGACATTCAAATTTTATCAGTTGTCTCAATAACATTCTTCATATATATATACTCACATATATATACTCACATATATATACTCACATATTTCTTTTCTGGAACACAAGTTGCATTTAGAATGTGTCTCTAGACTCCTTTAGCTTGGAGGAAACTAGAGACAAATTTCTCAGCCTTTTCCAATATTTCCTTTTTTAATCTATGTTACTGTTGTTCATTTACAGTTGTCTGTAGTTTCTCCCCACTTCTCCCTCTTCCAAACCCACCTCCCTCCCTTGCTTCCACCTTCCCCCACAGTTTTGCCCTTTATAGTAGTTCCTGAAAAACACTTCTTCTCACTATTCCTTCGCCCCTCTGCTCTGGCTATTGGTAGATTGTTCTTAATCTCAATGACTGCTTATATTTTGTTTGTTTTTTTGTTGTTGATTATGTTCCAGTTAAAGGTGACATTATATGGTATTTGTCCCTTACCACCTAATTTATTTCACTTAGCATAATGCTTTCCAGTTCCATCCATGCTTTTGCAAAATGTAGAAGATCCTTCTTTCTCTCTGCTGCATAGAATTCCATTGTGTAAATGTACCATAGTTTTCTTATCCATTCATTTACTAATAGGCACTTAGGTTGCTTCCAGCACTTGGCTGTTGTAAATTGTACTGCTACTAACTTTGGGATGCATAGGTTCTTTTGGATTGGTGTTTCAGAGCTCTTAGGATATATTCCTAGCATTGAAATTGCTGGGTCAAAAGGGAGATCCATTTTTAGGTTTCTGAGGAAATTCCATACTTTTTTTGAAACTGCTTGTAACAGTCTGCATTTCCATCAACAGTGCACTAGGATTTCTTTTTCTCCAAATTCTCTCCCACAATTGTTTATTGATTTGTTTATGATGGCCTTTCTGAGCAGTGTAAAGTGGTATCTCACTGTGTTTTTAATTTGCATCTCTGTGATAGCTAGTGATCCTGAGCATCTTTTCATGTGTCTCTGGACCCTCTGCATGTCCTCCTTGGAGAAGTGCCTGTTCAGGTCCTTTACCCATTTTTTAATTTTTTTTGTCTTCCTGGAGTGGAGTTGTGTGAGTTCTTTATATGTTTTGAAGGGCATGGCCTTGTCTGAGGTGCCATTGGCAAATATGTATTCCCATATGGCTGGCTTTTTGTTTAAATGCTGTTTTCTTAGCCATGCAGAAACTTCTTAATTCGATGAAGTCCCATTTGTTTACTCTTTCCTTTACACCCCTTACTTTAGTGGACATATCCATGAAAATGTTGATGAATGGAATGTCTAAGATTTTCCTGCCAATGTTTTCCACTAGGATTTTTATGATGTTATGACTTATATTCAAGTCTGTTATCCACCTTGAATTTATTTTTTGTGTATAGTACAAATTGGTGCTCAAGTTTCATTTTCTTTTTTCATGTAGCTTTTTGCATGTGCACACACACAGGAATTCTTCCAGCCAAGAAACCAGAGAGAAAGCACAGTTTTCTCCTACTGAGTACAGCTGCACAGGAAGAACAGAAGGTGTCAGGCTGAAGGAACTGTGGCCTGGGCTAGACTAGAACATCAGCTGACATTACCAGGGATGGATCCAGAAAGAGAAGACAGTGGCAAACCCTAGACTCTGCTGAAAAAATTCCACCATGGTCTTCAATATTTGTGTTATTTTCTCCTTCAGAGCTTTTTAATGTTTTTCTTTTGAAGCTTTAGAAAGACCTATTTATTTATTTTTAAATTTTTTATTGATTATCTTGTTATAGTTGTTCTATTTCCCCCTTCATTCCCCTCCACCCTACCCCCCATCCACACCATTACCCCCCTTTAGTTTATGTCCATGTGTCTCAAGTTCTTTAGATTCTATATTTCCCATGCTATTCTTGCTCCCCCATCTATTTTCTATCTACAGTCTATGCTACTTATTTTCTGTACCTTCTCCCCCCTTCTCCTCCTCCCACTCCCCTGTTCTAACCCTCCTTGAGATCTTCATTTCTATGTTTCCACTCCTGATCTAGCTGTCCTTTTAGTTTGCTTTTGTTTTAGTTGTGGTTCTTAATAACTGTGAGTTTGCTGTCCTTTCACTGTTCATCTTTTTTATCTTCTTTTTTCTTAGGTAAGTCCCTTTAACATTTTATATAATAAGGACTTGGTGATGGTGAACTCCTTTAATCTGAGAAGCACTTTATTCGCCCTTCCATTCTAAATAAAAGCTCTACTGGATAGAGCAATCTTGGTTGTAGGTCTTTGGTTTTCACGACTTGGAATACTTCTTCCCAGCCCCTTGCCTGTAAGGTCTCTTTTGAGAAATCTGCTGACAGTCTGATGGGAACTTCTTTGTAGGTGACTGTCTCCTTAACTCTTGCTGCTTCTAGGATTCTCTCCTTCATTTTAAACTGGGTAATATAATTATGATGTGCCTTGGTGTGTTTCTTCTTGGGTCCAACTTCTTTGGGACTCTGCGAGCTTTCTGGATTTCCTGGAAGTTTATTTTCTTTGCCAGAATGAAGAAGTTCTCTTTTATTATTTGCTCAAATAAGGTTTCCACTCGTGACTGTTCCTATTCCCCTTCTGGTACCCCTATAATTTGGATGTTGGAACGTTTAAAGTTGTCCTGGAGGTTCCTAAGCCTCTCCTCATTTTTTTGAATTCTTGATTCTTTATTTTTCTCTGTCTGGTCATTTTTTCCTTCCTTCTGGTCCACTCCCTTGATTTGAGTGCCAGTCTCCTTTCCATTACTATTGGTTTCCTGTGCAATTCCATTCATTTCAATTAGTTTAGACTTCATATATTCCTCTAATTTGTGACTAAAATCAACCAGTTCTGTGAGTATACTGATCACCTGTGTTTTGAACTGTGCATCTGAAAGTTTGGGTATTTCTTCATTGCTTAGGTTTATAGGCTTTGGGGCTCTGAGTTGTTCTTGAGCCATGTTTTGATCTGTTTGTGCCAGTTACATATGAGGAGAGGTGCCTTTGGTGTTCACCAGGGCAGGGCTGCCCAGGTCACTGGTTTGTGATGCTGTATGTGGGGGTGGGGTCAGAGAGGGAGCAATGGCAGTCTTCTCTGCTCACCCGGTCAGCCTCACCACTTGCCCCCACCTGTTTATCTGGGTGCAAATGTGTGAGCTTGCCACCCTGCTCTGGGGCCTGCGGGGTATGTCTCAATGCACATCTCTTCACTGGTTTATCTGTGCGCAAATGCATGACCTCAGACAGCCAGCTGTGCTGGGCCTTCCCTGGGTCTGCCAGTAACTATCCACACCCTCAGCTGCTTGCGTGCCACCCAGGTTGGGGGATCATTTTTGCCTGACCTGCTTCACTGCTGGCTTCACCCCTCTCACTGTTTTAGCTCAGCGGTTTGTTGTTTTCGGACTCTGTATTGTTCAATTTTCTGTGGTTTAGTTGCACTTATTGTTGTTTAAACTTTATTGTTTTTAGATTTGTTTGTGCGAGGAAGCATAGTATTTTCACCTACACCTCCATCTTGGCAGAAGTCTCCAGGGCATCTTTAAACAATCCAACATCTGAATTATATGGGTACTAGAAGGAGAAGAGGAAGAGCAACAATTGGAAAAGTTACGTAAACACATAATAAAGGAGAACTTCTTCATTCTGGCAAAGGAAATTGATTTTCAGGAAATTCAGAAAACTCAGAGAGTCAGTCCCAAAGAAGTTGGACCAGAGGAAGAATACACCAAGGCAAATCATAATTACATTATCTAAAATTAAAGATAATGAGAGAATCTTAAAAGCAGCAAGAGAAAAGGAGACAGTTACCTACAAAGGAGTTTCTATCATTCTGTCAACTGATTTCTCAAAAGAAACTTTGCAGGCAACAAGGGACTGAAAATAAGTATTCCAAGTCATAAAAGGCAAGGACCTACATCCAAGATTGCTCTGTCCAGCAAAGCTTTCACTTGGAATGAAGGGCAGATAATGTGCTTCCCAGATAAGGTCAAGTTAAAGGAGTTCATCATCATCAAGACCTTATCATAGGAAACATTAAAGATATTTATCTAAGAAAAAGAAGGTAAAACCTATAAACAGTAAAATAATAGCAAATTCACAGTTATTAACAACTACACCTAAAACCAAAACAAAGTAAGCAAACAATTGGAACAGAAACAGAACTACAATAATGGAGATCATATGGACGGTTATCAACAGGGAAATGGGAGGGAGAGAGATAAGGAAAAGGTGAAGAGAATAAGTAGCATTAATTGTAACTAGAAAATGGGGGTGGGTAAGAATAGTATAGGAAATGTATTAGCCAAAGAACATATATGTCTGACCCATGGACATGAACTAACGGAGTGGGGATGTGGGTGACAGTGGGTGTGCAGGGTGGACGGGAATAAAGGGGGGAAATGGAACAACTCTAATAGCATAATCAATAAAATATATTTTTAAAAGAAATATAAAAATACTAATAAAATAAAAGATGTAGGAATAATGTAAAAAAATAATACAAATATACAATAACTTGGAAGTTCTCTGGAGTAGCAAAGTGAAATTTGTCCCAGTGTCTCAGCTTTTGGGATGACCCTCCTCGGGTCCAACTGTGGTCTTTTCACTGCTCCAGATTTTATTGTCTCAGTTGTGGGGAATAAAAAATGGAAGGAAGAAAGAAGAAATATAAAGGGAAAAAAGAAAGAAGGGAAGAAGAAATAAAAAAAGAAAGAAGGAAAGAGGACATTGCGTGCTCGCTCGCGCCAGGCGAGTGTCCGCGTCTCCCTCGCGAACTCCGTGAAAGGAATTGGCGCCGTTCGACACCAGGCGGGTCCGCTCTGCAGCAGGAACCCTCCTCCACCCGCAGCCGCAGCTGCCGCCCGGGCCGAGAAGCAGTCGCAGCAGCCGCGGCCAGTGGCCGAGTGAGCGGAGCCGAGTTTGAGCAAGCGCCTAGCGGTGAACCGAGGCCCTCACCATGAGTTCCTCGCCTGTTAATGTAAAAAAGCTGAAGGTGTCGGAGCTGAAAGAGGAGCTCAAGAAGCGGCGCCTTTCCGACAAGGGTCTCAAGGCCGACCTCATGGAGCGGCTCCAGGCCGCGCTGGACAACGAGGAGGCCGGCCGGCCTGCCATGGAGCCGGGAACGGCAGCCTAGACCTGGGCGGGGATTCCGCCGGGCGCTCGGGAGCAGGCCTCAAGCAGGAGGCCGCGACTGGCGGCGACGAAGAGGAGGAGGAAGAAGAGGAGGAGGAAGGGATCGCCGCCCTGGATGGCGACCAGATGGAGCTAGGGGAGGAGAACGGGGCCGCGGGGGCGGCCGACTCGGGCCCGATGGAAGAGGAGGAAGCCGCCTCGGAGGACGAGAACGGCGACGACCAGGGTTTCCAGGAGGGGGAGGATGAGCTCGGAGAGGAGGAGGAAGGCGCGGGCGACGAGAATGGGCACGGGGAACAGCAGGCTCAACCGCCGGCGACGCCGCAGCAACAGCTCCAACAGCAGCGCGGGCCGCCAAGGAAGCCGCGGGGAAGGCCAGCGGCCCCACTTCGCTGCTCGCGGTGACGGTGGCGCCACCCGGGGCCAGCCAGGGCCAGCAGCAGTGGGGGGGGGAGACAGCAAAACATAGCAGAAAGGCAGAGATAAGAAGAGAGTGTTAGAGACCTCGGGAAGACCATGGCTGTGGGTATTTTTAGTACATTGAAGAGAACAAGTATAGCAGAGCCAAATCTAAGTCACCTGTTGAAGAAGATGAACACTTCAATGACACAGTGGTTTGTCTTGACACTTATAATTGTGATCTGCATTTTAAAATACTGAGAGATGGCCTCAGTGCTTCTTCTCTTACTATGGAAAGTTTTGCTTTTCTTTGGGCTGGAGGAAGGGCTTCTTATGGTATGTCAAAAGGCAAAGTCTGTTTTGAAATGAAGGTTACGGAGAAGATCCCAAAATATCTTTATACAAAAATATCTTTTGTACAAAATATCGTATATACAAAAGACATTGACATACATGAACTTCAGATTGGCTGGTCTCTAACCACAAGTGGAATGTTACTTGGTAAAGAAGAATTTTCTTATAGATATTCTCTAAAAGGAATAAAAACACGCAACTGTGATACTGAAGATTATGGAGAAAATTTTGACAAAAATAATGTGATTACATGTTTTGCTAACTTTGAAAGTAATAAAGTAGAATTCTCCTATGCAAAGGATGGACAAGGCCTTGATGTGACCTTCAAAATCAGTAAGGAAGTTCTTGCTGGATGGCCACTCTTCCCACATATTCTCTGCCACAACTTCACTGTCGGGTTCAATTTCGGTCAGAAGGAAAAATTCATATTTTCCAATACCTGAGGACTATACTTTCATCCAGAATGTTCCCTTGGAGGACCATGTTAGAGGTCTAAAGTGCTCTGAAGAGAAGAAAGATTGTGAAGTAGTTATAATAATTAGCTTGCCAAGAGCTAATTATTGCAAGAGACACACTTGTCCTGTGTGTCCCAGGACACACAGCAGAAAGTCCTGGGAAGTACAACATTCTTGGAACAAATACATAATAGATAAAATGTAGTGGCAGGTTTCAAGAAGCAAATGGCAGATGCTGGAAAACTGAACACGCTGTTGCAGAGGGCTCCACAGTGTCTTGGAAAGTTTATTGAGATTGTGCCCATAAGAAGCGAAATTTCATTCTGGATCAGACTAATGTGTCTGCTGCTGCCCAAAGGAGAAAAAATGTGCCTGTTCGTAGGCGTTCAACAAAAAGCTGTTGTAATTTGCCCAAAGGATGAAGACTATAGACAGAGGATGCAGAAGCAGAAGTTGAAGGGAAAGACCTACCAGAACACGTGGTTCTCAAAATTAAAGGAAACTCTACACTGCCAGAGGTAGCTGAGTGCTTTGATGAGATAACCTACAATGGAGCTTCAGAGAGAGGAAGCCCAAAAACTTCTGAAGTAGTATAAGGAAGAGAGCAAGAAGGCTCTTCACCCAGAAAAGAAGCAGAACACTGGCTCAAATAAGAGCAATAAAAACAATAGTGGCAAGAACCAGTTTAACAGAGGTGGCGGCCATAGAGGGCTTAGTGGATTCAATATGCGTGGTCAGAATTTCAGAGGAGGAGCTCCTGGCAATCCTGGTGGATATAACAGGGGCAACATGCCACAGAAAGGTGGTGGTGGAGGTGGAAGTGTTGGAATTGGCTATCTGTATCCTCGTGGCCCTGTTTTTAGCAGCTGAGGTGGTTATTCAAACAGGGAGGAAGTACAACAGAAGTGGAAGGCCCAACAGAGGAAACTACAACCAGAACTTCAGAGGATGAGGAAACAATTGTGGCTCTAAAAACCAATCTCAGGGCTACAACTAGTGGCAGCAGGATCAATTCTGGGGTCAGAAGACATGGAGTCAGCATTAACACCAAGGATATTATTGAATACCCAAATAAAATGAACTGATACATGTTTCTACAAAACCTTCACAAGAAGTCGACTGTTTTCTTTAGTAGGCTAACTTTTTCAACATTTCACAAGAGGAAGTATCTGCAGGTTTCTTTTTTAGAAGCTTTGTGGGTTGATTTTTTTCTTTTCTTTTTTGTACGTTTTTAATTGCAGTTTTAAAGTGAATCGTAAGAGAACCTCAGCATTGTGCACGATAAGAGAATGTGTCAGTATTTGAGGGTTCTACATTTTATCTGTAAAATGTGACTTTCTTATCACAACAAAAGTAAAATGTTCCTTTGTACCTGGTATCTTTTATTAAGAATTTACTCCCCCCATTTCTCACAGAGATAACAGTCGGGAGTCATTGTCACAGTATAATAGAAATGTTAGCAGCCAGATTCATGGAAGGACCACGTGGTCCTCATGCTCATATTACACTCCATCCTCTCTGTAGTTTGCTGAGTAGTGGAGGGGGTATGCTAAATAGTAGTTCCTGGCAATACCTGGGAAGGCTTTTTCTTTTTAAATAACAATGGAATTGGCATAATTGAATGAAAATAAAAGTTGGAACCAAGATAGAGAAGATGGAGTGTATGTAGAAGGGCTGTTTAAAATGTAAAACTTGGTTGTATTATTTGTGGAGGCTCAAACTTGTGAAGGTTAAATACCCTAATTTTTCCATTTGTTCTGCACTTTGATCCTGAAAAGAAATCTGGCTTTGCCCATTTCTTACTTTAAAAAAAAAAACTTGTTAAAAAAAAGCCTTCTGCTGCTTCAAACCAGCCTAGCCAGTTTTGCTGGTCTTCCTGGCTGCAGCAGTCTGAGGAAGAATTGGTTTCACTTTTCTCCCTTCCTGAGCTGCCTTTACCCAGTCCCCAACCCATTTCCTCAGTTTGCTGCTGGGCCCCCAGTGCCCTTATGGGTCCAGCCTAGGCCTTCAGTCCACCAGTTATGCTGTCTTGAGGTGCACCAAAGTAGGGGCAATTTACACACCACGTTCTTGCTCTTTGCTGACCTAGATGCTAGGGGACTCTCAGAGCCCCTTCAGGCTATTTCAGCCCCCCCCCCCCCCCCGCTGAGTTCAGTCTTTCTGGTAATTGCTGACTCCTTGAGCCCTGCAGTTCTCCTCTGCAGGGTAGTTTTTGCCTTCCTCTAAGAGAGCCAGTGGACTATGCAAGGTAGGGGTGCCACTGTGGCTGCTTTTGTGGATTCAAAAGAGATCCTCCTCTACTGCTTCCCCGGGGTGTAGGGGATTTTGGTGCTCCATGCCTCTGGGTGGTACCAGTGGCCAGAGGGACAGCTGTAGGCCCTGCAGCATCAGGAATGTCCCCTCCCGGTACTGCGGGCATGCTAGGCTGCTGCTACTGGGGCAGGATGGGCAGCCACCTGTCCCACAGGTTTGTGTGTGCTCTCTCCCTGGGGTTTCAGGATTAAGCACAGGGCCTTCGACACCATCCTGGGAGTGCCACACAACTGGGCAGGATTAGGGGCAGCTAACCCTAACAGAGGCGGGGGCAGCTACTGTGGGAGAATTTCCCAAACAGCCACTAAGTGCCCTTTTCTCACTTTTTCTTTTTGAAAAATTCCTCCTGCTCAAGCCTGCCACTCCACACAAGGGCCTGGCCTCTCACACAGACCAAATCTCCAACCAGACTGGGGACTATCTGGGTCAGGGCCCATCATAGGACAACTCTCAACTCTCCACAGTCAGCATCCACAGTCTCAGTGGGTGCACACAGCCCCTGTGTGCTTACTACTTCATTTTTATTGCCTCGCCCCCTTCAACTTCAAGCAACCAGTACCCTCCTGGTGCTGCTCAAACCTTGCTTGGTAGGGGAAGGAACAGCTGACCTAGCTGTCTTCCAAAAACCCTGTGGCAGACCCAGTGGGCACTGGACCTGGGGTTAAAGAAGCCCTAGTTTCCACATTGGCCCCAGGGAACTTATAGTCCTGAAGCACTCTCCTTACCATCTGGTTTTTCAATGTCCCCTAAATTTTTTTTTATCTCCAAGCTTCATATATGCTGGGATACCACTAGCTGTTCACTGTGTTCCTCAGAAGATTGGCTAGGTGCTTCACCAGTGTGCAGGGGGTAGTGGACTCCACTCCCACTTATCTTGCCACCATCTTCCTGAGGGTTCAAACTGACTTTGACTTGAACCCTTTCTTTTTTAAAGAAATGGAAAGGAGTGAGTCTACCACCAAAATTCTGGTCACATGTGAGTTGCATTTCATCTACTTCAAGAAATGTGGCCAACTGAGCTGACTAAAAAGTAAATAAGTGTGATGTGTGGAGGAAGCCTCCAGAGTCAAAATAATAAAACTGTAGGTTATAAAATCACATGTTGTTAACAATTGGTGATGGAAATCCTTAGGCTTCAGAAATGAAGACAACACTCCAAACATTGAACAGAAACTTGTGGGACTCCACAAGATTCTCAGATTTGGTCCTCAAACTAAGATTTTCAGAACCAGAGGAAGAACAGAAAAGAGAGAAGTCAGCTGGTACTGAGCCACCTGCTTAATGTGCAAATGTGTTCAAGAGCTAAAGAGCATACAAGAGAATTCTGTGCATTGGCCTAGGAAGCATCAAGAAAACTTCCAGTCTATAGGTGCCTTGCATTAAAAAAGTTACCTGCAAGAATGCATACCCTGAGACTATACCATGTGGAGAGGTGAATTTATAGCACCAAGAGAGAGTAGAAACCACAATTTGGGAATTAAACATGAAGACTGGTCCAGAATAGTAGATATCCTGACAGAAACAAATATAAAGCTGCTCATTAAAAACACTTTACACCACCGTGAGCTTAGAGACACCCCATAGAAAGGACAGCCCCACATACAATAAACCGAAACTCAAATTGACACAATCAAAACACTACATGCAAGCATGATCCACACTACATGAGAGCCACCATGAAAGAGAGATGGGCAGAATCAATACAGAAGAATTAACACTCTTGAATGACAAAAAGTTTTGACTAGTATTAATACAGGGTGCAGCCGGGAGGGAGCAAAAAAAGATTTGGAATGGTGTCCAGAATTCAAAGTGTATAGGAATATTAAAGAGACATAAAGATGTCCTCACCCTCCCCCCCCCCACAGGTGTGAGTTGAGGGGAAGGGACATATGGAGCAGGAACATGCAGGGCTGTTTTGTACAGCCACAGCCTTGCAGCTAATCCATGACATTGTCTTTTAACATATCTATAGCCTTTGGCGGTCACTTGGATATGTTAAATGGCTGTGGCCAGGCTTGGAGCTGGGGGATGAAGATGTAACTTCCCCCAAGATGTAACTGGGGGCAGGTCCCCCAAGTTACAGCGCCTGCGCCTGCGTAGGGGCTTGGAGAAGATTGGCTCGAGAACATGGAATGATTACTGCCCAGACTAACGACGGCAGCCCAGTAAACTTGTATTAATACAGAAATACTGGCAGGTGTAACTGATCTTCGGGGGAGTCAGAAATAGGGGTACAGAGGAAGATGGGTGCGAGGATTTAAAAGCCAGACACAGCAGCCATTGGGAGAGAGAGCCACGCGGTTTCAGCAGAGTGATGACCCCCTCTTGGTGAGGTGAAAGAGGGAGCCATGTGGTTTTGACAGAGTGCAGACCCCCTCTTTCCCAGGTGAAAGGGTAAAACCATGCAGCTTTGCCAGAATGGAGATCCCTGCAGCCAGGTGAAGAAGAAAACCACATGCTTTGGGTGGAGTGCGGACCCCTGCAGCTTTGGTAAAAAAGGCCCATGCGGCTTTGGGGTACCCCTTTGGCCGCGGGGCCTGAAAAGCAGGAGAGACTTTGACTAGAACGTGGTAGAAAGAACTCTTGCCAGTGGACCGTGAGAAGGTGCCACATGACTGGATTAACTCGAGAGATCCTGTCTACATGGTGATACAGCTGATGGTGCCAGCGGTCTGAAACACAGACGTGTGTTCTTTTCCTGATTTATGGTACCTGGAGTTGGGACAGTGGGAGAAGGGAGCACTGTGTGGGTGTAGGTGTATACCCTAAAGTACTTTGCTATTTTAGTGGAGGCATTAAGCCTAAAAAGCATTAAATAAACATTTTGTTCCCTTTTCACAAATCTCTGGCATTGAGAGATGTCTTTCCAATTGGCAGCGGACAGAAGAGCCCAGTAGATATTCTGTCCTTGAGAGGAGCCCCTGTTGTGTAGCAATATTTGGCATCCCCAGGTGGGCCGAATATTGTATTGCCCCCCTCCCTTGGACCTCTTGCTCGGTAACAGTATGGTTCATTGGGTTGGGTATTGTCCTGCAAATTGAAGCATAACTGGTTTGATTTCCTGTCAGAGTATATGCCTGGATTGTGGGTCAGGTGCCCAATAGGAATGAGCAAGATACAACCAATTGATGATTCTCTCCCTCTCTTTGTCCCTTCTCCTCTCTCTAAAATGAACAAATAAATAAATAAGTAAATAGAAAATACAAAAATCTGAAGGACACCATTATAATGACACATTTCAGCTTATTGCAGATCAAAGAAAGAATAAAACTTGCATCTATACAAAGAAATGGCAGGGTGGAGGGGAACGGAGGGGGGAGTAGAACAAATGTAATGGCATAATCAATAAAATAAAAATATATATTAAAAAAGAAAAAAGAAATGAAGTATTACAAGTGGAATATGTGAGTTAAAAGAAAACTTATTTTAATTTCTCTAAAAGAAAAATTAATCTTTATGTTATCATAACAATGCACTTTGTACTGAAAACTTACATAAAAGCAAAATATGTTACAAAAATATCACAAAGACCAGTCACAAGGAATTAAGAATATACTATTATATATATTCCTTATACATTCTAGGAATGTTATATCATTATTTGAGGATGGGCTTAGATTATTTTCAAATGCATATTATAAACCCAAAGTTTAGAACTAAATAAATACAAAGGACTATAAGAAATTATTACAAAGAGCTATATGCCAAGAAATTTGAAAACCTAGGTGAAATGAACAAATTTCCTGAAAAATATGATTTTCCAAAACTCAATGAAAAAGAAGCAGAAAATCTGAACAGACCGATAACAGATGAATTTGAAGCAGTAATCAAAAAACTCCCATCACACAAAAGCCCTGGACCAGATGGTTCCACAGGAGAATGCTACAAAGCATTTAAGGAAGAGCTAGCCCCTGTCTTTCACAGACTATTCCATAAACTCCAAGAAGGTGGAAGACTCCGAAACTCTTTTTATGAAGCCAGCATCACCATAATCTCAAAACTAGATAAAGACACAACAAAGAAAGGAAACTTCAGATCAATATCACTGATGAACACAGATGCTGAAATCCTCAACAAAATATTGGCAAGATGCATGCATCAGTATATTAAAAAGATCATACACCATGATTAAGAGGGACTCATTCCAGATGCAAGGACAATACAATATTTGCAAATCAGTAAACGTAATACAGAGTTCTGGCCAGATGGAGAAGTAGGTAGAAATCTTTTGCTTCCTCACACAACCAAAAAGAGTATAATAACTGATCTAAAATCAATAAACGATCAGAAGTGACAGAAAACATCAAACTGCATGGAACTCTGACAATCAAGGAATTAAAGAAACAGTCAACCAGACCAAGACCAGTAAGATGGGTGGGTGGAGAGAACCCATAGAGAGGCAGCAGACCTCAGGCAGGGCTGGCTGAGAGAACCTGCAGCAAGGTGGTGGGTTCCAATTAAAAAATGGCCAATGGGCCTTCTTTTCCAAGAAGGACATACAGACAGCCCAGAGACATATGAAAGTATGCTCAGTATCAATAGCCATCAGAGAGATTAAAAGTAAAACCGCAATGAGATACCACTTCACACTGGTCAGAATGGCCATCATCAACAAATCAACACACAGCAAGTGCTGGCAATGATGTACAGAATACGGAACCCTAGTACACTCTTGGTGAAATTTCAGACTGGTGAAGCCACTCAGAAAGACAGTGTGGAATTTCCTCAACAAACTAAAAACGAAACTGCCCATTGACATGGCAATTTCCCTCCAGGGATTATACCCCAAGAATTCTGAAACACCAATCCAAAAGAACCTATGCACTCCTGTGTTTATAGCAGCACAATCTACAATAGCTAAGGGCTGGAAAGACCCTGAGTGCCAATTATAAAGTCAGTGGGTCAAAAAAGTGGTGTACATTTATACGCTAGAATACTACACAGCACAAAGTAAAAACAAGTTCCAACCATTTGGCAACAGCATGGATGGAATTGCAGAGCATTATGCAAGGTGAAATAAGCTAGGTGGTAAGGGACAAATACCATAGGATCTTACCTTTAACTGGAACTGAATTAACAAAACAAACAAGCAAGCAAAATATAACCAGAGATATTGAAATTAAGAACAATCTGACAGTAACCAGAGGGGAGATAGAAGGGGAAAGTGGGGGGGGGGGGAGATAAAGGGTTTTCATCTCTTCTTTACAGGCACAACTATAGTGTACTCATGGACAAAACCAAGGGGGTAGACTCAGGGGAGGGGTGTGGGGGGAAAAGATGGAAAACTCTACTTGAAGAACAATAAAATTAAAAAACAAACTTGCACCTTAAAAATCAAGGACATAAAAGTCCTGTAGCAACAGACTAATCTTCAGGCTTCTTGAAACTTGTTTTAAGATAACGTGTAGTTCAAATATTGGGATATGCATAAACTCATTAAATAATAAAAATCAAATAAAAAGGAAATAAAATTTTGATGTATAAGATCTTAAGAAACAGCAAATGAAATAAAAATTTGCTCAAATAAAGACTGACAAGGCATTTATGACCAAGAAATAAAAAATAAGTGGACAAAGAGAGGACAGCAAGGTTGTAAATGGTAACTTTAATCTATTATTAATACTAAACAGTTTAATTGTGATTTAAAAAATAAGTTTAAAGAAACAGAATGTCATAAATCCAGCCATATGTACTTTACAAGAATCCTAATTTAAACAAGGACATATAGATAGGTTAGAAGTGTATATATGTGTGTGTATGTTTATATATATGTAATATGGTACATATACATATATATTTATTGATATAAATGTATATATAAATATATTTTAGAATATTTTATTTACACATTTAACTATATTTACACTTATGTTTATATTTATATGTAAATATGAATATATATTTATGCAAATATAAACTATTTATAAGTATATAGAATATATAAATATACATGTACATGTAAATGCATTTATGTTTTTATTTATATAATTTTATATTTACTTATATTTTATATAAACACATATATTTTATATATTATGTAAATACATGTATTTTATTTTTACATACTTCAAAATAAAATTTCTATATACCTTTATATTCTTATCTATTTATGTATGGTATAGATACCATTATATATATTATATAATATATAGTACAGCTTATATATTTAATGAATATAAATATATAATTATATTAAGAAATTGATGTCTTAAACTGCCATTGTAAGTACACATGTACTTAAGGTATCTAGAATTACATTTACAATAATGCATAATGTCTGTATAGACAAAAATTATATTGCTTTTTCAAGGCTTAAATAGAAATAGTGAGAAAAATATGGTATGGTTAAGTATAGAAAAAAATCCTAACAAAGGTAATTTTTTCATATAGTCCCATAAATCCGATGCTATCCTAGTCATGATAGTAACCATATTTTTAAAAGAAATTGACAAGTCTCCTAACATATTTCTAGAAGTAATATGCAATTTTGCCAATGTTTCTATTCCACCGGAGCAGTTCCTCATGCCAAGTCTCCTCACACAGACTTGGTCTCACCAGATTGGCCCCTCAACCTGCAGGCCATGTTTCTTGTCTTTTAGGTTAGGGACTCTGCCAACAAGTCCAAATGGCAGTTGAGCTACTAGGATGGAGACTGTGATGAGTGCTTCACTTCAGTGACATGTCCAGGGTGCAGTGGGTCTGGGTTCTGCTCCTGCTGTAGGAACAGTGCTCACAACACTGTCACCAGAATTCAGAGCTCTGCAGGGAACTGTCTGAGAAGCCTGATGCTTCCTGTGCTTGGGTCTACCGTTGTAATGGCTTCCAAGTACATGCAGAGCAAAAGAGCTTTTGTTGCTCAAAATAAGAGGCTTCTGCTAATACAACTACTCTATGATGCCAAATCTCTGGCAACCTATATATGCCTGGAATGTGTTCATGTGTTCATGGGTGCAAGTAGTTCTGACATTTTTCAGCACCATAGATGCAGGTCAAATTCCTTCTTTCAGAGCTTGGCCTGACTGCTGTGTGGGTGTATGGGCAATGTGCTTCAATCTAACCCAGCTCTGCACTCTGTGGAAAGGAAAGGAAGACTTTCTGAGAAGAATACCAGGTGCACCAGGATGGGGAAACACATTTAAGAGTGACATGGGGAGACACTTGTAACTCTGAGATCTGCATGCTGATCCTCACCCTCAGGTCAGATATTCTTAGATCCGAGCTGATTCTTTAAACCCTCTGCAAGTTCTTAAGTCAGACTTTTGTTCATGGGAAAGGCCTTGATTCTCTAGTTATCTTTAAAAACCCCTTCAAAAACTGTCTTCCTGACAGAAATTACTTACTCAAAGGTGAAATGACAGAAGAGTTTTCAACTAGGACAACAGATACATATAAACAAAATTTATTACATGTGAAAGCATTTGTCAAATTATGTAAAAGACAAAGGAATCCAGTAAGTCCCTGAACTAAGGTTCTCACTAGGGTATAAGTTCACACCCTCAAAATTTTTCTTTTTTCAACTTCCAGTATCATTTATTTTCCCTAGAATCTAGATACAATTAACTGTAGCAAGACAGTACTCAATACTATGTAAACTTTGTTTTAAGTTCTTTAAACTAGCTCATAATTTGTAAATGTGAATTCACATTTCAGTAAAAATGGAAACTAAAATTTGACATTAGCAAAGTTACTAAATATTAATGTTAACTACAAAATTTTTTATATGAACATGTGGATTTAATATGCGAGAATTTGGTCTTTATAAACTAGCTTACACATAAACCAGGGGTGTCAAACTCATTTTTACCAGGGGCCACATCTGGCTCAAAGCTGCCTTCAAAGAGCTAAAATAATTTTTGGACTGTATAAATGTAACTATTCCTTAAGCAGTATCTAAATGTAACTAAGCAGCACAGGGAAGGATCTCTGTGCTGCTTCATGCTGAAACAAGGTTCCAGGCAGGATAAAACAGGGTGAAGGGCAGAATTCAGCCCATGGGCCTTGTGTGTACCACTGGTGCCCTGGACTGCAACAGCCTTTGTGCTTAGGCAGACCACTTTCCTCTGAGAGGCAGTAACCTGAGGAGGAAACAATAGCCCCAACTCCAGTAGGGTCTCTGCCTTTGCCCTTTGCTACTTAAGCCTGACTGCTGAATTCTAGACACAAGATGAACAACCAAAGGAGATAGCCAGAGGCAGTAGATCACTGGCAAAGGTGGAACATAGTGGACTAGAGAGACTTGAGGTGAGACTGGGGATGGAGGTTTTGAAGAAAAAATTGAGAAAGCGGTCACCAGAACTGGGTGCTGAGACAACCTTCATATGCAGCAATCATCCTGCTTAGGCAGACCACTCCCCTCTGAGCAGCAGCAGCCAGAGAGAAACAATAGCCCCCACCCTAGGAGGAGTTTGGCCCCACCTTACTGGTGCTTAAACCTGACTTCTGAGTGCAGAGTGACCAGATTAACCATTGCAGGAGAGAGCCAGTGAAAGCAGATTACAGAAAGTATCCAACAGGCTGCCTAAAGTCAAATGAATCAACGTCAGACATCACCAGAGGCAGATCCAGAAAAAAAAAAAAACAGTGGTAAATACAAGAGGTTATCAAGATGAAAGCCATTGTGGTTTTCTTCATGATTTGTGATAGTTTCTTTACTACTTAGCTTTATACCTTTCATTTCTTGTCCAGCCAGTTTATATATAAGCAGTCACTTGATTTTATACTATAGTGTATTTCAATTCACATATTTTGCACATCTCTTCTCTTAGCCCATTTTACCTCTCTCTTTTCTTTTAATATTATTTCAAATTTGCTTTTCTTCCCAGCTACAACTTGTTCGCATTGTACACTTACTGTTTCTCCCCTGTCAAGACACTCAAAACCAATTCTCTTTAGGGTAATTTCATACACATATGCCCAGCTCTTAAAACATCCACATTCTTTCTACACCTTTAAGAAACTTTGCTAGTTGGTTGTGCGTAGTTGTTGTGGCATTGTTTTATCAAGGGTTTATCTTTAGATTTTCACTAATTTTGTATTTTAGATAACAAATTTCACTGAACCCTTCTCCTACTCTTTTTTTTTACTCCAATTTTAACCCTGCCATCGTAGCTTGCTTATTTCTTTTTCTTTTTGTCTTTCTTCTCTTTGTCTTTCATCCTGCCCTTAATTTTCTTTATTCTTTTTTTCCCATTACATCTAAAAATTCAATTTGTTCCTCTTAGTTTGGTTTTTATTCCTCATTCTTAGTATGTCCCTCTATTATTACAAAATTACTTTCCATCCCACTAAATATCTCTTAGGCTTGTTGCTCTCTTATTACCACACCGCCTGTATTAATTTTAGCTTGTGTGTTATTGACCATACTCAGGTGGATCTTTCTCTCCAATTTGGCTACTATATTTTAAGTAATTATTTAACATTTATCCTTCCTTTTTTGTTTCAATTATTTTATTTTATAAAATTTTAATTTCTGTTTAAACCTAATATACACTTCTCTTCTCATACTCCATTCCACACTTTTTATACTCCTTCTTTATTCATGTGGTAAACTTTACCTTGTCTCCTTCCATTGCTTCAACTCTCAACTCTTACTAGTGCTCCTCCCTCTTCCCTCTCAAAATCATTTATCTTTCAGTAGGTCATCTCTTATACCCTTATTAATACTGGTTCATTTGATACTGATAGTGGGATTGTGGAGTGAGATATTTTTGCTGGGTTTGATTCTTGGACTCTGGGGATTTCTCAGTCAGTGCCTGCACAGGAGCACACAAGACTTTGTGTGCAGCGACTCACATGCCACCAGCAGCTGCGAAGGACCCACGAAAGAATGACCCAATGATAATCAAAACCAAGTATGCCTAGAAAACCAACATAAAAGTCATAAAGCACATATCAAAATCATATTCAGGTCATCAAAAAGACTGCACCACTGAATGTCACAATCCTTCCACAATAGAAGTTCATACCACAAAGTCAGAAAGACAAAAAAGTTCAATTTAAGAAACAAAGCAAAAAAGAAGAGTCCCACTAATAATAATGGATAGATAAAGAAACAACCCCCAATCAAAAGGTAAGAAGGAATCCTCAGAAAGAATGCCAAACAAAATAGATACAAGTCAACTACCAGATATTGAGTTCAAAATAAAGGTTATGAGTAAGCTCAATGAACTTGAAGTAAATTACCAAAAATTAGAGGAAAATTACAAGGAACTTACTACAAACTATATCAGAATAAAAAAAAGAACATAGAAAAAATTAACAAGGGACAAGAAGAAATAGAGAATAAAATTTCTGAATTAAAGAACACAGTAGAAGGAATAAAGGCAGGCTGCATGAAAAAGAGGATCGAATCAGTGAGCTGGAGGAAAAAGAAAAGAAAATTCCCCCAAAGAACAAGGAAATCAAAAGACTAAAAATATTAAGAGGAGTTTATGTAAAAATGCAGGAAAATATGAAATGGAATAATATCTTTGTAATAAAGATACAAGAGGGAGAAGAATAGCAAGGGAAAAAATTGTGTTTGAAAAAGTAATGATGAAACACTTCCCTAATTTAATGAGAGAAAAAGTCATTCAAATCCAGGAAACACAGTAGTCCCAATCATGAGGAACCCAAAGAGGCCCACTTCAAGACCTAAGATAATTAAAATGGCAAAATTCCAAGACAATAAGGGAATCTTAAAGGTAGTAAGGGAGACACAGAAAGTAACATACAAAAGAACCCCAGTAAGGCAGGCAGCTGACTTCTCGATGAAAAAGCACCAAGCTAAAAGGGATTGGCAAGAAATATTTCAGGTAAGAAAAACAAAGGCCCGAAGTCAAAATTATTCAATCCAGCAAGGCTCTCAATTAAAATGGAAGGCCAATAAGGAGTTTCCCAGACAAACAATTTCAAAGAACACACCTTCTCCAAACTGTCTCTACAAGAGATCCTAAAGGGTCTGCTTTAAGAAGAGGAAGAAAAGCAGGGAGAGAAAAACACAGGTACAAAAAAGTGGCAATGAATAAGCACCTATTAATAATAAACGTAAATGTAAGTGGAGTAAATTCTCCAATCAAAAGATATAGAATAGATGAATTGACAAGAAATTATGGCCCATAGATATGCTTCCTACAAGAGACCTGCCTCAGAAGAAAAAACTTACACAAACTGAAAGTGAAGGGCTGGAAACAAATATTCCAAGCAAATGTACAGGGAAAAAAAGCCAGGGTAACAATACTCATATCAGTCAAAATAGATTTCAAAAAATAAGGGAAATAAAAAGAGACCCAGAAGGTCACTTCATAATGCTCAAGTGAAGAATCCATATATCTGCACCCAAAACAGGGACACCCAAATACATAAAGAAAATCTTGGAGGGCTTTAGGAAAGCTATTGAAAGCCACAAAAATACAGTAAGCAATTTTAATACCCCATTATCAAAAATAATAGATTTTCCAAACAAAATATTAGCAAAGATATTGTGGCATTGAACCATGCACTACTCAAATGGGCTTAACCAATATATGTATAGAGAGCTTTTTATCCCAAAGAAGCAAAAGGCATATTCTTTTCAAATGTATGTGGAACATTTACAAAGGCACACCACATGATAGGGCACAAAACAAACCTCTACAAAATCACAAAATTAAAATTATATCAAGCATTTTCTCTGATCACATGGGACTGAAACAATAAACCAACCTCAGGGAAAAAAACTTAAAAACATTCAAACTCATGGAGATTGATAGCATGCTATTAAACAATGAATGAGTCAAGAATAAGATTAGTAAAGAAATCAAAAAGTTTCTGGAATCAAATAAAAATGAACTCAGAAATACAGGACACAGCAAAGACAGTCCTGAGAAGGAAGTTTATAGTGATACAGGCCTACCTGAAAGAGATAGAAACATTTTCAGTAAACAACCTAACCCTATGCCTACAAGAACTTGAGGAACAACAACAAAGACAGTACAGAACAAGTAGAAGGAAGACGATAACCAATATCATAGCAAAATTAAATGACATAGAGATTAAAGCAAAATTCTAAGGATCATTATATCTAGGAGCTGGTTCTTTGAAAAAAAATACACTTGACAAATCTTTAAGAAGACTCATCAAGGAAAAAAGGAGAGAGGACCCAAATAAAAACAATCAGAAATGAAAGAGAATAGATTACAACTTACACCACAGAAATACAAAGGATTGTAAGAACATACTATGAAGAACTATATGCCAAGAAATTTTAAAACCTAGGTGAAACTGACACATTTCTGAAAAAATATAATCTTCCAAAACTGAATGAAGAACAAGCAGAAAGTTTAAACAAATAACTGATGATGAAATTGAAGCAGTAATCATAAAACTCCCAACACACAAAAGGATGGTTTCATGGGAGAATTTTACAAAACATTTAAGGACGAGCCAACCCTTATTCATCACAGATTATTCCAAAACATTTCAGGAAGTTTGAAGACTCTGAAACTCTTTTTATGAACCAGCACCATCTTAATCTCAAAACCAGATAAATGCATAACAAAGAAAAAAAATTCAGACCAATATCCCTGATGAACAAAGAAGCTTAAATTCTCAAAAAAAAAAAAAAAAAAAGCAAACCGCATTCATCAATACATTAAAAAGATCATTAACCATGATCAAGTAGGATTCACACCAGGGATGCAACAGTGGTACAATATTCGCAATTCAATAAATGTAATAAATCACCTAAGCCAAATCAAAGACAAAAATCACATGATCATATCAATACGTTCAGAAAAAGCATTTGATAAGTTGTTGCAATCATTTCTGACAAAAAACACTTAGCGACGTGGGAATAGAGGGAAGATTTCTCAACATAATAAAGGCCATATATGAGAGACCTACAGTCAACACCATACTCAATGGGCAAAAAACTAGAGCTTTTCTACTAAGATCAGGACAAGACAAGGTTGTCTGCTTACACCACTCCTATTCAATATAGTACTAGATGTCCTAGCCACAGCAATCAGGCAATAAAAAAAGCCATGTAAATTAGAAAGGAGGAAGTGAAACTGTCATTGTTTGCAGATGATAGGGTGTATATCGAAAATTCTATAGACTCCACCAAAAACTATGAAACCTATTAAGTGAATTTGGAAAAACAGTGGGATACAAAGTAAGTATTCAGAAATCAAAGGCATTTTTGTACACCAACAATGAAATATAAAAAACAAAAATCAGGGAGAAAAGATCCCATTTGATATACCAACAAGAAAAATAAAGGTTCTAGGAATAAACCTAACCAAGGATGTAAATGATCTGTACTTAGAAAACTACACAACACTGAACAAAGATATGAAGGAAGATACAAATAAATTAAAGTTCATTGATTGGAAGAATTAACATCATCAAAATGTCCATATTACCTGAAGCAATTTATAGATTTATTGCAATACTTGTTAAATAACCAATGACATATTTTACATATATGGAACAAACATTTCAGAAATTAGTATGGAACCATATACAACACCAAATAGCTTGAACAAATTTGAAAAAGAAGAACAAAGCAGGAGAGATCACAATACCTGATATTAGATGGTATTCTATGGCCACTGTAATCAAAACAGTCTGGTACTGGCATAAAGAACAGCATATAGACCAAGAGAACTGAATAGAGAGTCCAGAAATAATCCCAAGTCTTCTATGATCAATTATCATTTGACAAAGAGGGAAGAAGCACAAAATAGTGCAAAAATAGCATCATCAACCAATGATTTTTCAAGATCTGGATGGCTACATGCAAAAATTGAAACCCAATCACAAATTTACACGATACACAAAAATAAATACAAGATAGATAGAAAACTTAAATATAAGTCGTGACACTGTAACAGTCCTGGAGAAAAACATCAGCAGGAAAATCTCAGAAATTACACACAGCAATTTCCTCATTTAAATGTCCCCTAGAGAAAGAGACAAAGAGGAAAGAATAAACAAATGAGACTTCATCAAAACAAAAACCTCTGCCTGTCTTAAAAAATAGCATTAAAATAAAAAGAGAACCAACCATATGAGAAAAATATTTGCTAATGATTCCTCAGACAAGAATTGATTTCCAAAATATACAAAGTACTCACATGACTAAAGTCTGAAGACAAGCAACCCAATTAAAAAGTGGACAAAAGACTTAAACAGCAACTTGTCCAAGAAAGATATACAGAGGATCCAGAGATGCATGAAAAGATGATCATTATTGCTAGCCATCAAAGAGATGCAAATTAAAACCACAATGATATACCACCTGACACCATTGAGAATGGCCATCATAAAGCAACAAACAGCAAGAGGTTTGTGGAAAAGGGAACCCCAGTGCACTGTTGGTGGGTTGCAGACTGGGGCAACCACAATAGAAAACAGTATGGAATTTTCTCAGAAAACTGAAAAATGGATGTGCCTTTTGACCCAGCAATTCCATTGCTAGGATTAAATCCTAAGAACCCCAAAACACTAATCCCAAAGAACCTATACACCCCAATGTTCATAGCCACCCAGTTTACAATAAACAAGTGCTGGAAGCCACCTAGATGCCCATCAGTAAATAAATGAATCAAAAGACATTGGTACATTTACACTATGGAATTATATGCAGCAGAATAAAGGGAGTTCCTGCACTTTGTGACAGCATGGATGGAACTAGAGAGAATTATGCTAAGTGAAATAAACCAGGCAGAGAGAAGACAATATCACATGATCTCACCTTTAACTGAAATCTAATCAACAAAACAAAAAAGCAAACAAAATATAAACAGAGAGATTGAAATTAGGATCAATCTGAGACTAACCAGAGGGGAAGTTGGAGGGGATAATGTGGAAAAGGTTTTCAGGAACAACTATAAATGACACATGGACAATATGAAGGGGGAGTGGAAGCAGGAAAAAGTGGTAAGGAAGGCTGGGCTGGGGGTGAGTGGCAGAGGGTAAATTGAGACAACTGCACTTGAACAACAAAATAGTTTCTAAAAAATGGCCAAAGGGCCTGAACTGGCCCTTCTCCAGGGAGGACATACAGAGAGCCAAGAGAAATAAGAACTTTGCTCAGCCTCAATAGGCATTAGAGAGATTCAAAGTAAAATCACAATGAGATAACACTTCACACTGGTCAAAATGGCCACCATAAACAAATCAACAAACAAGTGTTGGCAATGATGCGAAACAAAGGGAAACACCATTGGTGGAAAAGCAGACTGGTGAAGCCACTTGGGAAAACAGGGTAAATTTCCTCAACAAAGTAAAATTGGAACAGCCTTTTGACATAGCAATTTCATTGCTGGGATTATATACTAAGGTCCCTAAAACACCGATCCAAAATGACCTATGCACCTCTGTGTCCATAGGAGAACAATTTAAAATACTCAAGGGCTGGAAAGAATCTAAGTAACTATCAGAAATGAGTGGATCTAAAAATGGTGTACATTTACACATGGAATACTACACAGCACAAAGAAAGAAGGAGTTTCTTCCCTTTGTAACAGCATGGATGAAAATGAAGAGCATTATGCAAAGTGAAATAAGCTAAGCCGTAAGGGACAAATACCAGAGGATTTTACCTTTAACTAAAACCTAATCAACAAAACAAATAAGCAAGCAAAATATAACCAGAGATGTTGAAATTAAGAACAATCTGACAGTAACCAAATGGGAGCAGAATATGGATAATGGGGGGAAAAGGGGGAAGGGTGTAGTCAAAGAACGTGTGTAAAAAACCCATGGACAAGGACAAGAGTGAAGAGGATTAGATGTGGGGAATGGGAGGTGGGCAGAGCGGGAGAGGGCAGTGGAAGGAAATGGGGACAGATGTAACAATAAATTATTTTACAAATAATAAAAAGAAACAAAAAAATAGAAATGAATAATCTGGTTGGGAAGAAAGCGGTTAGCTGTTTCCCTGCTGTATGTATGTATATGATAGGGCTGAAAGTTGTAGTGTGGGAAATGGGAAACAGTAATCACCTGTGTTCCAGTATCAGGAATATGACCTTGTTTCCCAAACCAAACTCAAAACTCGCCATCTGAAATGGCAAATGTCACAAAAAGAGCATTATTATTTATTTGGTCAACCTGATTCTGTTTTGAGAATCAAGAACACAGTGAAACCTTAATCCTCTTCAGAAGTTCACTGTACAGGTATTTGGCTGATATGTAAATAAGTAATTATACATGCTCCTAAAATTCTTGCCATGGGCTCTCTGGGGGAAAAAAAAGGCAGGCAGAAATGGGATCTGACCCATTTTCTTACTTCCTGTCCAGAAGGCAGAGATATTGTGTCTAACAACCCTCTTTATAATTCATTTAGTTTATCAACTTAAAAATTATAATAGCTCAGCCCCATAATGCTTCTGGAAATTTTATTTATGATTGTAGTTCCTCTTTTTAAACATGGAAACTACCTTAAAGCCAGTTTAATAGAACACCTTGGTTTTACAGATTAGAAAAGTCTGGTTAATGAAACAGAGAGTCTTCATATAAAGTCTTTCCAGCTGACACACACTATTTTCTCCAAGCTTATTACTACATGACACTGCTTTCAGGGGTGAGCTAGGTGGACAAGTAAAACTAATCGTTGTCTTTGTATTTATGTCATTCAATTGTCAAGAAGACAATGAAAATATTGCTAATTTTTAAAAATAGATTGTTTTTTTCTTTTTAAGATTTATTTTTAAATTTTATTTAGTTATTTTTCAAGTACAGTTTTTTTTGTCTATTTCTCCCATCCCAGCCTCACCCACCCCATGCTCCCCACCTCCCTCCCATTTCCACCCCTCTTAGTTCTCGTCCCTGTGTCCTTCCTATTTGTTCCTCCAAATTCCTCCACCTTTTTCCCCTTAAATTCCCTTCCCTTTCCCCTCTGGTCACTGTCCCCTTTTTTTCTATTTCAATGTCTTTGTGTTTTTTGTGCTTGCTTGTTCGTTTTGTTGCTTAGCTTCCTATTAAAGGTGAGATCATATGGTATTTGTCTTTCAACACCAGGCCTATTTCACTCAGCATAATGCTTCTCAGTTCCATCCATGTTGTTGCAAAGGGTAGTAGCTCCTTTCTCTCTGCTGCATAGAATTCCATTGTGTATATGTACAACAATTTTTGATCCATTCATTTACTGATGGGCACCTAGGTTGCTTCCAACTCTTGGCTATTGTAAATTGTGCTGCTATGAACATTGGGGTGCATAGGGTCTTTGAAATTGATGTTTTAGGATTCTTAGGATATAATCCTAGCATTGAAATTGCTGGTCAAAAGGCATGTTAATTTTTATTTTTTTGAGAAAATTCCATACTGTTTTCCATAATGGTTGTACGAGTCTGGAATACCACCAACAGTGAACTAAGGACCCCTTTTTCCAACAACCTCTCCAACATTTATTGTTTGTTGCTTTGTTTATTATAGCCAGTGTATAATAAAGTGAAGAGCCTTATGCAAAGTGAAATAAGCTAATGCTCCTGACCAGTGTAAAGTGGTATCTCACTGTGGTTTTAATTTGCATCTTTCTGACAGCTAACGATATTGAGCATCTCTTCATGTGTCTCTCAATGTTCTTTATACCCTCCTTGGAGAAGTGTTTGTTCAAGTCCTTTTTCCATTTTTTAATTGGGTTGGTTGTCTTCTTAGAATGAAGTCGTGTAAGTTCTTTGTATATTTTGGAGATTAAACCCTTGTCTAAAGTGTCATTGGCAAATATATTTTCCCATATAGTTGGCTCCCTTTTCATTATAATACTGTTTTCTTTAGCCATGCAGAAGCTTTTTATTTTGATGATATCCCATTTGTTTATTCTTTCCTTTATATTCCTTGCTCTAGGGGACATATTAGTAAAAGTGTTGCTGCGTGAAATATCTGAAATTTTTTGACAATGTTCTTTTCTAGGACTTTAATGGTGTCACGACTTACATTTAAGTCTTTTATCCACCTTGAATTTAGTTTGGTGTATGGTGTAAGTCTATGCTCATTTCATTTTTTTGCACGTAGCTGTCCAGTTCTCCCAACACCATTTGCTGAAGAGGCTATCTTTACTCCATTTTATGTTACTGCCCCCTTTGTCGAATGTTAATTGACTGTAGAGGGTTGGGTTGATTTCTGGACTCTCTGTTCTGTTCCATTGGTCTATGTGCCTGTTTTATGCCAGTACCAGGCTGTTTTGATTACAGTGGCTTTGTAATACAGTTTGATATCAGGTATTGTAATCCGCCCTACTTTGTTCTTCTTTCTCAAAAGTGCAGCTGCTATTCGAGCTCTTTTATAATTCCAAATAAATTTTTGAAGTGTTTGTTCTATGTCTGTGAAATATGCCATTGGTATTTAATAGGTATTGCATTGAATCTGTATATTGCTTTGGGTAGTATGGACATTTTTATCATGTTAATTCTTCCAATCCATGAACACAGTATATATTTCCATTTGTGTCTTCCTTGATTTCTTTCTTCAGTGTTGTGTAGTTTTCTGCATACAGCCTTTTTACCTCCTTAGTTAGGTTTATTCCCAGATATTTTATTTTTCTTTTTGCTATATCGAATGGGATGTTTTCCTTGATTTCTGCTTCTGCTGATTCACTGTTGGTATACAAAAATGCCTTTGATTTTCAGATATTGACTTTGTATCCTGCTGTTTTGCCAAATTCATTTATTAGTTTGAGCAGTTTTTGGGTAGAGTCTATAGGATTTTCCATATACACTATCATGTCATCTGCAAACAGTGACAGTTTTGTTTCCTCCTTTCCTATTTGGATACCTTGTATTTCCCTTTCTTGCCTGATCACTGTGGCCAAAACTTCCAATACTATATTGAATAGAAGTGGTGAAAGTGGACATCCTTGTCTTGTTCCTGATCTTAGTGGAAAAGCTTTTAGATTTTGCCCATTGAGTATGATATTGGCTGTAGGTCTCTCATATATAGCCTTTATTATTTTGAGGAATGCTCCCTGTATTCCCACTTTGCTGAGTGTTTTTATCATAAATGGGTGTTGTACCTTATCCAAAGCTTTTCTGCTTCTATTGATATGATCATGTGAATTTTGTCTTTGCCTTTGTTTATGTGATGTATTGCATTTACTGATTTGTAAATATTGAAACATCCTTGCATCCCTGGGATGAATCCCACTTGGTCATGGTATATAATCTTTTGGATATATTGTAGAATGCGATTTTCCAATAGTTTCTTAAGGATTTTAGCATCTATGTTCATCAGGGATATTGGCCTGAAGTTTTCTTTCTTTGTTGTGTCTCTATCTTGCTTTGGAATTAGGATGATGCTGGCTTCATAAAAAGAATTTGGGAGTTTTACATCCTTCTAAATTTTTTGGAATAGTCTGTGAAGAATAGGGATTAGCTCTTCCTTAAATGCTTTGTAGAATTCTCCTGTGAAACCATCTGGTCCAGGGCTTTTGTGCGATGGAAGTTTTTTTATTACTGCTTCACTTTCTTTTGCTGTTATTGGTGTGTTTAGATTTTCTGCTTCTTTTTCAGTGAGTTTTGGAAGATTGTATTTTTCTAGAAATGTGTTCATTTCCCCTAGGTTTTCAAATTTCTTGGCATACAGTTCTTCATAGTAATTTCTTACAATCCCTTCTATTTCTGTGGTATCAGTTGTAATCTCTCCTCTTTCATTTCTGATTGTGTTTATTTGTGTCTTCTTTCTTCTTTTCTTGATGAGCCTACTTAAAGGCTTGTCTATTTTGTTTATCTTCTCACAGAACCAACTCCTGGATTCATTGATCCTTAGAATTGTGCTTTTAGTTTCTATGTCATTTAATTCTGCTCTAATCTTGGTTATTTCCTTTCTTCTACTTGCTCTGGGCTATCTTTGTTGTTGTTCCTCGAGTTCTTGCAGGAGTAGGATTAGGTTATTTGTTTGAAATGTTTCTATCTTCTTTAGGTAGGCCTGTATTGCTATAAAATTCCCTCTCAGGACTGCCTTCACTGTGTCCCATTATTTTTGGGTTGTTGTGAGGTTATTTTTATTTATTTCCAGAAACGTTTTGATTTCTTTCCTAATTTCATTCTTGACCCATTCGTTGTTTAATAGCAAACTATTCATTCTCCATGATTTTGGGTGCTTTGGGGTTTTTTCTTTGGGGTGGTTTCCAATTTCAGTCCCTTGTGGTCAGAGAAGATGCTTGGTATGATTTCAATTTTCTTGAATTTTTTGAGGCTCGTTTTGTGTCCCATCACGTGGTTTATCTTTGAAAATGTTTCATGTGCATTTGAAAAGAATGTGTATTTAGCTTCTTTGAGAAGAAGGACTCTCTATATATCGGTTAAGTCCATTTCATCTAGGGTGTTGTTTGTGCCACAATATCTGTTGATATTTTGTTTGGAAGATCTGTCTATTTTTGCTAGTGGGGTGTTAAAATCCCCTACTATAATTGTGTTGCCGTCAATATCTTTCTTGAAGTCCTCTAAGATTGTCTTGATATATTTAGGTGCCCCTATGTTTGGTGCATATATGTTTACAATATTAATGTCTTCTGGGATTATTCCCGTGAGTATAATAAAGTGACCTTCTGGGTCTCTCTTTATGGCCCTTTTTTTTGAAGTCTATTTTGTCCGATATGAGAATTTCTACCCCAGCTTTTTTTTTCTTCTCTCTTTCCTTGGAGAACTTGTTTCCAGCCTTTCACTTTTAGTCTGTGATGATCTTTTGTCCTGCGGTGGGTCTCTTTAGGCAGCATATGTGTGGGTCATGCTTTCTTACCTGTTCAACTATTCTGTGTCTTTTGATTGGAGCATTTAATTCATTTACGTTTAAGGTTATTCTTGATAGGTACTTATTCACTGCCATTTTTGTACCTGTGTTTCTCTCTGTCTCCCTCTTTTCCTCCCTTCCCTTAAAACATTCCTTTTAGCATTTCTTGTAGAGCTGGGTTGGTAGAGGTGTATTCTTTTAAACTTGTTTTGTCTTGGAAGCTCTTTATTTGGCCTATCTTGATTGAGAACCTTGCTGAGTAAAGTAGCCTTGGTTGTAGGCCTCTAGTTCTTACTACTTGGAATATGTCTTGCCATTTTCTTCTTGCTTGGAGTGTTTCCATTGAGAAGTCATTAGCTAACGTTATTGGAGCTCCCTTGTATGTTACTTCTTTTTTCTGCCTTGCTGCCTTTAAGATTCTCTCTTTGTCTTGGAATTTTGCCATTTTGATGATGATGTGTCTTGAAGTGGGCCTCCTTGGATTCCTCTTGATTGGGACTCTTTGTGATTCCTGGATTTGTGTGACTTTTTGTGTCATCAAATTGGGGAAATTTTCTGTCATTACTCTTTCAAATGGACTTCCTTGTTCTTCTTCTCCTGCTCCTTCTAGTATTCCTATTATTTGGATATTATTACGTTTCATATTGTCTTGCATTTCTCTTAATCCCCCTTCATTCTTTTGGTGCCTCTTTTCATTTTCTTGATCTTTCGTGAGATGCTTTCTACTTTGTCTTCCAACTCGCTAATCTCATTCTCTGCCTCATCTGTCCTACTTTTGAAACTTTCTACTGTGTTCTTCAATTTGGAAATTGTATTCTTCATTTCCTCTTGTCCCTTGATATTTTCTATTTCCTCTTTCATATTGATGTAGTTTGCAGAGAGATCATTGTAGTTGCCCTGTAGTTTCTGATTGTGAGTTCTTTGAACTTCGTAATAACCAGTGCTTTGAATTCACTATCTGATAGTTGATTACCCTCTATTTCATCTAAAATTCTTTCTGAAGTTTCTGCTTTTTCTTTCATTTGGGGATTTTTTCTTTGTCTTCCCATTGTTTGAAACTCTTCTTGTTTGTCTCAGCTTCTAAAATTTATCTGTTCTGACACCCAGGGTTTATGGTGTGAACTTCTCTGGTATGATACCTGTGAAGTTCAGTAGTGCAGACTCCTTTAAGTATCTTGATGTTCTCTGTCTCGACCTACTCTCACACTGGTTCTCGCACTGGTCCACGCACTGGTCGCCTACCACTGCTGAGTGTCCCCGCTCCAGTAGCCATCTTCTCCAGCACCCAGGCTCATTGCTATGGCAGCAGCACAGGGGCTCAGAACGTCCCAGCTTCTGTACCTGACTCCTCTGGTGCCCAGAACCATCACAGGGGTTTGGAGTGTCTGGCTCTCATACCCAACTTCCCAGGCTCCCAGGCCTGTTGCTATGGTGGCAGCACAGGGGCCACATGTGTTCTGGCTCCTGTAGCTGACTCTGCCGCTGTCTGTTGGTTCAGCATTGGTCACAATCTCTGGTCTTTTAATTTCATAAATGCTGAGTAACCGATGGTTTATTGTGCTGTTTCTCTATAGATCTGCCAGGATTTTCACCTACCAGTACAGGAGCTAGAATCCACTCCAGCCTACTTCATCGCCATCTTCCCAGGATCCCCAGATTCTATTGTTTATATTATTACAGCTATCCTATTTTTCTGTCCCATTTATTTTCCTCTGCTCTGTTCCCCTCCTCCCAAGATAATTCCCCAACCTTACTTCATTTTTATGGGTCATACATGGAAGTTATTTGGGTTCTATATTTCCCATACTTTTCTTAACCCTCACCTGTCTTTTTTGTACCTACCATTTATGCTTCTTATTCCTTGTACATTTCCTCCATTCTTCCTCTCCCACTTCTCACTGATAATTCTCCATGTGATCTATATTTCTGTGAATCTGTTCCTGTTGGAATTATTTGCTTAGTTTATCTTCATATATTTTAGGTTCAGTTCTTGATAGTTCTGAGTTTGCTGTTATTTTACTGTTCATATTTTTAATCTTCTTTATCTTGGAAAATTTTCTTTAACATTTCATATAATAAGGGCTTGGTGATGATGAACTCTTTTAACTTGACCTTCTGGGAAGCACTTATCTGCCCTTCCATTCTAAATGAAAGCTTTGCTGGGCAGAGTAATCTTGAGTGGAGGTTTTTGCTTTTTATGATTTGGAATACTTCTTTCCAGCCCCTTCTTGCATGCAAGGTTTTTTGTTTTGTTTTGTTTTTGTTTGTTTGTGGGTTTTTTTTTTTTTTGAGAAATTAGCTGATAGTCTTAAGGGAACTTCTCTGTAGGTAACTGCCTCATATTCCCTTGCTGCTTTTAACATTATTTCCTTATCTTTCATCTTGGGCAGTGTAATTTTGATGTGCTTTGTGTGTGCACATCCTTGAGTCCAACTCATTTGGGAATCTTTGGACTTCCTGGAAATCTATTTCCTTTGCCAAAATATTGAAGTTCTTCTTTATTGTTTTCAAATACATTTTCAATTTCTTGCTCTTCCTCTTCTCTTTCTGGCAATCCTGTAATTCTGATGTTGGATATTGAATGTTGTCCCAGAGGTTCCTAAGCCTTTCCTCATCTTTTGGAATACCTGTTCCTTCATTAAGTTCTGGTTGAACATTTATTTCTTCCTTCTGTTCCAAACCATTAATTTGAGTGCCTGTGGTCCCCTGTCATTTTTTCTTTTTAAAATATATTTCATTAATTATGTCATTACAGTTGTTCTATTTTCCCCTTCATTCCTCTCCACCCTGCACACCCCTCCCCCATCCTTTTTTCTTTATTTTACTTTTCATAGCCTTCACTTTTTCCTCTATTTACTGACCATACTCAAAATTAGTGTGAGCTTTATGATTGCTAGTGTTATGAAATCTTCATCCAATAGCTTGGCTATCTCTTGATCAGTTAGTAGTAATTTTTTCTGGAGCTTTGGTCTTTTCTTTCATTGGGGTTATATTTTTTGTCTCCATGTGTTTGTTATGAAGTAAGCGGCAGAGCCTTAGGTATTTGCCAGGCCAGGGCAATAATAAAATTTTGATGAGTAAAATCTGTAAAAAAATGGGCAAAAACTAACATTTTTTTCAGTAAGATCAGAAACAAGATGAGGCTGTCCATTTTCACCATTTATATTGAACATAATATTGGAAGTTTTAGACACAGTGATCAGACAAAAAAAAAAAAAAACAGAAATAAAAGGCATCCAAATCTGAAAGAAACAAAATTGTCACTCTTTGCAGATAACATGATAGTATACTTAGAAAATCCTATAAACTCCACAAAAGAAACTGCTCGACCTAATAAATAAATTTGGCAAAGCAGCAGGAGACACGGTCAATATCCAGAAATCAAAGGCATTTTTGTATGCTAACCATGAAACAGCAGAAACAGAAGTCAAGAACAAATCTCATTTGATGTAGCAAAAATGAATATGAAATACTTAAGAATAAACCTAACAAAGGAGGTAAAAGACCTGTACTCAAAAAACTCCACAACATTGAAGAAAGAAATCAAGGAAGACACAAAGAGCTGTAAACACATACTGTGTTTATGGGTCAGAAGAGTTAACATCATCAAAATGTCCATACTTCCCAAAGAAATTTACAGATTCAAAGCAATCCTAATTTAGGTGCCAATGGCATATTTCACAGACATAGAACAAACATTTCAGAATTTATAGGAAAGCATAAACAACTGCCAATAGTGTCACCAATTTTGAGAAAAAAGAGCAAAGTAGGAGGGGTTACACTACCTAATACCAAACTTTATTACAAGGTCACTGTAATCAAAACAGCCTGGCACTGGCATATAATTAGACACAAAGGTCAATGGAACAGAATACAGAGACCAGAAGTAAACCCAAGTCTCTACAGTCAATTAATATCCAATAAAGGGGGCAGCAACATAAAATGGAGTAAAAATAGACTCTTAAACAACTGATGTTGGGAGAGCTGGACATCTATATGCAGAAGAAATGAAATTCATTACCAACTTACACCATATACAAAAATAAATTGAAGGTGGGTAAAAGATTTAAATATAACTTGTGACAGCATTAAAGCCCTAAAGGAAAACATAGGCAGGAAAATCTCAAATATTTCATGCAGCAATATTTCATGCAGCACTGATATGTCCCCTAGAGCAAGGCAAATAAAGGAAACCATAAACAAATGGGATCTCATCAAAATAAAAAAATTAAAAGAACTTCTGCACAGCTAAAGAAAACTGAAATGAAATTAAAATAAAACCAACTCTACAGAAACACATATTTGCCAATTATACCTGGAACAAGGGTTTTATCTTCAGGGTTCTTAGGATCTAATCCTAGCAGTGGAATTGCTGGATCATTGTGGTTTTAATTTGCATCTCTTTGATGGCTAGTGATAATGAGCATTTTTTTATGTATCTCTGGATCCTCTGTATATCTTTCTTGGACAAGTTGCTGTTCAAGTCTTTTGCCCACTTTTTAATTGGTTTGCTTGTATTCTTAGAGTAGAGTGGTGGGAGTTCTTTGTATATTTTGGAGATGAAACTCTAGTTCCAGATATAATTGGCAAATATTTTTCTCATATGGTTGGTTCTCTTTTCATTTCAATGCTGTTTCCTTTAGCTGTGCAGAACTTCTTATTTTGATGAGATCCCATTTGTTTATTCTTTCTTGTATGTCCCTTGCTCTAGGGGGCATATATAACCATATTTTTTAAAGAAATTGATGTCTTTTAATACATTTTTAGAAGGAACATGCAATTTTGCCCATGTCTCTATTCCACAGGTACAGTTTCTCATGCTGACTGTCACATAGATTTGGTCTGACCAGGTATGGCCACTCATCTTGTAGGCTATGTTTCTTGTCTTTTAGGACAGGAAGTCTGCCAATAGTTCCAAATGGCAGCAGAGGTACTGGGAGGGAGACTGTCATGAGTGCTTCACTTTACTGACATGTTCAGAATGGAATGGGTCTGGGTGCTGCTCCTGCTTGAGTAACAGTGCTCACAACAGTCACCAGAATTCAGAGCCCTGCAGAAACTGTCTGAGGAACCTGAGGTGCTGGGGCCTATTGTAACGACTTCAAAAATATGCAGATCAAAAGAGTTGTCACTGCTGAAAAAGTTTCATCAGCTAATGGAACTTTTCTATGATGCCAAATCTTTAGTGGCTAATATTTGCCCAGAGTGTAAGTAGTTCTGACATTTTTTTAGCAATATAGATACAGGTCAAATCTCTGCTATCAGATCTAGGTCTTTCTGCTTAGTGGGTAACTGGGCAATGTATTTCAATCCGACCAAGGTCTCTACTCTTTGGGAAAAAAAGTTGGGCTTTCTGAGAATACCAGGTTCTTTAGGATTAGGAGACACGTTTAAGAGTGACATGACCACCACACTTGTAACTCTGAGATCTGCATGCTGATCCTCACTTTCAGGTCAGATTTTCTTAGGTCTGAGCTGGTTCTTTAAACCCTCTGCAAGTTCTTAAGTCAGACTTTTGTTCATGAGAAAGACCTTGATTCTCTAGTTATCTTAGATAACCCCTTCAAAAGCTGTCTTTCTGATAGAAATTACTTACTCAAAGGTGAAATGACAGAAGTTTTCAACTAGAACAGCTGATACATATAAACAAAATTCATTAAATCTGAAAGCGTTTGTCAAATTATGTAAAAGACAAAGGAATTCAGTAAGTCCCAAAACTAAGATTCTCGCAAAGGTACAATTTCGCACCCTCAACATCCCCTTTAGTTATATCACATTACACAAATCACTGCCGTGATTACTTATTCATAAACATATTTGTGAGCTTATACTCTGTGGGAGATGGTTGCAAGTTGCTATAGATATAGAGACAGACTGGTACAGTCAAAACATGGTTTGTAAATGCTCATTAGAAATAACAACATATTGGATATTTGTGGCAGAGCTCTGGTCTCTCAGTGGTGGGCAGAAAAGGGTAGCAGAATTTTCAGTGGGTGGCAGAGTGGGAGGAACTGCACATTAAATAGTAGCCCATGAAAACCCATGGAAAGTGGGGACAAACTGGAGAAGCAGTGGATTGGAAAGTGCTGTGGTTTTGGGGGCCCCCAGGTGAGAGGGCATCTCTAGACTGTGCAGGCTGTAGAGGCCCCAGCCTTGGGCAAAGTTCTAGAAGTGAAGTGCTGGATATTTCACTCAAGATGTCTTTCTTGTCCTACATGGATGCTAAGGTGGTTCTCCAAGTACCTCACCCCAGGTTCTGCATCCTCCCACAGGACATTTCTTTGGGAGCTCACAGTGATTATTTTATTCACTGCTGAGGACTGTTCTCCAGCGAAGTTCTGCCATCTCCTTGATCAACCAGTTGTCTATAAATGTGGAGACCATACAGCTTTTTGTGCTCTTCTTTTTTGCCAAGTCACAGGTTGAACAGGGTGTTTGAGGCCAGAAGTGTGCTCTGTCCTTGGCAGTTCACCCTTTCTTAGTGTCACAAGTTTTTTTTTATAGAGAACTGGTCAGCATGGCAGTGGCAAATGTAACCCAGCCCCAAACTGGAAAACCAGCAGGGGCAAGGTGGCACACAGGACCCAGGACTACTGATCAGCTTTCCCATGGGGAACAAGGCTGGACCTAGATGTATTTAGACTGCTTTAAGGCTTGCTTTTGCTAAAACTCCCTTATCCTGAGTTAAGCCTGCAGATGTTTAATGTATATCTCTGAAGCAATCCCATAAAGTCTGTGCTAAGCTGTTCCAAGGACAGAATGTAACCAGATCAATCACTTTTTTCATTTCCTTGCATTTGCAACATTTTTTCATTATCTGTAAGAAGCAATCACTTAAATTAAACCTAAGTATAATGAATGAGAACTTTCTTTGATGTAGTGCTACTAGAAAGCAATAAAAGCCTGTCCAGGCAACGGTTGAGGCACTCTCTCTCTCTCAGAGAGTGACAGTTTCAACACTTTTTTTACACTGCAGTCTTTGGGAACTTGTTTATCACATCCATAACACATGAACCCACCAGGCCTGAGTCCACATTAAGTTTTGCCATGGTTGCCACTTTATTGGGAGGTCCTTATCATTTGCCCCTACTGGCTCTTGGGCACTCTCTGCCTTCTTGGTTTGACTGGTGCTTCAGTATTGCCCACTGCAGATAATATAACTGAGCAAAGGATGAAGAAATAATACGATGAAATAAGAAATTGAATTGCATGTTCTCCTTATCAAAATGTTATAAAAATATTGTTGAGGTACCCAGCTATTTTAATAAAGCTAATTACCCAGTCATATTTTGGATTAAAAACTCATTACACCACATTTTAGAATACACTATTGGATTGAGAGCTGTAACAAATCGAATTGCCCTTCACAACAGTGTTTTCAATTCCTTAGTGTACTGGAGGTAGGTATAACTTTGCCAACACATTCTCTGTCTTCTCATTTGGTTCCTGGTGAAAATCATTGGAGATCCTTCTGCTGCAGATTTTCTTGCTTAGGAATGAAGTCCATCTCTGTTTATATATGGCAGTTTCTCTGAGGGAGTGACCAAATTAGTAGAGCTTTTGTGAGAATCATGAAATAAGAAACAGCAGAGGAAAACACAGCAAAGTGTTGTAAAATGTGTAGTAGAAAAAGTGCAAACTATTGGAATTTCAGGAACATCTATTCACTTACTTCAGGGATAGTAGAACTCTCCAATAAAAAGTTGTGGTGACTCTCACGGAGTAAGGTGTTTGGACTCAGAGTGACAGATCACTTCAACAGAATGTGGAAGCCACATAACCATTTCAATTTTTTAATGCACAACTGGAACAGTCACTAAATCTTGTTAAGTTTATGTAAGACTCATGGGAGATGTAATTGTCCATTTGTAGGTACTGTGTAAAGTCTTAACTCACTGTAGGTTTCTATCATTGTAGCTGAGACCTTCCCTGAGCCCAAAGCACATCATTGACAACACTGAGGAGCATGGAGACTTTACTACTTTTATGGTTGGTCACAGAAGACAAAACCTATGGTTAATTTAATCATACCATTAAGTGAATATACAATAAGTGAACTGCGATATAGCAAGGAACCACTGTATTCTTCTGCATGAATGTAGGTTAAGGACATGGTGGAAAGACAATGGCCAAGTATTTGTTTGTTAGAAATTTGTCCCTACACACCAAGGTTGTGTGCCCACTCAGGGCACATATGAGAATCAAGAAATGAAAAGGTAACTCATTGAAATAAATCAATGTTTCTGCCTTTCTCAAATAAATAAGTAAAAAAAAATCTGTTTTTTTTTAGAAAGAAAAGTATAATGGCTGAGTAAGTGCAAGCTGAGCCCACTTCCTTTAGCACCCAGCATGGATTTAGCATTGAGAATACTAAGCCATGTTAGCATAAAGGCCTCTTGACAGGATGAGTTCTCTCTATTCTGTCAGCCTCTAGTTTTGCCCTTTTCAAACCATTCTTACCTACCTGAAGGCTGGATAGTCTTTTGAAAATGTGAATATAATGTCTTTTATTTAAAACGTACACAGGTTTCGTGTGGCCTTTAGAAATATAACCAAAATCCTTAGTATGTTCTTCAGGCCCTCCATGATCTGGCTTTTGCTTCTTTTTCTATTTGCATTTCTCCTTTTACCCATATCTCTGGTCACACTTTGTCATTGTCTTTGGATCGTGCTCTTTAACACCAGCTTACACTTGTGGCATGCCTTGTGTCCTAAGGTTTTCTTCTGGAATAGTTAAAAGAGTGTTGATACTTTTTTCAAGCATCTCTCATTTTTCCTCTATCCTCCTCTCTACTCTGTCACAAATTTCTTGAAACATCATGAAATGATACAACTTTGCCCACCATGAGAAGTTTAAGCATCTCATTCAGCTTGGAAGGTGAGCATTGTAAGCAACACAATACTTAAATATTAGGTTTAAACATTAGGCCTTTGTATCATGAAATAACAAACCCACAGATACATAATCCCAGAACAGAATTCAGCTGCTCAGTGGTGTTAAGGTAGGTTTCTTCTTCCTTACTTTCCCTCCCATGGTCACAATTGCTGCCAGACATCAGAAGGTGACAATAGCTCACAGCATAAATTAGGGGAAATGTCTTCCTTTCATTGTTGTTCTTTTTATCAGGGAAGAAAATCCTGCCTCAGAAAACAGGTCTGTCTCTTTCAGGAGCCACAGGCCAAACTTGTGCCAGCAGCATGAGACATGGTGCAATTTGCTATCAAACTGATCCAGAAAGAAGCTGCTTCTGCCTCACAAGAAGAAATCTGGGAATGGCCAGTGAAAAGTGCCTGATTATAATCATCCTGTTTATACTATGAACACTGATGACCCTGTAATTAGTTCTATATGGACTTGTGGAGAAAAGGTATCCGGAGTCCAGAGACCATTTCCAATTTACTTGCTAGGATCTTGAACTACTCTGTTCATTACAAGTCACCATTACCCATGTAACTTTTCAAAATTAACTTTCCACTAATTAAAATTAAGTGAATTTTTAAATTTGGCTTGAGTTGGTGGTTAGATTTTTCCTTGTGGTTATGTGGGGAGTGTTGGCTTTGTGTATAGGTCCACTGGTTATTATTAAAAATAAATATGAATCAAAAGGTAGGAAATATGTCTCCACTCAGATCAAGATATAAACAGGAGAATGACTGCCTTTGGATGATCCAGCCCCACGTTTGTATGGATCTATATGAAGACTTCATTTTACACAGCATGCTTTTTTTGAAACACACACCTAGAGATTGCCCTCAAATTCTCTCTTTTAGATTAAAATTGCTTCACATGTTGGTTTTAACTTTCATCCTAGGTTGTTTCATAGTGCCACTGAACTATGTCCCTGCAGTAGGACTAGGAATGTTTACCTTATTACCATACAGTTGTGTCCAATGGAAATGAGGCAAGATAGGGAGAAGCTAGAAAAATTCCTGGGTACGTGGAGAATGAAAACTGAGGCAAGGAAATTTTTAAATGCCAAACAATTTGAAAAACATACAGGAAGCTAGTGAATCGCAAGACCCTGTCTTCCCTAACCAAGAACCCTTTAGAGCATGTGGTTTACACTTCTTTTCCATAACAAGATAATACATAGCTCTAACCCCTGTTTAAGAGCCAGAAAACAGACCCAACTGAAAGAAGGCAGGGGAATAAATAACAAAAATCTAATTAAACCCAGGTAGACCCAAGATAAAAGTAGAACAGTAAAGCAAAACAAAGAAAACCCCCAAAGTCCCTTATGCACTCCTTTAGTTGCATCAGAATATTTAAAATGCACCAGAAAAGCTAATATATATATTACTGAACACCTCCGAGAAAATTCTCACCTGCAAAGAGAGAGAAAAACCCTGTAGACAAAGACCCAATGTGGGTTCCCCCTAGAGCACTCTCATGCCTCTTCTCAGGTCTGAACATTTTACTTCCTCCTAAACTGTAAGGGTCCCCAGCACACTTGCAATGAGGTAAGGAGGTGGCAGTGGCAGCTCATACTGGAATTTTATCTGATTCTGTTTCTGGCTTCCCCATGAACTAAATGCAGCCCCATCTTGGCTCACTTTTCTATAAACATTGTAGAAAACCAAAGACAACCAGCACATATGCTTTCTCCTGTTACCTTCTGTGGCCTAGGTAATTCCTTTCTTTCACTGTCTTTGGCTTTAATATACATACTTTAAAAGGCATGTGGACTTATGTTGTGAAAAAAAATTTTTTTATGAAGTCAAGAAATTACACAACACAGGCTGGCTTGAGACTAACCCGCCCCACTCTTGGGACAGCTCAGCAACAAAAATATTGTGTATTCTTACATTGAATGTATTTTGAATGTTAAATTCTGGGCTCAACGAAGAAGAAAATGGAGATGTAAGAGTCAACTGGAGGAGGCTCTTTTGAATTATTTGTCACATCCAAAGAAATGTCCTTCCTGTCCCTAGAGATTTTAAGTATCAGTAATAGCTATTCTAGTGGTTTTTTTCTCAAATTGCATATCAACCTAAACACGAAGGAAAGCAGAATGTAACCCAGATAATTTTGGTTCTTAAAACCATTTCAATATATAAAATGAAACTTTAAGGACACTTAGGTGTAATAAATTAAAATGTAGTCTTATTATGTTATTTTGAATAATTGATAGTTGTACATAAACCAAAAATATGCTAACCAGAAAATACAGTCACTTGTAGTAGTCCCACTTTCTAGAGTTCACTAGTATAACATTTTGGTGTGTACATTTCCAAATTTACTTTCAACATTACTTAATATCTGTGTAAGTATCCTAAAATTTAAGTGTGTTTTGGAAGTTATTTTTAAAAATATGTTGCATAGTGAGCATTTTTCAATGACCTAAGGCCAGGGCAAGGTCTCTAGATGGACTAGCCATGAGCCCTAGAGCAGCTCCCTCCTGGGGTTGTGCATTGCTCTTGAACTCTGGGGGTGGATCTGGAGGAGCAGAAAAAAAATAAATTGAGAAACACATATATATGATTTTTCCTTGCCTTTCCAGAGACAGGAAAGGTGCCCCTGCCTTTAAGGGAACTAATGCTGATATACCTCCCTGCCCAGATTATCTTCCTAGACAAAAACTTCTTCACCTTCCAGGTATGCTGCAGTTGTCTCTGTTTTCTAGAATGTCCCAAAGAAGGTGGACCTGGCACAGCTGTCTTAAAGTAGTGAGGCTGACCTGCCCCAAGACCTGCTTAAGCCACAACAAGGGGAAATGTAGAGGCTGTTCCAACCCTTGAATCTGGTCTGGCCAGGTTCCCAGACCAGATTGTGAGAGGCAGTTGGGAAGCAGAGCCAGAATCTGAAATTCTCCTTGTATTCTGCCCTCCCAGAGCAACCTGTTTGGAACAGCACCATGGTGCATGCCCATGCACAACCAGAGGAAAGCCCCATGCCAACCCTGACCCCTGGGTGGCTAACCTGGGAGTATGAGTCCAGGCAACACAGCTGGTTTTACATGAAGACTCTGAGGCTTTTCTTCCAATAAAATTTCTTCTCAGGGTCCTGAGAAGAAACCCAACCATTCACACACCTGCTTTTCTAGACTGGTATTTGAGTTGGATTGGTGAGCAGGCTGTAACATCTCCTGCTTGGAGCCTGGGGATGATGGTGAGGAGAGGTGACTCTGGAGAAGGGCAAGCTGAGTTGCAGTAGACTGTGGTGGATTTGGGACCCTAGGGCAAGTTGCATTCCAGCCCCTATTTGATTGTATGAGCCCAGGGAACCACTCTACAGTTCTCTTAATGTTGTGTTATTGGAAGAGAAGCCATCAAAGCTCAGATTATCCTTGGGAATCTTATCTTTCTATAAGATATCCTCAGTGCAAGAACCTCACTGCCACACTCAGTGTGCTCTTGACACAAGATGTCTTCCTTCTGGACCCAAACACCACCCAAATTTCTATTTGATCCCTTGGTAAGTGTCCATTTTCATTATAAGCAGGTAGACCTTCAGGTGTTGAGAAGATCTTGATCGTCTCTGATCCAATGCATAGAGGACAGGACTTGCAAATCATACCTATTCTCTCTGGATGATTTATTGAGTAGAACTGAGGCCCTGGCATTGTGTCTATTCATTTACTGAGTTATTGTAAGTGCCTCTAGTAGGCCCTACTTATAATAGGTGAATCCTACACATTGTTGAATAAATTCTGTTTAACCAGAACCATTGCAGATATCTGAGTGGGTCTACGGAAACCCTGCTAAGCCCAGAGATTGCTAATGTGTCAATGCAAAGACAAATGCTGAGATCAGTGTAGTGCTTCCCCAACTTCCCGACTGATTTTTTTCTAATTGTTTTCTAAGCTCAGAAATGCCACAGGCCATGATGGGTGATGCAGAATTTCCATGTTGGACATATAAATAAAATAAATGCTATGAACAGCCACAGCATGTCCAGAAGCCCTGTCTGCAGAGCCAGGTGCCAGCTAAGGCACCTAAATTATCTCCACAATAGTGCCTCTGAGAATGTTATAGGTTTGTCCTCTATCACCTCATATTTCATAGCAACTAATTGAAGCTCAGGAAGATGTGGGGACATTTTGTGGCACACTGCTAGTAGTGAGCAGAACCAGAGCTGTGCTGGAAAGGGGCACATGCTCACCGAGATAGCTTTGTCTAGGAGAATATGTGCTCTGGAGAAGGCCAGATGCATGGTCCTGAAGGTGGAGAGGTGGGAGACATTTCCACTCAGGAAACCTGGAGTCATGACTTCCATAACCTTCTTCTGTGTGCCTCCCTGGAGGGCCTGAATTCTACAGGCTGCTTGCAATTTAAGAATGAACTCAACTGTATCCTGTGGGGGACCAGGATAGACATCCAGTCAGTGACATCACAATGAATCACCAGGGGACTGAGGTCTGGAGCTTATCTAAAACTCCCAGCCCATCAGGGACTTGTACAAGACAATGATCAGTAGTGCCCATTCTAAATAGGGTTCTATTCATAGGTTTCAAAAGTACCATCAATTTTTAGAATTTGGGGCTATTAATACAATTTTTCCTCTCCAGAATTTTTTTTTATGAGGAGTAACAATAAACTTTTCACAATAAACTGTCAGGCCCTCCTCACCCACAATACCATTCTCTCCTCCTCAGCACATAAACTGTTAAAAAAAGGGGGGCCTTCCTCCTGGATTCAAGCAGCACTAAACTATTTATATGGTCTTGTGATCTATCATCCAGCTCCATATATGGGAAATTCCTTCACACGCAAAGAACAATATGAAAATGTCCTCTAGGACATATGTGGAGGAGACCTCAGATGATAAGTTTGACTGGTTCTCTGACTGCAACTGAAGAGCAGTAAGTGTTTTAGGGACGACTGACTTGCACAAAGTGTGTCAGGCACAGACGTGAATGAAAAAACTGCATCCAAAATTATACCAAGTATCTCAGCAGGCTTTAGGCTTTTCTGCTTCCCCTACAGATCTCTCAATGGGCCACCTGTAAAGAAAAAGCACCTCACTAAAAGAAAAACCAGGAACAGATAAATGGCGTCTCAAACTCCTTCCAACAGGCAAACTCCATCCAAATGGCAGTTTGCTTTGTAGATGTTTTTCCAAACTTTGAATGGCCATAGGCAATTGAAGATGGAGACTGAAGGCTATTCATGAGTGAGTGGAAATTCATAAAGCTGAACAAGCACAGCATGTTCAAGCATGTTCAAGGAACTTCATGTAGTTCCTTGTAGTTCAAACAAGGAACTACAGGCCAGAATTACATACACCTTAAAATCTGGATGAACCACATGTTATTTAAGCTCTAAGACTTGATCTATCTCTGAAACAGAGAGAAAAATTAGAAGAATGTCTCTTCTCCCTAATGTGAAGACAGTGCGTTAGGAACAACACACAATGACAATCTTCTTGAATTCAAATCAAGACACCATTTATTTTACTTTAAATGGAGTTTTGGGATATTCATTAGGTAGAATACAGATTTATACAAGTACTAAATAACTTCAAAATTCCAGGAGGACAGATAGTCCATTCCACGGAACGAATCTGTAGGGTGACTGAGGAAGGAAAAAATAATTTTTTCTGGTAAAATAAATTTTGTTGCTAAACCCCTGACAGGTGACTTAAAGTGTCATGGAAACAAGTGCTAATCAATGACCATTGCTATAGCATTGTATGACGACCAATACACAGGGGAGGTTTAAATGTAAAAGAATGATAAATTCATATGAGGCTGGATTGAAGAAAGTAGCTACCATCATAGAGAGCTCATGACAGTATTACGGATACAGCATATTCTGTTTGGAATCAGGCTGTAGCTATAAAATATGAAAGTATCTCACATGCATGCCTTTCTATACAGCATCTCCATCTGAATGAATGTACTTAGCCAAAAATGAACATATTATAAGAACTAAATTGAGTTGAATCATGTGCAACATAGCATTGTAGAATTGCATTGTAGCAGGAAACCTGCCTAGACAAGCCCGAACAAGTCAGAAGGACACGGTCCACTTGCTGAGCCACTAAGATAAGGAAGGGTGAGAAACTAAGTAACTAAGAAGTAAGAACAAAAGAACCTTGTATGACCCTATCAGCAGCCCTGCTTTCTCAGCAGCCCAGCTTTCTTGTTTCTGTAAATCTGCTTCTGCCACGTAGGCTTAGTAAAATCGCTCCCACATGCCACATTATATAAACAAGCCCCTACCCGAGCTCAGGGCTGAAAATTTGGAGTCTTCCTCCTCTGGGTCCATGCCCGTAAATGAAGTTTCACTTCATATACCCCAAAGTGGCTGATATTTTCTATAACAGCATCACTGTGGCAAGTGGCCTCCCTTATGGGACATTATGAAAATGAGTGAGGCCCCAGTTGCTGACCTAATAACCTAGAAACTTTTGGTCATTGTGGTGAGAAGTTGCACTGGTACTGTAGATATCTTAATCCTATCTTTTGTGTATAAATCTTTTTAAGTGTGATAATACTCTTTTTAAGAGTAAAGCTTGGAGACAGTCTGGAGGGACATTAAAGCTTTCCTGGATGAGGCTTGTACCTTAAGGTTCCTTTGGAAGTGATAACAGTGAAAAGTGTTCCATAGTATCTATGGTACCAGCCTTCCAATATAGAACCATCATTTACATCAGGGATGTCAAACTGATTTTGACCTGATGTCACATCAGCCTCACAATTGCCTTCAAAGGGCAGTATGTAATTTTACCATGTATAAACGTGCCTGCTTCTTTAAAAGGGTCAATGAGTTTGGCACTGCCACTGGGTAGAAACAAGGTGCCAAGACAGATAAAACAAGTTGGAGGGCCAGAATTGGTCATGTGGGCCTTGTGTTTTACATTCGTAGTTCACATCTTTTATATCATTTACCGATGTGGTCACTTCCATGGCATTCAACATCTCCCAACACAGTATAGACCAGCTATTCAGGAGGTGGGTACTGGCCATCCCTTCCAGTCAAGATAACTCTGTGAATGTCCAGTTTGTGTCATGGGAATATCCCTTCATTTCTATGAGACTCCGTTTTTATCTCTGAAAAGTGGATGGTAGAAAATAAACCTCAGATACTTTTAGGTTGGTTAAGTGAGTCAGCTGTTGCAGGTTTTCTCTTGCTTTTTCATCCTGCTGCATGTATACCACACTGGCTATGGTTGCTCAATTTTGTGAATTTTCACTCCCAATAGGAAGAACACTGACTCTTTCTTTCTGCCCTGTGGCAATTCTGCACATAAAAAAGCACATGGAAAATAATTTTCAATGAGTTTGTTATGCCACTTATGTGGTCCTGATGTGTGTTCTATGGTTGGCCACACTGGACACTTTGCATGCAGCAAAAATTCCAAGGCTCACTCAGACATTTGGGATAATTTTGAGTGAACTTTATTCATTCCACAATGTGTGTCCATGCCCATGCTACAGGCAGGCACATTCTGTGACAACTGGCAGTGCACAATGCAGAGAAAAGCTGTTAACTTCAGTTTTATGAAGACAATGTGGCAGTCAGAGAAGACATTACTTGGGGTCCTATTTTTGTACATCACATAATATTTTCATAGCCTTTGCTGCATCTGGTGGCATTTTCAATGCTCACTAGAGGAAGGGATCACAGGCCCAAATACAAACTGGAGTAATTATTTTAAGGTTTTTTTAAAAAATTTAATTGTTCAAGTACAGTTTTCTGTCTTTTGCTTCCATCCCAGCCCACCCCCCCACAGTGCTCCCCACCTCCCTCCCATTTCCACCCCCCTTAGTTTTTGTCCATGCGTCCTTTATACTTTTTCCTGTAAATCTGTCCCATTTCCCCCCTGAAATTCCCTTCCCTCTCCCCTCTGGTCACTGTCCGCCTGTTCTCTATTTTAGGCCTTTGGTTATATTTTGTTTGCTTGTTTGTTTTATTGTTTAGCTTCCTGTTAAAGGTGAGATTATATGGTATTTGTCTTTCAATGCCTGGCTTTGAAAGAGACAGGCATTGAAATTCAGCATTTCACTCAGCATATTTTCCATTTCCATCCATGCTGTTGCAAAGGATAGGAGCTCCTTCTTTCTTTCTACTGCATAAAATTCCATTATGTATATATGCCATAATTTTTTATCCATTCATTTACTGATGGGCACCTAGATTGATTCCAACTCTTGGCTATTATAAATTGTGCTGCTATGAACATTGTGTTGCGTAGGTTCTTTGAAATTGGTGTTTTAGGGTTCTTAGGATATAATCCTAGCAGTGAAACTGCTGAGTCAAAAGGCAGGTCCATTTTTAGTTTTCTGAGAAAATTCCATACTGTCTTTCTTAGTGGTTGTACCAGTCTGCGATCCCACCAACCATGGATTAGGGTTCCCTTTTCTTCACAACCTCTCCAACACTTGTATGTTGCTTTCTTTATGATGGCCATTCTAATCAGTGTAAGGTGGTATCTCGTTGTTTTAATTTGCATCTCTCTGATAGCTAGTAATATTGAGCATCTTTTCATGTGGATCTTCTCTGGATCTGCTCTATGTCCTTGAAAAATGGCTGTTCAAATTCTTTGTCCACTTTTTAATTGGGTTCCTTATCTTCTTAGAGTGAAGTCACGTACGTTCTTTGTGTATTTTGGAGATTAAACCCTTGTCTGAGGTATCATTGGCAAATATATTTTCCCATATAGTTGGCTCTCTTTTCATTTTAATACTGTTTTCTTTAGCCAAGCAGAAGCTTTTTTATTTTGATCAGATCCCATTGGTTTATTCTTTCTTTATGTCCCTTGGCCTAAGGAACATATCAGTAAAAATGTTGCTGCATGAAATATCTGAGGTTTTCTTGCCAATGTTCTCCTCTAAAACTTCAATGGTGTCACAGATTATATTTAAGTCTTTTATCCACCTTGAACTTGTTTTGGTGTATGGTACAAGTTGGTGCTTGAGTTTCATGTTTTTGCACAGAGCTGTCCCGTTCTCCCAACACCATTTATTGAAGAGGCTATTATTAGTCCATTCAGGTTACTGCCCCCTTTGTTGAATATTAATTGGCCGTAGAGAGTTGGGTTTATTTCTGGGCTCTCTGTTCTGTTCCATTGGTCTATGTGCCTGTTTTTATGCCAGCGCGAGGATGTTTTGATTACAGTAGCCTTGTAATACAGTTTGGTGTCAGGTATTGTGATGCCTCGTACTTAGTTCTTTTTTCTCAAAATTGCAGCTGCTATTCGAGGTTGTGTATGGTTCCATATAAATTTTTGAAGTGTTTGTTCTATGTCTGTGAAGTATGTAATTGGTACTTCAATAGGTATTACACTGAATCTGTAAATTGCTTTGGGTAGTATGGACATTTTGATGATGTTAATTCTTCCAATCCATAAACACGGTATATGTTTTCATTTGTTTGTGTCTTCTTTGATTTCTTTCTTCAGTATTATGTAGTTTTCTGCATACAGGTCTTTTACATCCTAGGTAGGTTTCTTCCTAGGTATTTTATTTTTCTTTTTGCTATATTGAATGGGATTTTTTTTCTTGATTTCTGCTTCTGCTGTTGCACTGTTAGTATACAAAAATGCCTTTGATTTCTGAATATTGATGTTGTATCCTGCTGTTTTGCCAAATTCATTTATTAGTTTGAGCAGTTTTGGGGTAGAGTCTATAAAACTTTCCATGTACACTATCATGTCATCTGCAAACAGTGACAGTTTTGTTTCCTCCTTCCTGATTTGGATGTCTTTTATTTTCCTTTCTTGTCTGCTTGCTGTGGCTAAAACTTCCAATACTATATTGAATAGAAGTGGTGAAAGGGGACAACCTTGTCTTGTTCCTGATCTCAGTGAAAAAGATTTTAATTATTGCCTGTTGAGTATGATGTTGGCTTTAGGTCTCTCATATGTGGCCTTTATTATATTGAGGAATGCTCCCTGTATTCCCACTTTGTTAAGTGTTTTTGTCATAAATGGGTGTTGTATCTTATCAAAAGCTTATTTCTCTATCTATTGATATTGATATGATCATGTGGTTTTTGTCTTTGCTTTTTTTCTGCTGTGATGTATTACATTTACTGATTTGTGAATATTGAACCATCCTAGCATCCCTGGGATAAATTCCACTTGGTAGTGATGAATAATCTTCTTAATGTATTGTTGGATGCAGTTTGACAACATTTTGCTGAGGATTTTAGTGTCTATGTTCATTAGTGATATTATCCTGAAGTTTTCTTTCTTTGTTGTATCTTTATCTGGTTTTAGGATTGGAATGATGCTGGCTTCATAAAAAAGAGTTTGGGAGTCTTTATTTTGGATTTATTAGAATAATCTGTGAATAAGGGGTTAGCTCTTTTTTAAATGGTTTGTAGAATTCTTCTGTTAAACCATCTGGTTTGGGAGATTTTTAATTGCTGCTTCAATTTCATTTGCTGTTATTGGTGTATTTAGGCTTTCTCCTTCTTTATAGAGATTTGAAGATTATATTTTTAGAAGTTTGTCTATTTCACCTAAGTTTTAAAATTTCTTGACATATAGTTCTTCATAGTAATTTCTTACACTCCTTTGTATTTCTCTGGTGTCAGTTATAATCTCTCCTTTTTCATTTCTTATAGTGTGTGTTTGGGTTCTCTCTCTTCTTGATGAGTCTGCTTAAAGGCTTGTCTGTTTTGTTTATGTTTTCAAAAATCCAGCTTCTGGATACATAGATTCTTAAAATTTTGCTTTTAATCTCTATGCCATTTAATTCTGTTTCCATCTTGATTACTTTCTTCCTTCTACTTGCTCTGGGCTGTCTTTGTTCTTGTTTCTCGTGTTCTTGTAGGCATAGGGCTAGGTTGTTTGTTTGAAATGTTTCTATCTTTTTTAAATAGGCCTGTATTGCTATGAATTTTCCTCTCAGGACTGCCTTAACTGTGTCCCATAAACTTTGGGTTGTCGTGAGTTCATTTTTATTTGATTCCAGAAACTTTTTGATTTCTTTTCTAATTTCATTCTTGACCCATTTATTGTTTAATAGCATGCTATCAATCTCCATGATTTTGAGTGTTTTGGTTCTTTTTTGGGGGAAGGGGTTGGTTTTTTGTTTCAGTCCCTTGTGATCAGAGAAAATGCTTGGGATGATTTCAATTTTCTTAAATGTGTTGAGGCTTTTTTTGTGTCCTATAATGTGGTCTATCTTTGAAAATGTTCCATGTGCATTGGAAATGAAAGTGTATTTAGCTCCTTTGGGATGAAGGGCTCTATATATCAGTTAAGTTCATTTCATCTGTTCAATGCTACAATATCTCTGTTGATACTCTGTTTGGAAGATCTGTTCATTTTTAACAGTGGGGTGTTAAAATCCCCAACTATAATTCTGTTGTCAATATCTTTCTTGTAGTTTTCTAAGATTTGCTTTATATATTTGGGTGCTTTTATGTTGGGTGCATATATATTCACCATGTTTATGTCTTCTTGGTGGATTCTTCCCTTGAGTATTATGAAGTGACCTTCTGGGTCTCTTTTTATGGCCTTTTTTTCCTGAAGGTTATTTTGTCTGATATGAGTATTGCTACCCTGGCTTCTTTTTCCTGGCAATTTGCTTTAAAAATTTGTTTTCAGCCCTTTACTTTTAGTATGTGTAGGTCTTTTGTCCTGAAGTGAGTCTCTTGTAGGCAGCATATGTTTGTGGGTCATGCTTTCTTATCCATTCAGCTATCCTATGTCTTTTGATTGGAGCATTTAATCTATTTAAGGTTATTATTAATAGGTACTTATTCATTGTCATTTTTATACCTGTATTTCTCTCTCTCTTTTCCTTCCTTTTCTTAAAGCAGTCTTTTTAGTATTTCTTACAGAGATGGTTGGTGGTGGTGTATTCTTTTAGACTTCTGTCTTGGAAGCTCTTTATTTGGCCTTCTATCTTGATTGACAGCCTGGCTAGGAAAAATAGCCTTGGTTGCAGGCATCTGGCTCTCATTACTTGGAATATTTCTTGCCATTCTCTTCTTGCTTGGAGCGTTTCCATTGAGAAATCAACAGCTAATCTCATTGGGGCTCCCTTGTATGTTACTTTTTTTTCTGCCTTGCTGCTTTAAGATTCTCTCTTTGTTTTGGAATTTTGCCATTTTACTAATGATGTGTCTTGAAGTGGCCCTCTTTGGGTTTCTCTTGATTGAGACTCTCTGGGTTTCATGGATTTGCGTGACTTTTTCTCTCATCAGATTAGGGGAGTTTTCCATCATTACCTTTTCAAAAAGATTTTCTATACCTTGCTCTTCTTCTCCTCCTTCTGGTATCCCTATTATTCAGATATTATGTTTCATATTATTTCCTATTACTTTTCATATTGCCTTGCATTTCTTTAATCCCTCTTCATTTTTTCTGAGCCTATTTTTCTTTTCTTGTTTTTTTCTGGGAGTTTTTTCTACTCTGTCTCCCAACTCGCTGATCTGATCTTCTACTTCATTGATCCTGCTTTTGATTCCTTCCACTGTGTTCTTCAGTTCATAAAGTGTATTCTTCATTTTCTTTTGGCCCTTGCTGATAGCTTCTATTTCCTTTTTCATATTGATATAGTTTGCTGTGAGTTCATTGTAATTCCCCTGTAGTTTCTGGTAGCTTATTGTGAGCTCTTTGATCTTACTGATAGCCAGTGCTTTGAATTCAATATCTGATATCTGACTTGCCTCTATTTCATGTAGCATTCTTTTTGAAGCTACCTCCTTTCCTTTCATTTGGGTATTGTTTTTTTGTCTTCCCATTGTTTGCGAGACTCTTGTTAGCTTCAGCTTTCTAAATTAAGTTGTTCTGGCTTCCTGGATTTGTGGCATGAACTTTTGTGATACAATGCCTGTGAGATTCAGTGGTGTAGTCTCCTTAATCTTTCTAGCTCACTGGTCTTGGGCTGACCTTTACACTGGCTCTGAATTTGTCTTTGGTTTTTGGTTGTTTTGGGGTCTTTCTTTTGTGGGACCTTCCGACCAGCTGATGAACTGATGGTTCCTCTGTCCATACTCATTTTCATTTGTTGTGCTGGTGAGGGCAGGTCGTGTTAAAACTAGTTCTACTGTGTGTACAGGGTTTTGAGGATTCTCTTTTGCTCTTGTTCAGTTGTTTGCTCTGGGTAGTTTCTCCCAGATGCAACTGTTTAGTTGCATTTCCAGATAGGTGTTGGATTGAGGTTTGTGTGGTTTCCACTCTCTCCTTCACCTTCTATTGATTTCTGTTGGTGGTTTCTTTGTTGTTGGGTTTCCTCTTACAGTGGGTATCCTGGTGTTCACCGCTTCCACATCCTGTGTGTGTGTGTGTGTGTGTGTGTGTGTGTGATCATTTGGACGGGAAGGCAAAATGGTTTATGACAGCAGGAGAGTATTCTATGATATTTACACTAGCAGCCAGTGGAGAAGAGATAGGAGATCCTTTGGCTATCTATAGTGGTAACTTTAATCTTCCACCCAATTAGCCAATTTTTAAAAAGAATGGAAAGAAGATAAGGCTCTTGTTGGAGAAGGAAGATTTGTGAGTTGGAGCTAGAAAGCAGTGAGGTTGAGGGAGGTCAGATTCTGAGGTAATGTGATAATAAAGTATGGTAAATAGGTGTAGTGTGAGAGAGAATAGAGTTAACCACTACAGTATTTATAGTTCAGGCACTAATGAAGTGGGCTAAGATTGGGGCGGGGGGTGTTGTATAGTATTTACAACAGTATGTAACAGCTATTTTTTTACAATAATATTAGTTCAACAATTATATGACAGAATCTACTAGGGAGTATTGGACCTTCCACAGTGTGCTAACTGGGCAAGGGGAAGTAAATGACAGTAAATTAGCAATACAGTATGAATGAGGGAACAGGGAAAACCTGTCAAGTAATACAAAATATCCAGCCAAGGAAAAGAAGACTATACAGAAAGAGGAGTAATACAAAGATACTATTAAAATAAAAGGTATAAGAATAATGAAAAATAATACAAATATGTAGTAACTTGTAGTTTTTCTGCCATAGAAAAGTAAAATTTGTTTCTCTGTCTCTACTGTTGGGATGCTCTTTCTTTTGGTCCCACTCTGGTTTTTACACAGTTCCAAGTTTTCATCTCACTTGTGGGGAGAGAAAGAAATAAAGGCAGCAGGAGGGGGGAAAAAGCCAAAAGTTGGGAAAGAAAGGAAGAGATAAAACAGAAAGAAGGAGGGGGGGGTAAAAGTATTGAAAGATAAAACAATAATAAAGCTAAAAAATTAAGATTATTTTTAAAAAAATAAACACTTCTTGTTGGTTTTCAGCTGGCCAAACCCGTTTTTCAGGTCTCACTGGCTTCAGCAGTCTGAAGGGCAGTTGGTGTGGCCTTTCTCTCTTCTTGGTGTACTCAGCCAATCTCCTGAGTGATCTCCCAATATTCAGACCAGCACCTCTCCCCAGTGCCCCATTGAAAGCAGTCTTTACATGGGAGTCACTGTCTTGGGCTGAGGTATGGGCACAGTGCTCTCCACCAGGCTTCCTTGGTCCCACATGCTTGGGCACAAACCTTTCCCGGTGCTACGGAGGAACATAAGGGCCACTCTCAACTCTCCCAAGCCAGAGACCACAGACTTCTCATGTGATCAAAGTCCCCTTGTTTGCTTCCTCGTGCCCATTCCTCTTTCTGACACTTTAAGCAAACAGATCTCTCCTAGCATTTTTCAAACTGCTCGCTGATTACCCAGCTCTCTCCCAAGGAAATTTCTGCCAGCTCTCGGCTCCCAAAGAGTTTGTGGCAGACCTGGCCTAGGCCCTGTTGGGGCCGGCAGAGGCTGTGCTGTTCCCTCTGACCTTATTGACCTCCAGCCATCTCCTCATTGTCTGGTTCTTTAGTGTCCTCTACAATTTCTGGACTTCTATTTTCCTCTATGCTGGGTCACTGTTGTCTATTTGCTGTGTTCCTCTGCATATCAGCCCAATTTTTATCCCATGCATGGGGAGAAGGAGAATCCTTTGTCCTTCTCTGCTGCCATCTTCTCTTGGATCTCTGGAGTAACTTTTTTGTGTGTGCAGAAGGAAAAACTTATGCTTCTAGGGAAATTACTTTGGTTTCCAGAGCCTTTGTTTGTGTGTGAGAAATTCATGGCAGAATCCTGCATTTGTTGTTCCATTTGTGTCTTAAATTCTGGCTTCTCTTTTTTCTCATGCCCAGTGGTGGTCTCACTCTGTTTCCTGTTGCTTTTACCTTCAGTCTTACTGTTTTGTGTCACAAAAAGGACATGTGGCCACATCCTGGAATGTCAAGTTGTATGACAGGATCACTTGTATGAGACCTGGTCAGAAACCCTGAAGAGAAAGCTTATTTCTTTTCCCAGGTTTATCTCCACTCTCTTTCCTTTTTTCTGTGTTATAATTATATTTGGTATGAAGAGCTACAAAGGTACATTGTTCAGAATTAAAATTGTAGTACTTCCAGAGATAACTGATTTTTAAGATAGGAAACATCACTTTGTTTTTTCATTATAAATACCAACACTTCAAAAAGAATTGTTTTAGAAAGTCTTTTGGATATTTAAATGTGGAATGAAATGTTAAAGAACAGCAATTTTAATTTATAATTCTATGTTTTAACAAATTAATAAAGTAATCAACAACTGCCACATTAAAACTCTTTGCCCTCAGATATTTATATTTTACTAGCGATTTACTACATGAATAATTGTGCAAGTTCCATTTCCTAAATAAGTACTACAAAACACCTGAAAAGTGACTTAATTTGTAGGCTTTCCCTTGTATTTCCTGACAATTAGTGACATTGAGCATCTTTTCATATATCTATGAACCATTTCTATGTCCTCTCTTGAGGAGTGTCCACTCAGATTCTTTTTTTATTTTTTTAATGGATATCTCGGTTTTTGGTGTTGGGCTTTATAATTTTTATATAAATTTTGGATATTAAACATTTATAATTTATATGAGCAAATTTTATTATATCCATCTTCCCACCACTTTTATATGATTATGGGCCAGTCTGCACAGTCACTTCATTGACACTCAGCTACTGGGGAATAGGGAATAAAGCATGAGTGAGGTCAAAGCTGGCTGGCCTCCCCTCTTCCCCACAGACTTCTATCACCTCTCATCAAAGTCTCTGGGAATCTTCTATGTACCTGCCTCTTCCCAACCTTGGCTGGATTCTCTCCCCAGACAGGATGAGAACATGGGCACACACCTGACATCTGACCTATAAGTTGGTCCACAACTGAATGTTGTGCAGGAAGTGATCCCAGGAACAGAACATGTGACATGAGGATCAGAGCACAGTGTTGGGGAAGAGATTTATAACAATCCCAGAAGAATGTGGCCCTAATACCTCCTCACTGCTTTTTTCCCAAAGCAATTCTGACAGTGCCCTGATATCCTCTGTCCACTCTGTCATAGTCCATGAAAGGATATTTGATGTAGGAGGATGAAAATGGAAGTTGGCAGGAAGAACAGGGTGGGGCAACAGGGAGTAAATGTTAACATTTTAAATTTATTTTTCTAAGTACAGTTCTCCCCATGCAAACAGTGTTAAGGCTATAAATTTCTCTGTCATTCTCTTTCTTCATTTATATTATATTATATAATTTAATATATTATACATAAATTATATGTCTATACTACACACAGACACAGAAACTCAAACATGTATAACATTACCATTGCAATTACCAGTTACTATTTCTGTTACTGTCAATCACTAAGGGATGTTTCCCCATAGCCACAGTAATGACAAAACAATTTTGTCTTTAAAAGGATGCTTTATTCCTTCCACAGAGTGTGGGTTTGGGAGGTGAGCAGTGGGTTGTGTGGTAAAGGAGCCTGGCATTACCCTGTGTTGGGTTCAGTCCTTCCTGAAGATGTGAACTATTTCTGTCACTTCCACTGCAGTTGCTGGTCTTGCTCTGGTGCCCTTCCACCTCTACTTCTATGTCATGAACCTCTGCCACACAGAAGACATAGGGTCAGAATCTCAGGTCAGCCCACTGACTCAGTTGTACAAACCTGGTGAGACTTCCTTGATGAAATTCACCAGCTTTCCTATTTCCAGCCTTCTCTTTGCTCTCTGTGAACTTTATTGATAGTTAGATAAAAACTTACAGGATCAAATTTTCACCTGCCACTGGTAAGCTATGTAAATTAAAATATTGTTTTCTCCATTGTAATAGGCTGATTGAAAAAGCACTTGCCTCAATTTTGTAAAGTATTCAATTTATTGGTATCACATTGATTAATAAACTTCCATCAGTTTCAAGTGCAATTTTTACAAGAATTGTATATATGGCACTGTGTGTTACAACCCAAAGTCCTCTCTTCAACAGGTTTTTGGAAAGTGAACATAATATGACATGTCTACAAGGCATCATTTTATTTAAAAGAGCATATTGAAAATATTAACAACATAATGAATTGCTTTCATTAAATCAGCTTTACGTGATAGTTATTTATAAAGCATTTAATAAAAAAAACTGCAGTTTATACTTTTACTCTTAGTTTGAATAGAACATTTTCCAAGATAGATCATGTAATAGACACCAAAATAAGCCTTTGAAAAGTCAGGAAACTTAAAGTGTATCTACCCTATTATTTGACCATAAGTTTAAATATAATTAAAATTAAGTATTAGAATAAAGAGAAAAACACAACTGTATGAATATTAAACAACATGCTCCTGCACAACTGTAGCTGAAACAAAAAAGCAAAAAGCCAAATCTTGAGACACATAAAAGTTGAAAAGCAACCTAAAAAATGCTGGTATGAAGTAAAAGCAGTTAGAAGAGAAAGCACTATGGCTGTGCAAGGCTACCAAAGGGCAAAAAAAATTCCTAAAAAATATTTAAATTTTCCCATGAAGGAAACAAAGACAGAGACAAAAACAGGTGAATAAATAGATACTATATTTTTCAGACCATAAGATACACTTAGATTTTAAAAGTGAAAAACAGAAAAAAATTTTGGAGAAAAACTGTGGTAAAATATTTAATAAAGATAAATATTAAACATTTGTTTAACATTTAAGCAAATATGTACCAACAAACTTGAAAATCTAGTTAAAATGGATTTTTAAGACATAGAATCACCCAAGAAATAAATACTAACAAAGACTCTGTATAGACCAATTCTTAGCAATGAAGTTGAGGCAGTAACCAAAACTTCTTAAAACCAAAATGCCAGGATCAGATGGCTTTATAAGAGAAGTCTTCCAAATATTTTAATGATAATTAGTACACATTATTTTCAAACTGTTTTAAAAATTACAGAATAACGCTTCCAAACTCATTATGAGTCCAGCATTAACCTGATTAAAAAACAAGATAGAAACAACAAAGGAATAAACTTACTGCCAATATTTGTAACAAACACAGATGTCACAATTCTAAAGAGAATAATAGCAAAATGAACTTAACAATATGTTAAAGGAATTAAACATTATCATTAAGTAGATGTTATACTCCAAATACACATCTGTTTCAACTTTTTTAAAAAAGATTGTGATTTATCAAATTACAAAATCAAGAATTACAGTCATACAATTATTAAAAAGATGCAGGAAAGGTGTTTTGCAAAATTCATTCATCAGTTTATGGTCTTCAAAACAGTCTGAACAAAAATTTAATAAAATCAAACTCCTTCACTTGTTGAAGGTCTATATAACAACCTACACCTATTATCATATTGAATTGTAGAGAAAAGATTTTTCTGTAAGATGAGGGAAAAAATGCCCACTCTCTCCCCTATTATTTAACAGTGTACTAAAGTTTGTATCCATAGCATACACATTTAAAAAAAATAAAAGGCATTCATATCGAAGTAAAATCGACACTGATTGTAGATTGCATCAGACTATATAAAGAAACCCAAGAGAATCTATCAAAACAAAAAATGGATAGGAGTAATGAAAGAAATTCAGTGTGGTAGCAAAGTGAAAATGTAATATACAGAAATGTGTCCTATTTATATACACTAGTAAATAAAAATTTGAAGAAGGAATAAATAAAATCATCCAATTTACAACTGAATGGAAAGAATTAAATATCTAGGAGTTAACAAAGTCAAAGACATGAAACACCTGTTGTATCAAAAGTATGACTGCAGAAAAAAGTTGATGAGGACAGACACAAAAAAATAGAAGAGTAATATATGCTCACAAATTTGCAATAGTAAATTATTTACTAAGGATCACAGTTTCCAAAGCACTATAGATATATAGTGCAATTTCTATCAAAATGTTAATTTTATTCTTCTCAGAACCAGAACAAATAATTCTAAAATTTATATGGAATCACAAAGACCCCCATAGCCAAAACGATCTGGAGAAAAAGGATATAAGTTATATTATTGTAAAAGAGCAGTCAGAAACCAAGTTTTTCAACCTAAAATACTTTCATGTCTTTGCTCCCTACTCGCACTGTCCCAAGTCTGGGTACTGTAAATCAAGAAACAGCACACATCCCACACTACAAAAATATAATTTTCAAAACAGCATGGCATTGTCTCCTGGAAAAATAATAAATGGAAATAAATAAAAGCCCAGAAATAAATCCTCACTTGGGTGCACAAGAAATGTGTCACAAAGGAGGCAAACACATACACAGGAGTAATGAAGTCTCTTCTACAAGTTGTCTTGGGAAAACAGAACAAATACATACTAAAAAAGACCTAAACACTCTCTTTTTTTTAAACTATTTACTTTTTTTTTATTGATTATGCTGTTACAGTTGTTCTATTCCCCCTTTATTCCCCTCCACCCTACCCCCATCCCCACCATCACCCCCTTTAGTTTATGACCATGTGTCTCAAGTCCTTTAGATTCTATATTTCCCATGCTATTCTTGCCCCCCCATCTATTTTCTATCTACTGTCTATGCTACTTATTTTCTGTACCTTCTCCCCCCTTCTCCTCCTCCCACTCCCCTGTTGCTAACCCTCCTTGAGATCTTCATTTCTATGTTTCCACTCCTGATCTAGCTGTCCTTTTAGTTTGCTTTCGTTTTAGGTGTGGTTGTTAATAACTGTGAGTTTGTTGTCCTTTCACTGTTCATGTTTCTTTAACTTCTTTTTCTTAGATAAGTCCCTTTAACATTTCATATAATAAGGGCTTGGTGATGATGAACTCCTTGAATTTGATCTTATCTGAGAAGCACTTTATCTGTCCTTCCATTTTAAATGAAAGTTTTGCTGGATAGAGCAATCTTGGTTGTAGGTCTTTAGATTTCATGACTTGGAATACCTCTTTCCAGCCCCTTCTTGCCTGTAAGGTCTCTTTTGAGAAATCAGCTGACAGTCTGATGGGGACTCCTTTGTAGGTGACTGTCCCCTTAGCTCTTGCTGCTTCTAGGATTCTCTCCTTCATTTTAATCTTGGCTAATGTAATTACGATGTGCCTTGGTGTGTTCCTTCTTGGGTCCAACTTCTTTGGGACTCTCTGAGCTTCCTGGATTTCCTGGAAGTCTATTTCCTTTGCCAGATTGGGGAAATTCTCCTTTATTATTTGTTCAAATAAGTTTTCCACTGGTGGCTGTGCCTTTCCCCCTTCTGGTACCCCTATAATTCAGATGTTGGAACGTTTAAACATGTCCTGGAGGTTCCTAAGACTCTCCTCATTTCTTTGAATTCTTGCTTCTTGACTCTTTTCTGTTTGGCCATTATTTGCTTTCTTCTGGTCCACTCCATTGATTTGGGTCCCAGTTTCCTTTTCATTGCTATTGGTGTCCTGTGCAATTCCATTCATTTCAATGAGTTTCGCCTTCATATATTTGTCTAATTTGTCCGTATAATCAACCAGTTCTGTGAGGATCCTGATCACCAATGTTTTAAACTGTGCGTCTGTGAGATTTGCTATTTCTTCATCGCTTAGATTTATTTCTGGGGCTCTGAGATCCTCCTGCGCCATTCTTGGTCTGTTCGGGCCCTTTAAGTGTGAGAATCAGCGGCTTGGATTCCCAGGTCGCTGGGTTGTGACGCTGTATGTGGGGGCGTGGCCCAAGCGGGGAAATGGCGACCCCCTCTGCCGCTTCTCACAGCTGGGTGCGGAGGAGCAGTGCCTTAGGTGGTTCACCTGGGCCGGGCCACTCAGAGTCGCTGGGTTATGACGCTGTATGTGGAGGTGGGGTCAGAGCAGGGAAATGGTGGCGCCCTCCACTGCCGCTTGCCGCGGGGACCTGCCGGGCCCTGGTCCAACCGCTCACTTCCTCGCCTGTCCACCCTCGCACAAATGCGCGACCTCAGTCAACACGCAGCCCCGGCCTGGCTGTCTCCCCCGCGGTCGCTTGCCTGGTTGCTCGCTGGGTCGCTCACTAGGTCTGACCCTGCATCTGGATTCAGCGGGCCTGAGCCCGTCTGACCGAGTTTTCCTGTGCAACCCTGCTCCGCCAGCCGCTGGTTTCGCCCCTTACCGGTCAGGCTGAAGAATTTGTTGTTAACGGACTTCCGAAAAGTTCAATTTTCCGTGTTCTGGCTGTGTTTTCTGTTGCTAATATTTAGTTTTCTCTAATCTTGGTTGTGGGAGAAGGCACGGCACATCCACCTATGCCTCCATCTTGGCGGAAGTCCTAAACACTCTCTTAAACAATATATAAGAATACATTTAAACTGAAGCTATCCTAACCCAACTTTTTTAGATTTCCAACTGACCACAGCCTCACTCCCACCTTTACGCCTTCCAGCTGATGCCAGTACCTCCTGTCTTCTATCAGATCTGTCTTTTCTTAAAATGTTTTTCCAGACACTTATTTTTTTCAACAGCTCAAAACATGAGATCACAAGTGTTATAAAACTCCAGTGTTAGAAACTAGTATTCTGTCTGAAGCCCATCCTGACTCATGGAAGACCTTCAGAGAAGATACCCTAGAGAAACACATTGGAGACTCTTACAGTTTTCTGAGACTGGTTTAGTGGCATCCACCAATGCGAGCAACAAATGGTCAGAAACTTTCAGGAGTTTAAGATGGAACTTTATTGACCAAAGCTTTATCTGCGCAGGGGCGAACTCTCAAGGTGTCCGGAGACATGGTGCCCAGAAAGGGCTGCAAATGAGAGTCGCGCCTGGCGCTTACAGCCTAGGGTTTTTATTGGGGTGAGCAAGCAAGCAAATACAGAAGCAGACATAGCCGTTAGCGATTGGCTATCTCGAGGGTATGCACATGCCTATGCTTTCTGCTTGCAGCAGTGGATACTTTTCTGCAAAGACAAGGTCATGCACAGGCAGTTATCTTGTTCAGCACTCTTTGTACTTTCTGTATTTTCTATCTTCCTTGCTGAGTTTGGAGCCTGCCTCTGGTTCGTTGTTCCTCTTGGCTACTTTTATCTAATTCCAAGCCTAACATTCCCCCCTTCTCTTGCTTATGAATCAAACCGTTGATTTGGTCTCGTCCCCTGGTAGCATGATATATGGCTGGGACAGGACCATTAGCTTGACTACTTCTACCCGTTCTTTGATGAAGGCGAGGATCTTGTTGAGTATTATGGGCCCAATAGTTAATACTAATATTAATAGTAATAGTGGCCCAGCTATGGCTGAGATTAGGGTGGTCAGCCGGTGAGGGAGGGTTTTGAACATTGAGGCATACCAGCTGGAGTTATTGTCTGCTTGTTCTTTCTTTTAATCTTTTCATTAGTACTTTAATATTCTATCTTATTACTCCTGAGTGGTTGACATAAAAACACTATTCTTCTCCTAGTGCTGCACAAAGTCCCCCTTGCTATCACCTATAATTCCAGTTCTGTTATTGTAAAAGAGCAGTCAGAAACCAAGTTTTTCAACCTAAAATACTTTCATGTCTTTGCTCCCTACTCGCACTGTCCCAACTCTGGGTACTGTAAATCAAGAAACAGCACACATCTGTGTTTTAGGTCTCTGGCACTGTCATCTGTATCAGGCAGGATCTCTAGTTAATCTAAAGTTATGTGGCATTCTTTTACAGTCTACTGGCAAGAGTTCTTCTGTATCAAGTTCTAGTCAAAGTCTCTCTTGTTTTCTAGGCCATGCGGCCAAAGGGGGCACCCCAAAGCCAAGTGGGCTTCTTCTTCTAAAGCTGCAGGGGTCATCACTCTGCCCTAAACCACGTGGCTCCCTCTTTCACCTGGGTAGTTACCCCCTCATGTCCTGGAACTGATCTTTTCTAAGCTTTTATACAGGCCTCCCCCCTCAGGGACTCTGCTTCTAGTTACATCCTGGGTAAGTGACTTTATTCCCCCAGCTCTAAACCTAGCTACACTATTTAACACATCCATGAAACTAGCCAAAGGCCACAGACATGTCAAATAATCACTCCAGAGCTCAGCTGAAAAACCGTTGCTATGCAAAACAGCTCTCAATGGCCCTGCTCCATTCGTCCCCTACCCCTGGGGGGGGTGAGTACATCTCAATATTTCTTGGACACTCCGAACTTTGGACCCCATCCCAAATCCTTTTTGGGGCACCCCTTGGATGCACCCTGTATCAATATCCCTCCTTTCAGATATACACCCACTTCATAATCATATAAAGGAAAATGGATGAAGGTCTCATCTTCTTTTAACTGCTTCCGGCTGGAAATGGATGCTGTCCTACCTACCCTTGGGTTAGGGGTGAACTGAAAGGGGGGGTGCAGCATTGAGGGAGTCCTTCCTGTAAGGGGAAAGACCTTACAGGGTCCTGGTCAGTTGGCTGTCACCAGGAAATCGCAGGCTTGGTGTCCAAAGGCTGGCATTATTGGACTGTTGGCATACTGGTCAGGTTGTATTCTGGAGGTGACAGATTAAGCAAGAAATTGGAAGTACAATTAAATCATAACTATTAATTGACGAAGGCAGGGACTTCAGTAAAGAATGACTTATCTAGTGGAAGGTGCACAAGGCATGCATGCTATATCTATCCAAGACTTTTGTGGCTTACTATACTTCACTGGGGCTGAGGGGAATACATTAAGATTTCCCTCCTTTCAGATTTCTGAGCCCTTTTTGTCTAAGCTATCAAGACAGAAAAGGGAAAATCAGTTCTAAAGTGAAGCCCACAGACTGCCCCAACCTTTTATTAACTTAACTACTTAGTTCAACCAAACCGTTGATTCTCAGGAGGGCGATAACAAAGATGGGCTCCTTAAGTGAGGCTTATATTGCTACTACTCATAGGCATAGGCAGGTCCTATGAACATACAGGTTAATTAACACAACAATCTCCAAACCAGTCTCTGCGCCTATGAGACTGTCTTTGGGGAAGACATTCCATTGCAAGGTCCTTTGCACCTCTAAATTGTACATCTTTAGTGATATTACAAACCTGGTTTCTACTCTTTAATGAAAATAACTTTCAAGACAGTTAGCTGCAGCATTCTGATGTCCAATACTGAGCACTGTGATTTTCTTTGAACTACAATTTTTCTCCTTAAGATCACCCTCACTGTTATTACAGGGACTACTTTGGGTCCCGCTTTTGATTTTGGCTGTTCGTTTGCATAAACACACCAAGAGCAGCCTGGATCACTTCTGATCCTTAAGTCTGCTTTGCTAGAACTCACACAGGGAACTCTTAGATTGACTTCTCAGTCTGCCCCTCAGGGCACAGAAGTAGAGCCACACATCTGCCATCTGGCCTTGCCTGTACCAGTTGTTTCACTCAAATCCTTGAGCCTCCATTGTGCCTACAGGTTCCTTTTCAGCCATCTTTCAGGAAAGCAACCTTCATTCCTTCCCCGGAAAGACTGGCACGAACCACACAACCAACCAAAGTACCAGGCTTTTCTCATAGGCTTTCATCAGCTTCACAGGTCAATCCCAGTTCCTCAGGGCTTTCTGGTAATAACCTCCTTCAGACGTGACATTCCAGTCAAAGTCCTGGTTAACAAAACTACTATTAATGACTGGTCTTATTGGTTTTATGCAAAGAAACCCTACAGTGTCATGATTCTTTCAGAATGCCAAATTCTGGAAGGGTCGGGTAGGGAGAAAATACAAAACGTGATGGAAAATCCTTTTCCTTCTGATACCTACTAAGATTTCATCTCCATGCTAATACCACCCATTACTAACTCCACATAATTTTTTTCTAAAACTTTCACATCTCCATTTATTTTTATAATTTCCACAGACTTTCTGCAATATTCACAAACTTTCTATAGCCTTTTTACATACCCTTTTCTATTTGCACAGTTTTCTATAAACATCCAAAAAAACTTTTATATCTTTTTATATATTTCTACTCATTTAGATTTAACCATCATTTTCTTTTAATCTTGGTTCCTTTCCCACACTGGGGAAGACTGTACCTAAACTCAGTGCTTAAACTCAGTATGTGGCAGCCAAAAGTCCCTAGCACTTTAGGTATCTTCTACTAAAAGTCCCTAGATTCACAGGGACATTTTGCACCTTCCTGAAGCTTAGACGTTGTAAATACCCTATAAATCAGGTGGTCACTCTTGGACCTCAGTTCATGACTTTCAAAACTACAGCTATTCCTATCAGAATCAGTTACACAGAGAACCTGACTGCTGCGGTGTCCACACAGTAGCAGCATATAGCTTATAATCTGAAAAGAAGCCTTAGACAGTTCTAAAATGGTGACGCCCATGAATGCTCTGTCCTCCAGGTGGGGCACTCACATGGCTCATCTATTTTACCTAAAATAGCAGTATCCTGACTCTGGTTCTGCCTACCTGCAAAGGTCCTGGGACTCCGGTTTCAGGAACCCCAGAAACCCCAAAGCCCCTTTCTACTTGTGGGTGCGGAGGCATCACAAATCTACCCTTCACCCATGGGATGCCTGCTCAACAACTTCTCGGACTTCCAGCGGCAGGCCACCACCGGATCCTGAGTTTCTCCTTCCAGAGACTGGCCGGCAGCAGGGCGCATTTCCGCCTCAGCGGTGCGCCGCCACTGGCTCCAGGATGGCTGGCAGGGAAGGGGTGGGGGGGGGCGTAACCCTAAATCCCCCCCACCCCCGCAGCAGCGCTCACCGCATCCCAGGGCGAGGAATCCAGAACCGTCACCACACTCTTCCCTCTTCCGGTGCCCTCTTCTGCCCCGGTGAGAGGTCAGTGGGTAGAGGCCTGCGTGGCTGGGGGCGAAGTGGACTGTCCCCAGTGAGCCCCAGCGGGGGGCTCCAGGCGCACTTCCGTGTTTGATTTATGTCCCTTTTCCCACCAGTGACCTATGTAATTGGAAATATCAGAATCCTCCGTTCTCTGAGAAACCCCAAGGCAGTCTTAGGAAAGGAGGGAGAAACTATAGCCGGAGGAGGGGAATAGAAGACATTCTCCCATCTCAGCCCCCAGCCCGCCAACCCGAACACTACTGGGGGAAGGGACGCACTCCTCCAGTATCACCAGGCTCTGTTAAGAGGACTCAAGGCAGCAGCCAGGAAACCCACTAATTTTAGTAAAGTTAGTGAAGTAATCTAGGGGATTGCGCGACACCTGCAACGTCTGCTCAAGGCAGGCATTTTGCGGAGCTGCCAGTCGGTCTGGAACACCCCACTTTTGCCTGTTCAGAAGCTGGGAACCCAGGACTATTGGCCAGTTCAGGACTTGCGAGAGGTAAACCTCAGGGTAGAGACTATACACCCAATGGTGCCAAACCTGTACACACTGCTCAGCTCCTTACCTCCCCCTCACACCAACTACACGGTGTTAGACCTAAAGGACGCCTTTTACTGCATACCCTTAGCCCCACAAAGTCAAGAAATATTTGCCTTTGAATGAAATGATCCAGAAAATGGACTAGTAGGGCAATATACGTGGGCAAGGCTACCACAAGTGTTCAAGAATTCCCCCACCATTTTTAATGAAGCATTAAGCAAAGATTTGCAGGTCTTCCGAGTCTCCCACCAGCGGTGACCCTGCTCCAGTATGTAGATGATGTAGATGACCTCCTGATCATGGCAGAAGGGGTGGAGGACTGCAAGGCTGCCACCATAGATCTGTTCCAAGACCTGGAGCAGAAGGGATACGGAGTGTCTGCAAAGAAGGCCCAGATTGTGACGCAAACTGTAAGTTACCTGGGGTACAACTTGCAGGGGGGCCAGAGAATGCATGGAAAGCAGCCAACACATTCAGGCAGTCCTACAAATACCAGAGCCAACAACCAAAAGGCAAGTACGGGAGTTCCTTGGGGCAGGGGGTGCTGCAGACTATGGATCCTAGCATTAGCAGAGCTTGCCAGACCACTCCACGAGGTCACAAAGGGGAAGGAAAACCAGTTCATATGGACAAAAAAGGAGAGGCAGGGTTTCCAGGCCCTTAAAGAAGCCCTTGTAGCTGCCCCTGCTCTCGCATTACCAGATTTGAGCAAGCCCTTCCAGTTATTTGTGGCAGAGAAGAAGGGGGTAGCACTTGGGGTACTCAGCCAAGAGTTAGGGTTGTGGAAAAGACCTGTCGCTTACCTCTCCAAGAAACTTGACCCAGTGGCCTCAGGCTGGCCAACGTGCTTACGAGCCCTCGCAGCCACCAGTATTAGTCAAAGAAGCCTGAAAACTGACCCTAGAACAAGACATCCAGGTCAGAGGAGCACTATATAGAGCAAGTGCTCCGAGCACCACCTGACAGGTGGTTGACCAACGCTCGCCTGACTCAATACCAGGCCCAGTTATTGAACCCTCCCACTGTGCAGTTCCTCAAAACCACAGTCCTCAACCCCGCAACCTTGCTGCCCATACCAGACTCAACCCTAGTCCTACAGCTGCAGCCAGATATTAGAAACAATTACTGGCTTCCTCCCAGATCTCAAGAACCAGGCATATGAGAAGGTCGACCTAACCGTATTTACAGATGGGAGCAGTTTTATCAAGGACGGGAAGCGGTATGCTGGGGCAGCAGTAACTACTGAAGATAAAGTATTATGGCAAAAAACGTTGCCCCCAGGGACCTCTGCACAAAAAGCAGACGTAGCCTTTAGCGATTGGCTATCTTGAGGGAACACACATGGCTATGCTTTCTGCTTGCAGCAGTGGATACTTTTCTGCAAAGACAAGGTCATGCACAGGTGGTTATCTTGTTCAACACTCTTTGTACTTTCTGTATTTTCTATCTTCCTTGATGAGTCTGGAGCCTGCCTCTGGTTCGTTGTTCCTCTTGGCTACTTTTATTTAATTCTGGGCCTAACAGTTTTCATATTACTAATATGTGGAAAACTCTATCAAGTATTTATTTTATGTGTAAGGCTTCTGATGGGAAATTTTGAAATCACATGAAGGAATGAAACACCAATACTTGCTCAAATGAGTATGAGTAGGGATAAACTTGCTCCAAGTGAAAGGAGCCCAGTCATCATGGGTAACAAACAGTATGATTCCATTCCTATGAAATATCCACAATCATGAAACTCTACATGGAGACAGCCAATTGGGTGGTCTGGAGTTGGGGGCTGGGGAGAATGGGGGTGATGATGGTAGTGTGGTATGAAATGGGCTAGGACAGGATGGAGTGGGGTGGGAGGGGAGAACAAGGAAGGGAGGGAAATAAAAAACACCAAAGGAGCTAACTTAGTTCATGACATTGGGCATGGATGTTATTCTCTTTTCCACCTCACTAACCCTCTTTTTCTTTGTTGTCTTTGGTTTCCTGCATCCCACCCTGGAGCTGTCATTTCCAGCACACAGGAGGTCTTCCCAAGGCATACAAATAAAACATTGATTCCTGGCTGTTGTGGTCAGTCGACTGAGTGCCAGCCTGTTGGGAGCCTCCTCACCTAGTTTCAGAAGCAGTAATCCCCCCATGACTAAGGCTTAGTGAGCGACCTTCAAACCATAAACCACTAAAGAGACAGAGTTTATCTCCCTAGCAAGGATGCTGCCTCTACCCCTTTTACTTTACCCTACCTGGACCCCAATGTGTGATTGGTTAGAGAATTATGGGTAAGATTCCTCAAGGAAGGGATGACCTAAGCCAGTCACTATCATGGGGGCCCACAGAAACAGACTTGGGGGACTGTAGCAAAAGGGGATGTGGGACCCTCACACCTCAGCTTTGACACAGCCTGAGTCCTCATTCTGTCCATGAGAAGTCTCCTAATCTTGTGTCTGCCTTACTTCCCCTGCCTGACTTAAGCCTGAAACAAAGACAGAGGGCTGTGCAGCTCTGTGCTGGAAAGGGCAGGTTCCCTGGGTGATCAGGCCTAAGAAAGAATACATAAAATTCTGTGAAACTTGCTCTGCTAAGGATGTTAGCAATTAAATGACAAAGTTAAAAGCAGAAAATGAATTTGTTGCCCAAAGTTTTGTAGCCCTTTATCTAACAGATTCTGACTCAGAATAAGATTTGTAGCTCTTGGTACGCTATCTACTGTTTGATCCTTACTGCCTGACAATGATTAATGAGCTTTACCTGTATTCTTGTGCAAAATGAACTCAATAAAAGTCCATTGAGGGAAAGGCTCTTGGCCCTTGTCCTTTGACATATCAACCACCTTTACTTTCCAAGCAAATCATGTCTTGTAGACTTAGCCTCACCTGTGGCAGCTGGGCCGGGGGGGGTGGGAACTGCAGGCAAATGACCCCACCAAGACCCTATGAACTCAAGGCCTTCTAGTTGGGATTCTAGTCAAGGTACTTGCCTGGGTTGCAGGTAAATTCCCCAGTAGGGATGCTCCAGGGGCAATCATTCATTGATGTTTCTCTCCCCATTTTGGTCCCTTCCTCTTTCTCTAAATATAAATGAACAAAATATTTTTTAAAAACCCTGAACACATACAGATAATAAATGATCAAAGTAACCACACACAAGTTTAACAGAAATTTGTTTCGGCACGTACCACCAAACACACACACACACAAAGATGACAAGTGGATGGAAGCTGGAAATATTGGTGCCATGATACTTAAAAATCAACAAGTCAGGCCCTGGATGGGTAGGTCAGTTGCTTACAGCGTCACTTCTATTCACTAAAGTTGCAGGTGTGAACCAAGCACGATATACAAAACATACTAAAATTGACCAAGGAATGCGTAAATGAGTGAAAAAAGCAAACTGATGTTTCTCTCTATGTCTCTCTTCATATCTTTCTTCAAATTTAGTAAGTCATAAAATAAATAATCTAAATATGTTTTTAGAAAAGCAAGTGACTTCCTTAAAAACAAAACAGTAAAAATGATGCATATGTCCTGTGGCCTAGTCCCAGGAGACCTCTTATGACCAGGCCCACCTGCTTGCTCCTGTACGACACTGCCTCTCATGGTTTCAGACAGAATGAACAGAATGTATGAGGGCATTGTCACAGGGAATGTAGTAGGGCTACGTTTTGGGGGGATCCTTGTATAACTCTTCCCCACCACTGTGCTCTGAACACCAACCTATCATGTTCTGTCCTTGGATCTCTTCCCTGTATAAGTTGGGTATGTGGGCCAAGTTATGGGCTAGATGGCAAGTGTGTGTCCATGTTCTCATCCTGTCTGGGTAGAAAATTCAGCAAAGGACAGGGAACTGACAGATATGTAAGAGATCACCAGAGGCTTTAAAGAGAAATAATCTAGAGACACTGAGATAAATGGGATGCCTTTAGTGGAAGAGGTGATGCCAGTCAGCTTTCCCCTCCCTCATGCTTTATCCTTCATTCTCCAGTGACTGGCTATCAATGAGGTGATTATGTAAATTGCTTCACGATCACATGAAGTTAGTGTGAATATGAGAAATAATGAAATAATAAAAATTTCCAATACATCTAAAAAGGGTTTAATATCTAAAATGTGTAAAGAATGTAAAAAGTTCAACACCAAAAAACAAACAACCCAATTTTCAAAATGAACAAGGGAACTGAATAGACACTTCTCCAAAGAGGACATACATGGTTAACAGATATATGAAAAGAGGTTCAATATCACTACTCTTCAGAGAAATGCAAATCTAAACCTGTTATATTAAAAGTCACTCCCCAGGTGTTTTCGAAGTTTTTAAATTCTATTTTATTTATTATTTTATTACAGTTGTCCTGATGATTACCCCTTTGTTCTCCTCCACCCAACACTCCCTATTCCCTTCAGCAGTCCCTTAATCTAACTTTAATTCTCACACTTAGTTTTGAAAAAAAATCACTCATCAAGAAACTTCTTGATTCATAAAGAAAATCCAAGGCCAAGTTCCATCACTGTCAAAGAACATGTTGCTGAGAGTATCCAGAGTTGGTGTTGGGATGCAGCTAATATTGTATTCTTTGATGAATGCTGACTACACAGATCTATGAACACTGGCAAATTCACTGATCTATACAACTTTTCTTTTTTAATCTCAAACTTACTTTTATACTCACCCTAATTCTCACTTTAACCCAGAATCTAATTGTAACTCTAACAATCACCTTCAACCTAATGTTCTTCCTCAAACGCACCCCAACTTAAGTGTAAATCCAACACAAATTTTAATCCTAAATTTAACTTTGAACTGAAGCTTAACTATAAATCTAATTGTCACCATAACTCACAACTTTATCTTATCAGACAAGTTCACAATCACCTCCAAATTCAGCCTCACTCACATCCTAACTTTACTATAAATGTAATCCTAATGCTACTCCTAAAGATGACACTAATTATGACACTTCACATCAAACCAAACCTCACACTCTAATGCTAACCGCAACCACAAACTAAACACTTATCCTAATAATGATCCCAACCATAAACCTAAACAGACCTGAAACTAAATTTTAAATTTAACCTAACTGTAACCCTCATTCTTACACTAACGTCAGTCTCACCTTTCATTAACCAAAGTCTCCTACTCACCTTCAACTTCACCCTCATCCTGGCTTTACACCGACCATCACCTGGTCCTTATCTCTAACCCTAGTTCTCTGTCAACCCTAAGACTGATCTTCAATGTAACTTAAATTTACATTGACACTGTACCTTACCATAGATCTGATCTTATTTTAAATCCATCTGAAATTTAAATTATAATCCAAGTCTAAAAACTAAAACTACAAATCTAACCATAAAACTGTATTTTCACCATAATATAAATGCTAACCTTAATAAAAACCCTAATCCTAACCTTAACTTTTGCTTTCCCTAAACATTAACTAATTCTAAGCCTGACAATAAACCCAGCTATAATTTTAGTCTTTACCTTCTTCATTACCTTCTTCTTCACCTACTCCCCAACCCTCAATATCAGTCTCACACTAATTCTCACACTAAAACCAAACCTAGAGCTAATTCTAAGAGTAACTGTAACCTAAATTGTAACTCCAACTTAAACCCTAACCCTACTTATATACCTAAACTGCACCCGAACTCTAAATCTAATTTAACTGAAACCCTCACCCTCACCAACACATTACTTCACCAAAAGCCTTATCCAATGCCTCACCCTCAAATCTACCTTAAGCCTAATTCTAACCATAATACAAAACACTGTTTAAAGCCTTGCCCTCATACTCACGCAAGTACTTAACATATCTCAAATTCTTATTTTTTACCCAGAACTTTAATCATAACTTCAATAGTAAGTTCAAACCAAATCCATTCCTAACTCTAAGTTTAACCCTTAATTTACCTTTCACCTGAAACTCACTCTATTTCTAGCACATATATTATTTGTAACATACACCCTAAAGCCAAAGGTAGACCTGATTTGAAGCATAACCCAAACCCTGTTACTAATCCTAAACTCATCCTCATTACAACACTGACCCTCATATGAAACACACATTTTAGTACTATCCATATGTCTAACCCAGTATTTCATCTTAATCCTAACCCCAGGTCTCTCACTTGCACCTTAACCCTTACACTACATTAATACAATCCTCCCTTGTGCTTTAACCAAAAACCGTACACTATCTACAACCCTAACCTTAACCCTTTCTACAATCCAAACACTGAATCTAACCCTAAACATCACACTCACACCTGACCTGACCCTAATCTTAACCCTAACTCAAACTCAAACACTAACTTCAAACCTAAATGTAATTTCAACCCTAATGCTTACACTAACTTCAACCCCAACTTTAATCATAAACCTAAACCAAACAGAAATTCTAACCTGAATTTAACCCTAACTTTCACTTTCACCCTCACTTTCCCTCTTAGTCTAACCCTAAATTTACATTAACCCTAACCCAAATCCTAACCCTCACTTTGACCTTCACCCTAACTCTAGCCCTAACAATAAAGCTCATATTTACTCTTTGTCTCACCCTCCCCTATAAGCTAACCCTAAAATGAGCACTAACCCTCTCCAATACACTTACTCTTATCCTACCTAAGCCTCACACTAACCTTATCCTTCACACTAATTCTAACTCTCACTCTTATTTTAAACATAAATTTAAATTATCTGATAATCTACCATAAAATTCTAACTGTAACCTTAAAACTACCCCAAGGTCTAATCATATGCCTAACCCTAAATCAAAACCTAACATATATTTAATCCTATCCCTAACTCTAATCCTAACCAAACCATATCTATAATTCTAGCTTTAATTCTGACTACCACTTTGTCCCTAAATCCTAAAGCTAGCCCTAATGCAAACACTAAACCTAATCCAAGTTCTAAACTAAACCTAAGTAGACAATAATCCCAATCCCATCACTCAGTCTTATATTAACTCTAATTTATTCCTAAAACTCAGTCTAATACTCATCCTAATTCGAAGGCTTCCTTAACTCTGACACTACCCCTAACTCTCGCCTAACCCTAAGCATAATTCAAAACATAAACCTAAAGAAAATTTTAACACTTTAAAATACCCCTATTCTAAACTCTATGTATGAACCAGCCCTACATGTAACCTTAAACTAGGGTGCAGGATTGACACCTGGTTGACAGGGTGGGTTGGGGTGTATACCCTGTTTCTTTTCTTCACAAAGAAACCGACCCGTGTTTTTTCACATTTTTATCTCTAAAGAAATCAATAAAAATGCCTTTGGCTGGTGGTTATAAAAATTATTTTGAAAAATGTCACTTTTCTCTTCTTGAGTTGTATTACCATACTTCTCTACATTTGTTTCTATCTCTCTCTCTCTTTCCCTTATCTTAATTCTCTGTCTTTATTTGTCACTCTTTTATATCTTATTAGGAAGTACTACAAGCTTATGTATTTTTCCACGTGTTACAAGTCTGAATCCCCTTCCCTACTTTGAAAGAAAAACTGAAGTCAAACAACCTGAGTATAGAAATAAGAAGAGAGAAGCACAGAGATTTCAGTTGCCTCTTCATGGTCATATAGGCCAGAAAAGAGAACCCTCTAAAGTCCAGGTGACCCATATTCACTTTAAGCCCTGAGACTTGATCTGTCCTTGACATGGAGGGAGAGAATGTGGTAAATATCAATTGGCCTCCATCTACTATCCCACAGAGTTACTCAGAGGTGAGCATTGACACAAGCTATCCTATACACCCAGGATCTCAGATGAAGTGAGTTCATATATTAGATTGCAAAGTAGGTACAACTTGGGGGTCTCCCTGGCTTTCCCAAAAAATGTCTCTCACTCCCCCCAAAAAGTTAATCTTCAATCCTCCACCACCAAACTCTTAAAAAATGTAATTCTGTCCTCACATATTTGTGGAAATGCTAGACAAAACACTATGTTGTTTCACTTCACAGTACGTCACATATTTTCTTGAATTTTGCTTTTGCGTTGTTTGAACTACCTTCCCATTAACAGTTAGGTCCACTGTGAGTCCAGAAATTCCGTAAGACTTATGCATAATCACATCTAATAGAAAGGTTTATATTGGGAAATGGGGTGAGGGAATTAAGCTATTATATATGTTTCTGTTCACTTTTTATCTCAAAGACTTGGATTTCCTTGGTCAGAAGCTGTTGCCTCAATGTTTCATAATGTTTCATACGGAGACCATTTGGCACAGTGAGGAAATCTTTCACTATATTTCAAATTGTGATTAAATTCAGCTGTCATGTCAGCAGGTCTTTTGGGAACATCCAAGTGTGATGTTCCTGATGATATTAGTTTGCTTGTGCTGCCAAAATATTATGTCATGTTAGTGGGGAAAAGAAATATAATTTTTTTAAATTATGGATGTTACAAGTTTGAGATCAGGGTATGGTCAGCATTGGATCCACCCCCATGGCCTCATTAATTTTAACTTCTGAAAAACCCATCAACTTCCATATAGAAAAATCCAGAGTTAGTGGGCCACAAGATTTCAAACTCTGAATTTGTGGAACAAAATTTAGTTTCAAGGTATGCTAATTTTTGGCTGAAGAGTAACAGGAATGGATGGCGCTATTATTTCAAGGATGTGATATGTATCATTTTCATAATTTTACACAATAGCCAGATTCCAAACTGGAAAGGTTGTAGCAGTGACATTGCCACCATAACTCTCTGGTTACAGCTGCTCCAGTGTACTAAGTCTGACTTGAAACTCATTGTTCCTTTAGTTTTAAACATACCTGGTGTCAAGTTGTTCATACTCTCAGTGCTTTTCATAGACACTTGTTTCATTTATACTCTAGTAATTACTGTGATGCTCATGGGCCACACAAAAACTTGTCAATTCCTGTCTTGTTTTCTCAAATTCTTTTCCTGTAATGGACTATGTGGCTAAATAAATTATCTAAGTAAATGCCCCTTTGCTAAATCTAAAATGTTCATAGTGAAAGCATGAAAATTTTGTTTAGTATAAAAGCAAGAACAACTAATGTCTTATTTAAATTTTCAAAAGTTGTTATAAAGCGTCTTATTTGTACAGTGTCTCCAGATGAGAAAGGGAGTTTGGGGGATGACTCAGTGTGGTTTCTGAAATTGTAGCCCCACCAGAGAAAGCTCTGAAAGGGCTGCAAATTTTCATGGAAAACAAGGTCATAATGCAGGTGGCAGGTATGACTTGATTTTAACAGAGTGTCCCATGGAAATCAGGATTGTAATGTACATTTTTGTCCTATGAAGACAGCTCTGCTCAGCAATCAGTCCTGTTAGGATAAACCAGCTGTTTGAGCTTAAGGCATTAGAAGTGAAACTCCCTACTTCATCATATACACCTTCATAGCTATCTGGCACCTAGATGTCTCAAAGACCACAACATGAAACAATTTCTGTGTGTCTTTAATTGTTATCTACAGATAGTCTTAGTTTTTTATTTCTGTAGCCCATTGGACAATGACTGATAAGCTATGCACTTCTGCTGTGTCCCCCGCACTTCCCAACCCTAATAAAAGCCATGTAGGAGAAGAGCTTGGGACATTCTTCATTACAGAAAATGGCCTTCCTTTTTCCCACTGGTGCAACAAGATTTCAGCTGGTACAACTTCTTATTTTTATCTACTGAGGCTCCATCAACTGGTGCTTGAACAGGAACAGGGACAGAGACTACGAGCCATTGCCAAGAGCACACATTTGTTAAAGATGAAATTTGGCCCCTTCATCACACAGATAAAGCAACAGTGGTACCAGGAACTTTCTGGTTATCCTGTAGCTGTGCGTAACGTAAAAAAAGTTGGATTTCTTCCAAGGATGCCTTTTTGTACCTGTTTTGCATTGGGATTCACCTTCTCTCCTCTGCATTGTCTCTAGTGAGTAGGAATCTTCCTCTCTCCCAAGAGTGCTACACCCAGCAGGTATGGGTGAAGCAGTTAAAAGCCATTAGGGCACCTCCAGCTAGTAGACACTCATGAAAGAATAATGGGAAACGTGTACCAGGACAGAACATTAGGTTTCCCACCTGCCACAAGCAAAAGTCCGTACAAAAAGAGGAACACTGCAACAACACAAGTCCATCCCCATGGCACAACCCCCACCTAGGTTTAGGCTTGGGAGAAAGAACAAAGAGTTTCCCTTTAATGAGCCTTAGAAGCAGCAACTGGTTACAAGGTGATTTCTTAGTGCCTTAGCTTCTTGCTGAGCACAGAAGAGGCACTTCCTCCCTCTGGCTAGAATTTCTGGACCTTTCTACCTCAGTGGGGGCCCTGCACAGATGTCTAGGGTAATTCCCTGAGATGTACAAGGGCTTCACAGTGAACTCCAATAATCGTAATAGATTTTGACTTCAGTGGGGAAGTGTGCATAAGGATTAGTCATCCAGTACTCCGAGCCCTTGTGGCTGTTCCTAGACAATCTGGGAAGAAACTAAGGCACTTAAGGCAGACAAAAATGATCAAGGGGTGACACCTCTAGGAGCTGTCTTCACAAGCAGCACACTACAACCCTACACATTTATTTCTCCCCAGCAATTACTCAGCAAAAGCTTACAGAACTATTAGGAGGAATGACAGGGAGAAAGTACAAAACTGAAGATAAAACTGTAGCAGAAAACCTGCCTAGACAAGCCCGAACAAGTCGGAAAGACACAGTCCCTTTGCTGAGCCACTAAGATAAGGAAGGGTGAAAAACCAAGTAACTAAGCAGTAAGAACAAAAGGACATTGTATGACCCTATCAGCAGCCCTGCTTTCGTGCTTCTGTAAACCTGCTTCTGCCACGTAGGCTTAGTAAAATCACTTCTACATGCCACACTATATAAACAACCCCCTGCCTGAGCTTGGAATCCAGAATGTGGAGAGTGCCTCCTCTGGGTCCATGCACGTAAATAAAGTTCTACTCTGTACACCTGAAAGTGACTGAGTTGTTTTGTGTAACATTTTGGTTCCCTGACCAGGAGACAACTCACGTGAGCAGGCCTTTTTTTTGCCTCTGGTGAAGGCAGTGGGAGAGTGACCCAGAGGGAGCCCAGTAGCCAAAGGGAAGCATGCAACCCTGTAATTTCAGGTCACAGACACCCCCAGCTTCATGGAAGTTATCCTCCAGACACTCTTTGACCTGGGAAGGTGGAGAGCGGACTGGAACTATCCGAACTTAAGAAGACACCAACCCTTAAGTGCACCGGGGACCAGAGCCAAAGATCAGGCCCACCCTTGTGGTGGAGGAAGAGACTGATCACCTCTCAGGCAGGCAATTAGCCATAAGTCCTATGAAGGCCAATTGACCATCTGGAAGAGGAAACATATCCCCACCTGGGCAGTCCTACTCAGGCAGGACTGTATAAACTCTCGGATGTTTGTGTGTGTGTGTGTGTGTGTGTGTGCGCGCGAGTGACTGTGTTTGTGGCTCCACGGGTGAAAAACCTATGGAGCAAGAGTGGGCCCCAACCTGAGGTTCCTCGGTCTGTCATGTCATAATGGCTGGGAGTTTAAACTGGATTCTATGCAGGCAGCCTTAGCTATCACAGACCCAAGTACCTCACGAGAGGAGAGGCCAGGTGGGCAAAACTGCAAACCTCATCCCTTTGTCCGCGCCATTCTGGAAGGATCACCATGGGCAGAGGACCTTCCACTGTGTTAGACTGCATGCTGCAAAACTGACCGATTCCGGGGCCAGGAATTAAGAGTAAAAAGAATAATAAATAAATATAGATGAGTAGAAATATGTATAAAGGATGTGAAAATTTTAAATGTGGAGTAAAGGAAACTTCAACTACTTGTTTCCTGGTTTCATGGGAAAAAAGCAAATTTTTCACATGTGGTTCTGTTTCTGATCAGAAACCTGTAAGACCTAGGAAAGGTCACCTGTAGCCATTGGGGAAAATGCCTTTGCCAACTGGAACCCAGGAAGGGTTAGGGCTGATGAGTGCTTCAGCCTAAGGCAAAACAGCATGTCTCTGCCATGAGACCCGGCCTAAAGGAGCATGCCTCTGTGAGGCACCAAAGGACACACTGGTGCAAAAGAATACCTGTGTATTGTTTGGGAACTCTATGTTTTGGATTTTGCTCTGAATCTTCTCTGAATAGGAAATTCAGGATTTCAGAAAAGGTTGAAACTTCATACTCTGTAGAAAAGTAAACAAGAAAAAAGAAAACCCCACTAGCAGGTGACAAAGACCAGGGTTACAGGCACCTACAGTCCTCAGCTTAGCTGGCTTAGACCCAGACCACAGTGCTACAAGGCTTCAAAAACTCTCCCAGTCCCCTCAGAGAGGCCCTGGCCAGAGATCTAAAATTATTCACTGAGAGAGACTGACCTAGTGTTACTGCATTGTGCAGATGACATCCTTTAAGCTGCACCAACCCAAGACCAGTGCTGGGAGGGCCCTTGCCAGATGTTCAAACTGCTAACCAAGACAGGGTACCAGTTTTCATTAAAGAAGGGACACAAATTGAAACAGAGAAGGCATGAAAAGCTGGAGGACAAGAAACTGCTCAGGAGAATTGGAACATGTCAGATGGGAAAATATATGTCCCCCAGGGGCAAGCCAGCAATCTAGTGAGACAGTGCCACAGCCTCACTCAATGCAGCGATGCAGTATTTTACATGTGCCTGGAACAATGCAGCAGGGCATGCAGGAGTAAAGCCAGGAATACAGCACTCAGGGAGGCAGTCGTTTGAGAACTTGAAACTGGACTTTACTGAAGTCAGACCCAGCTGACAGTATAAGTACCTCTTAGTCTTCATTTGCATCTTTTCTGGGTGGGTAGCAGCCTTCCCCACCAGGACTCAGAAAAGCCAAGAAGTCACCCAGGCCCTGATGAGGAAAATCATCCCAAGGTATGAATTTTCCCCCGACTATTAGGAGTGACGATGGTCCAGCTTCCATCTCAAACATAATACAGGAGGTAACAAGACTCCTCCATATTACATGGAAATTGCACACCGAATACTGACCCCAGAGCTTGGGAAAAGTAGAGCGTGTAAATTGGACTCTCAAGGAAATTCTAGCTAAGTTCCACCAGAAAACTTGACTGCCTTGGACTGATTTGCTGCCGCTGACACTACTTAGGATTAGGAATGGCCCTAACTCTTCAGGCTATACCCCATATGAGTTAGTCTTTGGGAGACCTCCTCCCATCCTCAGAATAAATAAAGGGCGACCCCAGATCTCCCATGGTGATGTTGCCTCCTGGGGAGGTGAGGCCCACTATGGCTTCTTTCACCCTGCAAGTTGGAGAAGTCTCCACCAGGGATTTGCAGCCTCTGTGAGTGGGCTCTGCTCATCTGCTGCACCAGGGACCTTGGGGGCCTCCGAGGTCTCCTTAGCTCTGGAGACTGGAGCCAGAGCCTTCGGGGCTACCGATGCAGGTGGGCAGAAGAAGAATCAGGTGCTGCTATTTTGGGTAAAATGGATGAGCCATGTGAGTGCTTCACCATTGAGGACAGAGCATTTGTGGGCATCGCCGTCCTGGACAACCCTGAGTGCACGGGTGTTGCCATATTGAAACTGGCTAAGGCTTCTCTTCAGATTATGAGCTGTATTCTGCTGCTGTGTCGGCACTGCAGCAGTCAGGTTCTCTGTGTAACTGGTTCTCATAGGAATGGCTCTGGTTTTGAAGGTCATGAACTGAGGTCCAAGGCTGACCATCTGATTTATAGGGTGTTTGCAAGGTCTAATCTTTAGAAAGGTAAAAAATGTTTCTGGAAATCTAGGGACTTTTAGTAGAAGATGTCTATAGTGCTAGGGACTTTTCGCTGCCAGATACTAAGTTTAAGTACAGTCCTTCCCAGTGTGGGAAGAGAACAGGATTAAAAGTGAATTATGAATAACTCTGGATAGGTAAAAGGCTATAGAATGTTTGTGAATATTGCAGAAAATCTGTGGGAAGCTATAAAAATAAATGGAACTGTGAAAGTTTTGGAAAGAAATTATGTGGTGTTAGTAATAGAAAGTATAAAGCATGGAGATGCATCTTGATGGGTATTAGAAGAAAAAAGATTTTTCTTCTAATTGTGCTTTGTGTTTTTCTCCATACCTTATCCCTCCAGAATTTAGCATTCTGAAGGATAATTAATGACGTGAGGTTTCTTTGCATAAAACCAATAAGACGAGTCATTAATAGTGGTTTTGTTAACCAGGACTTTGACTGGAATGTCACACCTGAAGGAGGCATGTATGGGTTCTGGTCGTTACCAGAAAGTTCAGAGGAACTGGGATTGACCTGTGAAGGTAGTGAAAGCCCACGAGAAGTGCCTGGTGCTTTGGTTGGTTGGGCAGTTCAAGCCAGTTTTTTCAGGGAAGGAACGAAGGTTGCTTTCCTGAAAGCTAAAAAGGAACCTGTAGGCACCTTGGAGGCTCAAGGATCTAAGTGAAATGACTGGTACAGGGGGAACCAGATTGCAGATTTGTGGCTCTGCTTCTGTGCCCCAAGGGAAGGACTGAGAAGTCAATCTAATGGTTTCCTGTGTGAGTTCTAGTTAAGTGAACTTAAGGATCATAAGTAATCCAGGCTGCTCTTGGTATGTTTATGCAAAAGAACAGTCAAAATCAAAAGTGGGACCTAAAGCAGTCCCGGTAATAACATTAAGGGTAATCTTAAGGAGAAAACTTTGGTTCAAGGAAAATCACTATGCTCAGTATTGGACATCAGAATGGTGCAGCTAACTGTCTTAAAAGTTTATTTGATGACTAGTGATGTTGAGCATCTTTTCTTATGTCTTTGGGCTCTCCATAGATCCTTCTTAGAGAAGTGTCTATTCAAGTGTTCACCCCATTTTTAATTGGGTTGTTTGCCTTCTGGGAGTGCAGTTGTATAAGTCCTTTATATGTTTTGTCCAAAGTATCATTGACAAATGTCTTTTTATGCAATTGGTTCTCTTTTTATTTTCATGCTGTTGTCTTTTGCCATGGATAAAATTTTAATTTGATGACTTTCCATTTGTTTACTCCTTTGTTTATGTCCCTTGTTCTAGGATGCAAAAGACCTATACTCAGAAAAATACACACCACTGAAGAAGGAAATTAAGGAAGATACAAACAAAACAAAAACAAAGGAAGCATGTGCCATGCTCATGATTCAACACAATCCCCATTAAAATATTACAATGAAATATTTCACAGATATAGAACAAACATTTCAAAATTTTATATGGAACCCCAAGTGACTGCACATAACTGCAACAGTTTTTATGCAAAAAAAAGAAAAGTAAGAAGAATCACAGTACCTGATATCACACTGTATTGAAAAACTACTGGAATCAAAATAGCTTGGTACTGGCATAAGAACAGACAAATAGACCAATGGAATAGAACAAAGAGCACAGAAATAAATTAAAGTCTCTATGGACAATTAATATTTGACAAAGGAGGCAGAAGCATGAAATGGAGTAAAAGTAGCCTCTTGAACAAATAGTGTTAGGAGATATAGACTGCTACATGCAAGAAAATGAAAGCCCATTACCAACTTACACCATACACACACAAAAAAATTCAAGGTACATAAAAGACTTCTGGTACCCCTATAATTCAGATGTTGGAGCATTAAAGATGTCCTGGAGATTCCTAAGCCTCTCCTCATTTTTTTGAATTCTTGAATATTCATATTTTTCTGTTTGGTCATTTTTTTTCTTCCTTCTGGTCTACTCCCTTGATCTGAGTCCCAGTTTGCTTTCCATTAGTATTGGTTTCCTGTGCATTGCTATATATTTCAATTAGTTTAGCCTTCATATGTTCCTCTAATTAGTGACTAAAATCAGCCAGTTCTTTGAGCATCCTGATCACCAGTGTTTTGAACTGTGCATCTGAAAGTTTGGATATTTCTTCATTGCTTGGATTTATTGGCTCTGGGGCTCTGAGTTGTACTTGAGCCATGTTTTTATCTGGTTGTGCCTGTTACATATGAGGAGTGGAGCCTTAGTTGTTTACCAGGGCGGAGCCACCCAGGTTGCTGGTTTGTGACACTGTATGTGGGGGCAGGGTTAGAGAGGGAGCACTGGTGGTCCTCTCTGCTTGCCCAGTCTACCTCACCACTCACCTCTACTTATTTATCTGAGGGAAAATGTGCAAGCCCGCCACCCTGTGCCACGAGGTCTCAACGCTAGCCTCTTCACTGGATTATCTGCACACAAATGCGAGACCAACCACAGACAGGCACCTGCACCTCTTCTCTGTGTCCACCCATAGCTAGCTGGCACCTGGGATTTGTGCCCTCGGCTTCCTGCACACTGCCCAGGTCGGGGATCTTTTTGCCCAACACACTCCACTGCTAACTTCACCCCTCTTACTGGTTTAGCTGAGCAGTTTGTTATTTTCGGACTCCATATTGTTGATTTTCTGTGTGGTTTGGTTGCGTTTACTGTTGTTGAAACTTTGTTGTTCTTAGATTTGGTTGTGTGAGGATGCAAAGTGTTTCCACCTACACCTCCATCTTGGCAGAAGTCCACATTTCATTTTTTATATGACATGCTCTTTTGCCCATCTTTTTGAGGGGTAAAAAAGGATACACATTATACATGGCATCCTTTTGGATGTATTCATGGATATAATGAAAACATAACATAGGTATAATAATAGGTGTACTAATCTTGTGTATAATGTGCACAAAAACGTGGGTGTACATTTACACAGAAAAATATAATATTCTAAAAATATATGTAGATCTCAAAATTGACAAGAAAACTTAAAAAATAAAAAAGATATACTTAAAGCATTTCTAAGAGATCGACTCAGTAAAGGAAATACCATAGAAGGAGACCAGCTAGATTTCTGTGTGTTGGCTGGGTATTTTTTCATGATAGGGAGTTGGCAGAAGGGAAGGGGTGTTTTTTCACTCCTGTTTATTTTTGTTGAAAATAGAAATAATTCTCTTTAAAAAAGATTTTGTTTATTCATTTTTAGAGCAAGGGGAGGGAAAAAAATAATAAGAGGGACAGAAACATCAATGTGTGGTTGTCTTCTGCACACCCTCAACATGGGACCTGGCCTGCCATCCTGGCATGTGCCCCAACTGGGAATTAAGCCAGCAACCCCCTGGTTCACAGGTCTGTACTCAACCCAACAAAGCACACCAGCCATGCCAGAGAGATCTTTTAACTTGGAAGTATTTCTGCAAGAAGGCCAGCCAGTCCATATATCACAAAATATATGAAATCTTCACTAGCTTGGGCTTACACCTTTTCAGACACAGGAAGAGAGGGACGTTTTGCTTGGACCCTGCCAGAAAGCTGCATCTCAGTAGTAAAAACAGTTTCAGGAGATAGTAGCACCCAGCAATGTGCAGCATCCCCTGGGGCTGATGGACAGCCAGACAGCCAGCTGGCCAACCAGTGTCCTCCTGCAGTATGAGTTCCTTCTCTACCCCCACAACCCCCTCAGTCCAGCTCTCTCCTCAGCCTGAGTTGGAAATGAGAGGGTGGTCCCAGAGCATGTCTCCTCGAATCCACAGAGGTCTCGCCACCTGGGCCACTTTGTCCTGGATTCCCAACTCAGTTTTATCTCTGTTTGACTTCCCTGTGGTACATACTTCCTTAAGGGTCTAGAAGGAGAGGGAGGGGAAGATGAAAAGCAGAGGATTGAGGTAAGGAGGCTCTTCATATGGCAAAGTAAAGAGAGTATGTACAGGAATTTTGGCAGTGGATTTGGGGGAAAGTGGTTAAAGGGCATGGTAAGGAGATTCAAAGCATATTCCCCAGAAACCTGGCTTGGAGATGGCAGAAATACAGCAGGGTTATTGAGAGATTTTGTATGTCTATGACAACTTGGCTACCTTGATATTTATGTTAAAAAGCTATGACAGTCACTCAGTGAAATGGGCATGCATGCAACTTTCTGAATGTATCCTGGGAGCTTAGAGCACCTGCATGCATTAGAGGCAGAAAGGTGTTTCACCCTGTGTCATTGGACCACATCTGCCCTGACTATGGATGACAGCTGTAAACTGTACAGAGGAGTGTTAGATGTAACCTTATGTGGGAGGGGTCAGAAATGGTGTCACACTGGATGATTCAGGCCAGGATTTAGGCATGGCAGCCATGAAGAGCTATCTATCATCTATCTATCATCTATCTATCTATCTATCTATATCTATCTATCTATCTATCTATCTATCTATCTATCTATCTATCATCTATCTATCTATCTATCTATCTATCTATCTATCTATCTATCTATCTATCATCTTTCTCTCCCTGTTCTCTTCCTCCCCCTCTTTCTCTTTCCTTTTCTGCCATGCAGCTTGGGAAGGAGAAGAGATGACTATGCAGTTTGAAAGAGAACAGTGAGGAGGGAGAAGTAAGCAAGAGGCTCTAGTTTATAGTGAGGAAGGGGGTCATACGGCCTGGACTAATAAGAAAGAAAGTGCTGCTAATGTGACCGTGCCTGCTCTAGCTGTCTCCATGGCTACAAAGGACTACCTTGCAAGATACTAACCTCCTGCGACTGAATTTTACCTGGAATTTTAAGCCCTGTACCTTTCTTGTATTTCATCATGATCCAGAGTAACACAGCACATGCTTCTTTGGACTATTACACAAGAACTGATGACCACATATTCCATATTCTGCACAGATAATTACATGGGAAACTTTTGGGGATGCTTTTGGCTTGTAGCCTGGTGGGGATCATAGGAAGCACTTGATCTCATGGGACATGTGGCTCTAAGCTCAGGTGCTCTAAGCTCTCCTAAGTTGGAATGTTGTGAATAAAGACATGTTTCTACCAGCACTAACTGTTGGATCAAGACACTATGTGAATGGGCCCTAATCTTCTTGGTAACAGTACTAGGGCACATTCTTCTGGAATCCTTGTAACACTCTGCCCAACCACTGTGCTCTGACCCCCAAACTCATATGTTCTGTCCTAGAAATCACATCCTTACGGGATATGCAGGTATGAACCAAGTCACAGCACAGAAGGCAGGTATGCACCCATGTTCTCATCCTGTCTGGGCACAGAAGTAAGCAAAGGAGAGGGAACAGGAAAATCTCAGAGACTTTGCTGAGAAGGGGTTACAGTCTCTGAGAAAAATTGGGTTGTCTCTGAGGCATGAGGGAAAACTGGCCTGCTTTGCCCTCAATTACTTGCTTTTTCTCCTATTCCCCCAGTGGCTGGATGTTCATGAGGTGATAAGGTAGGCCACACTTTAACCATATCGAAGTAGTGGGGAAATTAACACAAGAACAATGCTGGAAGTACAGAAATTTTCTGGGTAAAAGCAGAGGATAAAGAACTAGAAAAAGGCAAAACCAAAACAAAACCACAAAGCTAGATCCTCCAGTGTCATCCTCCTGTCTGCCAAAACCCTCCCTCCAAAAGAAAAGAGTATCAGCTTTCAAAATCATGCAGTCCGTGGCTCCACTCACCACAGACAGGTGTGCTTGGCCCACAAGTGAAAATGAAAAGGAGGAACTGCTTAACTTTTCAGCTCTATGGGCTTCCTTCCTCTCACAAGCTCCTCCCCACAGGTTATCACCAAGAGCACCTCTCCCCCGAACATCCAAAGAGTGCCTCTGTTGCCCTCTGCAGCAAAAACTCTGGTTGGCCCAAGGGAGAGAGATACCCTTTGATGGAAGCTCCTTTCCACAGAAGAGGCAGGAGAATAATAAAATAGTTTTTAAAAATAAATCAAAAAAGAGTTGACAAAGACTTTGTCTGCTTTGTGACAAGCAGGGTGTCTATGGCTCAGCTTGTTACAAGGAGTTGATTTAGTTCTGAAGGGGGCATGAATTCTCCAGTCACAAACCATCCTGATCTCCAGGTGGGACATAGAATCAATGGATAATAACACTCAAGATGTTTTAACACATTTGTTAATTCATGTCTTGCCCAGGACTTAAACCTAAATTTAAGACTATCTTTACTTTAAATGTTAGAAATAAACCATATTAAGTCTAAAACTAATGCAAATGTTAACTTAAACCAAAACCTATTTTAAAAAATTAAGGTAACCCTAAATCTAAATCTACATCTCAAACACACCATTAAGTTGATCATAGTCTATCAAGATACTAGAAAGTATTTTTAATTTCCCCATTTGATACAAATTAATAATGAGTGTTTAAACACTTCATTATAGGTTTTACAAAATGAGAAGCAGTGTGAATACTAAAAGTTGGCTCTTATAAAAAAATTTACTCAGAGAGTTTAGAAACATATAATACACGTTATATGATAGATTATATATTCATTCAATTTTGGATATGTTGCCCTATATAAAAGAAATAATTGCTGAGCCTAAGTTGCAATAAAAAATGTTGGCAGCTTTTTAAAAATATCTTTAAGCTGCACAGTAACTATATTGCAATCTTAACTCAAATAGGAACTCATTCAAACTTTTGACTAAAACAATAGTACAAAAAGCACCCCTCTCGCCAGCTAAAATATTAATTCAAATTTAAATATCAATACAAACTAAGGCCAAGATGGAGACGTAGGTGGAGGAACTACCTTGCCTCTGTGCACAACCAAATCTAAGAACAACTATTTTTAACAGCAGTCACAACCAAGCCACACGGAAAATCGACAATACAGAGTCCAAAGGACAACTAGATATTCAGCTGGACTGGTATGAGGAGCGAAGCCAGCAGCGGAACAGGTTAGCAAGAAAAAATTCCTGGGTGGTGCGTGGTGCGCACACAAGCAGCCGAAAGCGCTGATCGAGAGTGAGCTAGCTACGGGAGTGCACAGGGAAGAGGCGCAGCGGGCTGTCTGCGGTCGGTCGCGCATCTGCGTGCAGAGAAACCAGTGAGAAGGGAAGCCTGCTCGGGGCAGCAGGTTCGCACAATTCCGGTCAGATAAACAAGCCCGAGGCGTGTGGTGTGACTGGACGGGCTGGGCTAGCAGAGAGGACCGCCATTGCTCCCTCTCTGACCATGCCCCCACACACAGCATCACAAACCAGCGACCTGGGTCTCCCCGTCCTGGTAAACAACTAAGGCTTCGCTCTGCTTACTTAACAGCACGAATAGACCAAAAATGGCTCTAGGACAACTCAGAGCCCCAGAACCAATAGATCTAAGCGATGAAGAAATAGCCAGTCTTTCAGATGCACAGTTCAAAACACTGGTTATCAGGATCCTTACAGAACTGGTTGATTTTAGTCACAAATTAGAGAAACATATGGAAGCTAAACTAATTGAAATGAAGAAAAATACACAGGAAACCAATAGTAATGGAAAGAAAATTGGGACTCAAACCAAGGGAGTGGACCAGAAGGAAGAAAAAAAATGATCAAACAGAAAAGAATGAAGAAATAAGAATTCAGAAAAATGAAGAGAAGCTTAGGAACCTCCAGGACATCTTTAAACGTTCCAACATCCGAATTACAGGGGTACCAGAAGGGGGGAAAGGCACAGCCACCAGTGGAAAACTTATTTGAACAAATAATAAAGGAGAATTTCCCCAAGCTGGCAAAGGAAATAGACTTCCAAGAAATCCAGGAAGCTCAGAGAGTCCCAAAAAAGTTGGACCCAAGAAGGGACACACCAAGGCACATCATCATTACATTAGCCAAGATTAAATGAAGGAGAGAATCCTTGAAGCAGCAAGAGCTAAGGGGACAGTCGCCTACAAAGGACTTCCCATCAGACTGTCAGCTGATTTCTCAAAAGAGACCTTACAGGCAAGAAGGGGCTGGAAAGAGGTATTCCAAGTCATGAAAACCAAAGATCTACAACCAAGATTGCTCTACCCAGCAAAGTTTTCATTTAGAATGGAAGGACAGATAAAGTGCTTCTCAGATAAGATCAAATTCAAGGAGTTCATCATCACCAAGCCCTTATTATATGAAATGTTAAAGGGACTTACCTAAGAAAAAGAAGATAAAAAAGATGAACAGTGAAAGGACAGCAAACTCACAGTTATTAAGAACCACACCTAAAACAAAAGCAAACTAAGAGGACAGCTAGATCAGGAGCAGAACCATAGAAATGAAGATCTCATGGAGGATTAGCAACAGGGGAGTGGGAGGAGGAGAAGGGGGGAGAAGGTACAGAAAATAAGTAGCATAGACAGTAGATAGACAATAGGGGAAGGGTAAGAATAGCAGGGGAAATACAGAATCTAAAGAATTTGAGACACGTGTTCATGAACTAAAGGGGGAAATGGTGGGGGAAGGGTATGCAGAGTGGAGGGGAATGGAGGGGGAGAATAGAGCAAATGTAATGGCATAATCAATAAAAAAAGTTAAAAAAATACAAACTAAACAATGTTAACTATACCCTCAACTATAATGTTTATGCAATTAATAACACCAAACAAATTCCATCACATAAGGTAAAATACATATCTGGTCCTAAACAAAAACTTAATACTAACACTATCTTCAACTTTGATGTCAATATGTACTTATTTCAACTTTTCTTAAAAGATATTTTTAATTTTATTTATAGACATTGGGAAAGGGAAGGAGAAAGACAGGAAGACAAACACCAGTGCAGGAGTAGATTGACCAAGCATTAATAACACTGGAGATGAACTTCCTGGGAAACTTTTTTATTTCCCAGTGAATTGAAAGAATCAAGGAATTCATTAAGGTTACATCAGAGAGAAAAGCACTCAGTGAGTAAAGTGGATTGTTAGCCTGCTATTCACGCTGACATTCACAAAACACTCATTTTACACTCAGGCACCACCCAGTAATTGATCCTCTCTTTCTCCTTTTTTAAACATAAAGATATCTTTGCAGAAAAATGTACTGCCTAAGCTTTATTTACTTAAACTACACTACAGTTTTAATGAGTCTACTCACATTTTTTATGAAAGAACAGGACTTTAAATGCCCCTAGCTATTGATACACGAGAAAAATACACATTTCTTAAGGATACTTCAACGGAATGCTGAAAACATCTCATATGCTCTAAGACACCACTCATTTCATGTGCTGGCATAGAAAGCCCACTCATAAGATGAGAAACCATGTAGATATACCGAGTGGAAAACCCGCTTCTGATGAAATATCCTCACTCCCAGTAATGTAGAACAGTTTAAATTCCTCACTAATGTGCTTTCAGAACATGATGCTGTATGGGTCCTTAAATTGTTATTTTACTTTCCTGTTCAAGTAGACCATTGCAATTCAGCTCACAGATACATGGCTCCATATACATGCATTTCTTAGTTGGGCAATGCTTTCCTCTTTTCAAATTAATTTTGGAACAAAGTATGGCACAGGTACCTAGTGAGGGCATGGAGGATACATTACTCTTCGTATGTTCAGTTCTTCAGTGACAGAAAGGTCATTCAGAAGCTTTTTTTAGAGCTCCATTTGAGAATAGTCAAAAAAAGTGACATTTCAGAAAAACACCTAAGCAAGAGTTATAGGAACAGCATGTATTACCAGATACAGCATGTATTTTCAACTATTCCTCAAAGGAGTATTTTGACTGAGCATTACAAACTATTTACACAGTCAGCTTAAGACTCACTTCCTGCGAAACACATTCATTCCCCAGGGATTTGAAAGAATCCTGGAATTAAAGTTACATCAGAGAGAAAATAATTTGGTGAGTAAAAGTGGACTGTTAACATTCTATTTACACTGATATTCACAAAATGCTCATTTTTCACTCAGGAACTACTCAGTCTATGAACATTTGCTTCTTTCTCTTTCTTTTTTGTACAGGGAGAAATAACTTTGGAGAGAACTGTACTGCCTAAACTTTATTCGCTTAAGCTACGCCATAGTTTTATGACTCTATTCACTTTCTTGATGGCAGAAGAGAACTTTCAGAAATCCCTCATTATCGATCCAACCGCAAAACACACATTTCTAAGGATACTTCAACAGAGTGCTAAAAACAGGTCATATGCCTTAAGACACTACTCATTTCATGTGCTGGCATAGGGAGCCCACTCATAAGGTATGAAACCATGTGGCTATGCCCACTAGAAAACCCTCTGCAGATGAAATGGTCCACTCCCCAGTAACCTAGTTAATTTTAAATTCCTCAATGCTGGCTTATTAGAGTGTGATGCTGCAGAAGTCCAAAATTTGTTATTTTAGTTTTCTATTCAGGTACGCAATTGCAGTTCTGCTCACAGGTACATGGCACCATCTTCATGCATTTCTTAGGTGACGCTTTCTCTTATAACTTTTGGAACAATTGTGGCACAGTTGCTGACTTGGCTGCCTACAGGATATATTTCTGTGTGTTCGTTCATCTTTTGGCCAACAGAATGGTCATGCAACAGCTCTTTCACCAACCACCGAGCAGGCAACTGACATGTCAGGAACACGCCTCAGGTAAGGGGCTGAAACTGCAAGTGTTACTCAAGACACCATGCATTTCTGTTTCTTCAAGTACATTGACCCAGTGTTGCTGTAGATGTAGTCATTTTAAGACACACTTCCTAGAAAATACATACATTCCCCAGTGATTCGAAAAAGATCAAGAAATTTATCAGAGTTACATCAGAGAGACAAGCACTCGGTGAGTAAAAGGGGACTGTTAGCGTTCTTTTCACGTTGACATTCAAAAAAACGCTCATTTTTTCACCCTGGCACTACCCAGTCCATAAAACTTCTTTTCTCTGTTTTTTTCTACAGAGAAAAATAACTTAGGAAGAAACTGTACTGCCCATGCTTTATTTACTAAAGATACACTACAGTTTATGACTGACTTCTTTGATGACAGAACAGTACTTTCTAAAGCCTCTCCAGATCAATCGCACTGCAATAAACACATTTCTGAAGGATTCTTCAACAGAATGCTGGAAACAGCTTATATGATAAGACACCACTTATTTCTTCTGGTAGCATAAGGAGCACACTCATAAGGTGCAAAATTGTGTAGATATGCCCAGTGGAAAACCCGCTTCATATAAAATGTCGCCACTCCTTGGTAACATGAAAAAGTTTAAATTTGTCACCACTGTTATATCAGAGCATGATGCTGTACAAGTCCAGTAATTGTTATTTTAGTTATCTGTTCATGTAGGCCATTGCAATTCTGCTCACAGGTACATGGTATCATCTACATAACATTTCTTAGGCAAAACGTTTTTTATATAATTTTTTTTTTTTTTACAAATTTTGGCACAGTAATTGACTGAGGTCAATAGGAGATAATTCTGCCTGTTTCCTCACCTGTAGCCTGAAAAGAAAATAGATTCAGCAGCTTTTTCATGAATCACTGATCATAAAAGTTACATTTTAGAAAAACCCCTCAGAGTAGGGGTAGAAAAAGCATGTATTGCTAGGGACACCTTGCATTTCTAACTGTTCTTCAGAGCAGTACGTTTACCAAGCATTACAAATGCTGTACCTGAAGTCAGCTTAAAACAAACTTCCTGAAAAACACATTTATTTCCTAGTAACTTGAAAGTATCAAGAAATTCATTAGAGTTACATCAGAGACAAATGCACTCGGTGAGTAAAAGTGGACTGTTAGCATCCTATTCACATTGACATTCACAAAATACACTTTATTCACTTAGGCACTATCAAGTTCATACTCTTTTCTTCTTTTGTACAGATAAAATAACATTGGAGGAAATTTTACTTCCTAAGTTTTATTCACTTAAAATACGCTATAGTTTTATGACTCTATTCAAATCTTTGATAACAGAACATTACGTTCAAAGGCCCATCACTATTGATCCCACCATGAAGCACACATCTCTGAAGGATATGACAACACAATGCTGAAAACAGTATATACTCCATGAGATATCACTTGATTCATCTTGTACTACAGTAAGAAAAGACATGAGGTGATAAACAGTGTAGATATCTCTGGTTGGAAACCACCGTCATAGGACGTGTTCCCATTTCTGAGCTCCTTAGAAAACTTCAAACACTTCACTAAAGTATTAAAAGAGCGTAACTGGGTAAAAGTCTCAAAATTGTTTATTTAGTTTCATATTCACTTAGACCTTGGCAATCCTGTTTAAAGTTACATAAGACATTCTACACACATTTCTCACTTAGGCGAGGGTTTTCTCTGTGAAAAATATTATGAAAAAACTGTGGTATAGTTGCTCAGTGTTGTATAGTTACTCACTGTGGTATAGTTGCTCACATGTACAGGAATGACATTTTTGTGCCTGTGTTCATTTTTGGCTGACAGAAGGGTCAATGAGCAGCTTTTTCACTATCCAACTGGTCACAATAGAAACATATCAGAATAATCCTTCAACAGAAGGGCTAAAGGCAGTATGTATGACCAGAGACACCATGAATCTCCATGTTTCCTGAGAGGAGTACATTGACCGAGCAAATAAATGCTGCAGACAGCGGTTGGCTTAGAATGCACTTCTTCAAAACATGTTCATTCCCAAGCAATTTGAAAGAATTCAAAGAAGTGATTACTGTTATGCCAGGAATAGATGCACTTCGTGACCAAAAGTAAACAGCATCATATGCATTTTGACATTCACAAAATAGTGATTTTCATATAAGGGACTACCAAGTCCATGAATCAGAGCTTCTCTATCCTTTTGTTCCAGAAAAATAAGAAATATAAAAACTTCAGAAGAAACTATACTGCTTAAGCAGAGTCACTTAAAATTTACAAAAGTTTTATGAATTTGTAAACCCTTTTGATGACAAAAGTGCTTTCAAAACCCCTTTATGATCAGTTGTACCGTCAAACACATGTTACTAAAATATACTTCGACAGAGTGGTGAAAAGTGTAAATACACAATGGAAGCCACTTATTTCATCTGCTTGTAAAGCGAGCGAACCCATAGGATGATAAACCATATAGATATCACCTATTAAAATCCCGCTTTCCACGAAACATTTTCAGCCCTGAATAACGTAGAAAAGTTGAAAACCCTCACTACTGTGTTATCAGAGTGTGATGCTCTAAAGTCCTGAAATTGTTATTTGAGTTTCTGTTCACGTAGACTATTGTAGTTCTGCTTAAAGTTATGTGGTACCACCTAGGTGCATTTCTTATTTCGGCTATGCTTTTCTCCTGTAAAAATACTTTTGGGGAAACTATGGTGTAGTTGCTGACTGTATTCCATAGACGATCTGTTTCTGCGCATTAATTCACTCATTGGCTCAAAAAAAGGTTATTCAGCAGCTCTTTTGTTAACACCTTCTGAAGAAAGTGACATTTCAGCAAAATATTTTAATTGGGAAAAGAAGTATTTATTACCAGAGACAACAGGCATCTTCACTGTCCCATAGAAGACTATATTGACAGAGCCTTACAAACGCTGCACACCAGTTGGCTTAGATCCCACTTACTGCAATACATGTTCATTCCCCAGAGATTTCAAAGAGTTCAGAGAATTTATTGTTGCAGATTCTGTTCAGCAGAATCTGCCTGTTGTGGATAACGATGAAAATCGATGCACATGTGACAGCAATCCTATGTGAAAAACGGGAACAGGCACGACTACTCTCTCAAGGAGAGAGTGCCTACGGTACCTTGGTAACTCCCTCAAGAGGGGATCACAACTACCCTATCTAGACAGGCTTTTATTGTTTTCCTGGGGTGTTACATCATAGAAAAATTTATTATCTATCACACAGAACATTATTATCTACATTCCAATACAATCTAGAAAATAAATATAGCATGCAGAGGTGGATGGTAATGAGCTCATTATCTCTGACTTTGGGAGCGCTCTAATGGACTTTTGAAGTTACCTTGAAAATAAGCAATCTGCATTTGTTGCTTTAGACCAGGGTTAGGGAGTTTTAGCAAGAACAAGCCATAAGAGTCTGTATTTTCTAGGCATGATTCCCACAGGAACACTCTGTTTGAGAGTCTGGCTCCTGCCCACAACTTTGCAACTGTCGATTTTCCACACACAGCTGAGTCACATTTGCCAAGAAAAGACAAACCAGTACCCCACAGTTCATTACACTTATGCCAGAATGAAATGCACTTGGTGACAAAAAAGTGGACTGTGAGCGTCATGTTCATTTTAATATTTACATGACGATTATTTTCAAGTAAGAAACTACCCAGTCCATGAATCATGGTGTCTCTTTCGTTTTGTTCTGGAGCATGGAGAGGAATACTTTGAAGAAAACTTTACTAAATAAGCTTATGCCCTTAAAATAGACTACAGTTTTATGAATGTGTTCACTTATTTCATGACAGAACAGTGCTTTAAAAAGCCTTTCACTTCGACCTTTACACAAAACACATATTTCGAAAAGATACTTCAACAGAAGTGATCAAAACACTATGTATTACCTGAGTCAACCTTTATTTAAGCAGCTTTGAAGAAAGTACAGTGTCATTCTGGAGGAATAAGTTTTCTACTGATTCCTCATGACATAATAAAGAAAGGAACTCAATGATCGAAAGTGAACTGTGAGCATCATAGAAATTTGAACAGTAAAAAAAAATGGGGCGAATAAGATATAGTGCTGTACTGACATGTCTCAGTGTTTCTATGTATTTCTGCTGAAAACAATACTTAGGAAATAATTCTACTATGAAAGCAAATCTACTGCAAAGATGACAGTCCTAGATTGGCATTCATAGATTTGCTCATGAAAAACATTTTCCTCAGTGCTTTTGCTATCACGCACTCCTGAGAATAGATATTTAAGAGAGATGTTTCAACAGACTGCTGAAAACAATACATGCTCAATGAGACACCACTCATTTAATTTCTAATAGACTGAGTAAAGTCATAATGCGATAAACAGTGTAGATATTTCTGGTTGGAAACTAGCCTCATTTTTGAAGAACTTAAAAAAGTTCAAAGACTTTACTACTTTACTATCCGAGTGTGATGCTGTAGAAGTCCTCAAATAGCTCATTTAGTTTTATATTCACGTAGACCTTCAGAATTCTGTTCCAAGTTACACGGGACATTTCACACGCATTTCTCATTTAGGCGGTGTTTTTATCCCTGAATAACACTTTTTGGAAAACTGTCGTATAGTTGCTGACTGTATTACATAAATAATATTTTTCTGTATCTGCATTCATTCATTGGCTGACAGGTCATTCAGCAGCTCTTTCACTATCCAGTTGATGACGAAAGCGAAATTTCAAACAAATCCTTCACCAGAATGGCTAAAAGCAATAAGTATGACCAGAGACACCATGCATTCCCACGTTTCCTAACAGGAGTACTTTGACCGAGCAATAAACACTGCAGACTGGGTTGGCTTAGAACACACTCCTTGCTAAACATTTCTCTTCCCCAGTGATTTTAAATAATTCAAAGAACACATTACTGTTATGCCAGGGAGCAGTGCATTTGGGGGCCCAAAGTGGACTGCTGGCATTGTATTTACAAAATGGTTATTTTCAAGTAAGAGACTACCCAGTTCATGAATCTTGGCTCTTCTACTCTTTTTATTTGGAGGAGGGGGGTGAAAAAATACTCTGGAGGTAACTGTTCTATACATGCTTATTCACCATACATTTGGTACCATTTGGTGAATCTATTAACTCTTTTGGAAATATAAAAGGGCTTTCAAAAGACCCTAATGATAAATGTTACCACAAAACAAGTATTTCTTAAATATATTTCAAAACGCTGGTGAAAAGTGTAGTTACACTCTGAGATAAAACTGACGTAAGCTTGTGGTAAAGTGAGCCGACTCATAATGTGCTAAAAATTGAACATATATTTTGTTGGAAACCTACTTGCTATGAAATATTTCCAGCCTAAAATGATTTAGAAAAGATGAAACCCTTCACTACCGTGTTATCAGGATGTGATGTTCTAGATTCTGAAATTTTTATTTTTGTTTTCTGTTCGTGTAGACTGTTGTTATTCTGCTAAAAGTACATGGTACCACCTACATGCATTTCATATTTTGGCCATGCTTTCCTCCTGAGAAAATATTTTGAAAAAATTGTGGTGTGTTTGCCGACTTCCTTGCATAGAGGACATGTTTCAGCTTCTTAGTTCACTTATTGGCTGACAGAAAGGTCATTCAGCAGGTTTTTCGCTGATGCCCTAACACAAAAGTGATATTTCAGAAAAATCTCTCAACTGGGAAAATTAAAATGTGCTTATTAATAGTGAAAACCAAGCATCTCCACTGTCTCATAGAGGATGACATTGATAAAGCATCACAAACGCTTCAAACAAGTGGTTAGATGCACTTTCTACAAAACATGTTATTCTTCAGTATTTTCAAAGAATTCAAAACATTAATTTTTCTTACCACAGTAATAATGCACATGGTGACCAGAAGTAGACTGCTAGCATCCTATTCATTTGGACATTAAAAAAAGTTATTTTTAAGTCAACTACATAACCTTATTCACCTAAAATTGACCACAAGTTAATTAATGTGTCCGTATATATGATGAAGAAACTGTGCTCTGAAAAGCTTAACTTTTGACCTTTATGGACAACACATTTCTGATAGTTCAAGAGAAGTGAAAAACTCACTATGTATTAACTGAGTCAACATTCATGTAACCTTCTATTAAAATGAGTTAGAAAAAATAGGCTTAGAAATTTCACAGAACGTATATAAATTTAAGCAGCTTTGAAGAAAGTACAGTGTCATTCTGGAGGCATTTATATAGTTTCCACTGATTTATTTCTACTTTGTAATAGAGAAATGCTCTCAATGACAGAAAGTAAACTGTGAGCATCATATGCATTCAGACAGTAAGAAAACAAGCACGAAGAAGGTGTTAGGCTCTAAATACATGTCTCAGTGAAGCCATGTATTTCTGGTAAAAAAAATTTTAGAAAATAATTGTACTATGAAAGCGCATTCTACTGCAAAAAGGACATTGCCCTAAATTGTTGTAGACACATTTGCTAATGAAAAACAATTTCTGCAGCTCTTTTGCTTTCACACACTCATGAGAATACATGTTTAAGAAAGAAAGATGTTTCAACAGATTGCTGAAAACAGTACCCACTCCATAATATACCATTCTTGTTATTTTCTACCACAGTGAGTAAAGTCATATGATAATTACTGTAGCTATTTCTGGTTGGAAACAGCCACATGTTCGAGTAACTTAAAAATGTCATTCAGCAGCTCTTCAGTATCCAACAGATCACAAAATAGACATTTCAGAAAAATCCGTTAACACAATAGCTGAAGGAAGTATGTAGGAACAGAGACACCATGCATCTCCACTTATCCTGAAAGGAGTACATTGACCAAGGAAGAAAACACTGCAGACGGGGTTGGCTTAAACGCACTTCTTGCAAAACTTGCTCATTCCCCAGTGATTTCAATGAATTCAGAACTTTCATTACTCTTATGACAGAGAAAAATGCACGTATTGATGAAAAGCCACCAGCTAGCATTGTATTCATTTGGATATTCACAGAATAATTATTTTGAACTCAAAGACTAGTCCATGAATCTTAGTTTGTCTGTGTTTTTCTTCTGCGCAATTAGATGTGAAATATGTTGTTAGTAAATTGACAACCTAAAATTATTCACCTAAAAAACAATACAGGTTTATAAATTTCTTCACTTATTTGATGAAAGAACTGTACTCTCAAAAGCTTATTACTCTCAACTTTGACACACAAAACGTATTTCTAGAAAATACATCAAGAGTAATCAAAACAGCATGTATGACCAGACCTAAATTTAGTTTAATCTTTTATTTAAACAAGACTGGTAATCTTGGATTAACCATACCACAATAAGTGTATGTATTCAAGGAGCTTTGAAGAAAGTACAGTGTCATTCTGGGGGCATTTATAAGGTTTCCACTGATTGCTACTTTATAATACAAAAATAAACTCAAACACAGAAAGTGAACTGTGAGTATTTTATGCATTTGGACAAAAAATTTGGTGTGAAGGAGGTATTCAGCTCTACCCACATGTCACAGTGGTGCTAAGGAGTTCTGGCGGAACAGACACTCGGGAAATATTTGTACTATGAAAGTGCATTCTGCTGCAATGATGACATCGTTTTAGGTGGGGGTGGACACATTTACTGATGAAATACAATTTCCGCAGCTCTTTTACTGTCACGCCCTCGTGAGGATACATATGTAAACCAGATGCTTCAACAGACTGCTGAATACAGTACATACTCCAGAAGAACCCCACTCGTTTTATCTTCTATGCCCTTGAGTGAAGCCATAAGAAGGAAAACCAACCTCCTTTTCGAGGAACTCAGAGAGCTTCAACAACTTCGTTACTGGACCATGTAAATGGGATGCAGTAAACGTCCCCAAGTAGCTCGTTTTGTGTCACAGTCACTCAGACCTTCGCCATTCTCTTCAATGTTACACAGGATATTCTAAGCGCATTACTATTTTCGGCGATGGTGTCCACCATGAATAACATGTTTGGAATAACTGTAGTATATTTATCACTGTATTTCATCAGTGACACTTCTCCGTGCCTGCGTTCTTTCGTTGGCTGGCAGAAAGGTCATTAGACAGGTCTTTCACTATTCAGCTGATCACAAAAGGGACACTTGAGAAAAATCCCTGCACAGAATGATAGAGGCAGTATGTAGGACAAGAACACCACCCATGCCCACTTCTCCTGTGAGGACTTCATTGACTGTGCAAATGAGCCTTGCAGAGATGACAACTTACAATGCACTTTTGGAAAAACATATGCACTTCCAAGCAATTTCAAATAATTAAATTTCAAATAACTCATTACTGTTATGCCAGACAGCAAAGCACTTTGAGGCCCTGAGTGCACCACTGGCTTCGTATTCACAAAACAGTTTCTTCTCTTAAAGTCAGCAACTAACCAGTTCATGAATCAAGCTCTTCTACCCTTCTGTTTTGGCCAATAATGAAGAAATGTGGAAGAAACTACACTGCACATACCAGCGCACCATAGACCTGCAACTGTTTTATGAATCTATTCATGTCTTTGTTGAGAGAACATTGCTTTCAAATGCCTCTCCTGTTCAATGTTACTGAAAAACACATATTTCTCCAATACACTTCCACAGAGTGGAGAAAAGTGTAGTTCCACTCTAAGACATTATGCATTTTATATGCTGGTAAAGTGAGCTTGAACATAAGATGGAAAACAGTGCAGATATCTCCTGTACAAAACCCACATGCTACCACATGTTTTTAACCCCCAAATAAATCATAAAAGTTGAAAACACTCACTACTCTGTTAGCAGAGTGCACTGTTCTAACAGTTCTGATAATTGTTATGGGAGTTTCCGGTTGAAGTAGACTATTGCAATTCTGCTCAAAGTTACGTGGTACCGCCTGCATGCATGTCTTACTTCGGTAAGGCTTTTATTATCTGAAGATAGGTTTTGGGGAACCTATCTTCAGATAGGTGTAGTTGTCATCTGTATTTCTAAAGGATGCGTTTCTGATTGTTAGTTCACTCATTGCCTGATAGAAAGGTCATTCAGCAGCTCCTTCGTAAACACCCTATTACGAAAGCGACATTTCAGCAAAACACTCCCATTGTGAAAATAAAATAAGTATTAATGCCGCAGACACCAGGCAGCTTTACTATACTGCAGAGGACTACACTGAAAGACCGTTACAAAAGCTGTGAAAACACTGGCGTCTGAAGGTACTACTTGCAAAACATGTTCGTTCTTCAGGGATTGGAAAGAGTTCAGAGCGTGCATTATCCTTAGGCCAAAGAGATGTACAACTAGAGTGACCAAAAGGTGACTGCTAGTATTGTAATCATCGCATTGAGAAAACGGTTATTCTCGGATCCAGGACTACATAGCCCTAGGATCTTTGCCTGCCTGTTTCTTCATTATGGGGACACGGGCCTGGAATACTTTGAAGGAAACTACTACATATGCTTATTCACCCAAAATAGGCTACAGGTTTATGAATGTGTTCACGTACTTGATGACAGAACCGTGCTCTAGAAAGAATTTCACTCTGCACTTTGAAGCGAGACACATATCTCTGCAAGATACTTCAACAGACGGGATCCAAACACTCTATTACCAAAGTCAACTCTAATGTATCCTTTTATTCCAATAGGTTGGTAAACAGGGGATCATCAATACCACAGAACATGTATGCATAAAACCAGCTTTGAAGAAAGGACAGTGTCTTTTCAGGACATTGGTAAGGTTCCCACAGATTTATTCCTTCTTTATAATAGACAAATGCCCTCAATGAGAGAAAGTAGAGTGAGCATCATATGCCTTTGGACAGCAAGAAAACTGGAGACAAGAAATTATTAGGCGGTACCTACATGTCTGATAGGGGTATGAAGTTCCGGTGGAAAGTCACAGTCACTCAGACCTTCGCCATTCTCTTCAAAGTTACACGGGATATTCTAAGCGAATTTCTCTCTCAGGCGGCGCTGTCCTCCGTGAATAACATGTTTTGAAAACCGCAGCATACTTAATCACTGTATTTCATCAGTGACATTTCTCCATGCCTGCGTTCATTCGTTGGCTGGCAGAAAGGTCATTAGACAGGTCTTTCACTATTTAGCTGATCTCAAGAGGGACACTTGAGAAAAATCCCTGCACAGAATGATAGAGGCAGTATGTAGGACCAGAGACACCGTGCATGCCCACTTTTTCCATGAGCACTTCATTTACCGTACAAATCAGCCGTGCAGAGGATGGCTTAGAATGCACTTTTGGAAAAACATAGTCACCTCCAAGCAATTTTAAATAATTCGAGGATCTCACTACTCTTACGCCAGACAGCAATGCACTTTGAGGCCCTAAGTGCACCGCTAGCATCGTATTCACAAAACGGTTTTTCCTCTCGAAGACAGCAACTCACCCGTTCGTGAATCGAGCTCTTCTGTTTGGGCCAGTAATGGAGGACTGTTAAAGAAACCGTACTGCACATATCTGCGCACCACACACTCGCAACCGTTTTGTGAATCTATTCATGTCTTCGGTGACATCACAGTGCTTTTAAAAGCTGTGTGTGGGGGGCGGAGAAGGAAGAAGGGGCGGGGCGGGGGGAGGGGGTCAATGTTACTGCAGAACACATATTCTCCAAAATGCTTCCACAGAGCGGTGAAAAGTGTAGTTCCACTCTGAGACATTACTCATTTCACAGGCTGGTAAAATGAGCTCATTCATAAGGTGGAAAACGGTGCAGATATCTCCTGTTTGAGACCCTCTGACTACGACACGTCTCCGGCCCCGAGTAACTCAGAAAAGTTGAAACCCTCACTATCGTGTTACCAGAGTGGGTGTTCTAACAGTTCTGATAGTGGTTCTGAGGGGAGTTCCCGGTTCACGTAGACCATTGCACTTCTTTCTGCTCAAAATTACGTGGTACCCCCTGCATGCGTGTCTCACTTCGGTAAGGCTTTTCTTATCTGGAGATAGGTTTGGGGGAAACGTGGTGTAGTTGCCGTCTGTATCCATACAGGATGTGTTTCTGCACCTTAGTCTCAGTCATTGGCTGACCGAAAGGCTATTCGGCAGCTCCTTCGCTGACAACCTATCACCAAAGCGACGTTTCAGCAAGATACTTCCACCGTGAAAATAAAACAAGGATTTATTGCCACAGACACCAAGCAGCTTTACTGTACCACAGAGGACTATGCTGAAAAAGCGTTACAAAGGCTGCGAACACACGGCTCTGAAGGCGCTTCCTGCAAAACGTGTTCATTCTTCAGCGGTTGACAGAAAGTGAAGTGTGAGCAGCCTGTGCCTTCGGACAGTAAGGAAACAGGCGCCGAAAAGGTATTAGGTGGTACCTACAATGTCTCAGTGGGGCTATGAAGTTCTGGTGGAGAAGACACTATGGAAATATTTGTACTATGAACGTGCATTCAGCTGCGACGATGACATCTTGTTACATATTGGTGGACACATTTGCTGCTGGGAAAGAATTCGCGTAGCCCTTTTGCTATCACGCACTTCTGAAAGAGATATCTAAGAGAGAGGCGGGAGAAAGTACAGAGAATAAGTAGCATAGATAGTAGGTAGATAATAGGGGGAGGGCAAGAATAGTATAGGAAATATAGACTCTAAAGAACTTGAGACACGTGGTCACAAATTAAAGAACAAAATGGTGGGTGAGGGGGTGTAGAGGAGAATGAAGGCAGAGAGGTAGAACAACTGTAATGATATTATCAGTAAAATATATATATATTTTTTATTAAACATTAAAAATTTTTTAAAGAAATAACTGGAGTCGCTACCCCCATCGTCCTTCATTCTATCACACTGTTTTTTTCTTAGTACTTACCATGGTAAGAAATTATATATTTACTTGTTTAATAAATAACAGTGTTTACTGTTATTTATTAAATAAACAGTGTTTATTGTTGCACAGTCATGGATACTTCCAGTAGACATAGCAGCATAAGACAGCTCACTTCCTCATACAGCAACAACAAACTTACAAGTCAATGGATCTCGGCTGACATGAATATTTTAAAGTAATTTATATTGATTATGCTATTACGGTTTTCCCAATTCTCCCCTTAACCTTCTCCACCTTTCTTGCCAATCCTTTGCATTCCCCCCAGTTAATTCATGTCCATGGCTTGTACATATAAGTTCTTTGAGTCCTCTGTTTCCTATACCATTTTTTCTCTCCCCCCTTCTATTTTATGCCTACGAATTATGCTCCTTCTTACCTGTACCTTTTCCCCCATTCCTCCCTTCCTCCTCCCCATTGAACTTCCTCTGTGTGATATCCATTTCTCCGATTCTGTTCCTGTTCTCATTGGTGGCTTAATTTTTTATAATTTGTGAGTTATATATGCTATATTTTATTATTTAGCAAATGCTGTTGATCTATAGCCTTTCTTATTTAGACATTTTTCAAGTACAGTTTTTTTGTCTATTTCTCCCATCCCATAATTTTTTTCACTGTTTTTTTTTTTCTTTTAGGTTCATTTGTTGATAGTGAGTTTGTGTCATTTTATTGTTCATATTTTATATCTTATGTTTTTTAGATAAGTCCATTTAACATTTCATATAATAAGGGTTTGGTGATGATGAACTTTAATTGGGGAAGCACTTAATCTGCACTTCCATTTTAAATGAAAGTTTTGCTGGATAGAGGAATGTTAGATGTAGTTCCTTGCTTTTCACAAAGTCAAATACTTCTTTCCAGCCCCTTTTTTTCCAATAAGGTTTCTTTTAAAAAATTATCAGCTGACATTAATTTTTGAAGCCAATGCTTACAAGGATGCTTTGCACCACCGGTAAGAGATTTTTGTAAATTGAGTGGAAATACTCTGGGCCAGGCACCTGAAGCACAAGACAGAACAAACAGAAAGTGCAATTTAGGGGCCCTCTCCCCTCCCAGAGCAGGACTCTAGTCCCACACAGGGAAAGTACCAATCCTAACTGGGAGACGCCTGGAAAGACAAAGTCTGGGACACTTAGGCTACACAGTGAGCAGCACAGCCATAGCTTCAGTGCCAACTAGGAGAGTTCCAGAGAGAAACTCTACTTCCTAAAACTTCCAAGATCACTGGCAGGCTGTGAACAGCCCTGGCCAAGAGAGGTTTTGTGCTTTTGGGAGGGGTGGAAGGCGTGAAGAATTGGCCCAGGTGCTGCAGGGGGCGGGGTGCACATAGAGACTCTCTTAAAAAAGGAGATATGGGGTTCTGGGCAGGAAGCCTAAGATTGCATGTCCACACACACAGGAATTCTTCCAGCCAAGAAACCAGAGAGAAAGCACAGTTTTCTCCTACTGAGTTCAGCTGCACAGGAAGAACTGAAGGTGTCAGGCTGAAGGAACTGTGGCCTGGGCTAGACTAGGACATCAGCTGACATTACCAGGGGTGGATCCAGAAATAGAAGACAGTGGCAACCCCTAGACTCTGCTGAGAAAATTTCATCATGGTCTTCAATATTTGTGTTATTTTTCTCCTTCAGAGCTTTTTAACGTTTTTCTTTTTCTTCAACTTTGTTCCCATTTGTTCACTGTGTTTAATTTTAGTTTATTTCAGAGCTCATATTTAACCCTTCCCTTTTTGGATTTCACCTTAACTTCTTCCTTTTTCTTTTTATTTTTGTTTTCAATTTTATGTTTCCCTTTCTATGACTTGTTTTTATTCACACTCTTACTCCTCCCTCCAGCCCCTGAAAACCATTGTTCCTGACATTAGTCATCTAATATTCTTTTTCCATTGATTATATCATAATTCTCTCTCCACCTTCATTAATCTCTGCTCATGGGTTTTTGAATGGTGGTGGTTGCTGCTTTCCTTCAGTTTTATTTTGAGACGTGACCCCTCTCCCACACCATTTTGCCTTCCTCCTGCCCTTACATTTTTTATTTTAAAATTGGTTTTGTGCCCTCAGCCTGGCTTTTTTCCTCACTCTTTTTAAAAATTGATTATGCCATTACATTGTTTTATTCCCCCTCTGTTCCCCTCCACCCTGCACACCCCTCATCCAGCATTCCCCCTCTTTAGCTCATGAACACGTGTCTCAAGTTCTTTATATTGTGTATTTCCCCTGCTATTCTTGCCCTCCCCCTATTTTGTATCTATTGTTTATGCTACTTTTTTTCTGTACCTTCTCCCCTCTTCTCCCACTCCCCTCTTGTTAATCCTCCATGTGATCTTCATTTCTATGGTTCACTCATGATCTAATTGTCCTCTTAGTTTGCTTTTGTTTTAGGTGTGGTTGTTAATAACTGTGAGTTTGCTGTCCTTTCAGTGTTCATCTTTTTTATCTTCTTTTTTTTAGGTAAGTCCCTTTAACATTTCATATAATAAGGGCTTGGTGACGATGAGCTCCTTGAATTTGGTCTTGTCTGAGAAGCACTTTATCTGTTATTTCATTCTAAATAAAAAACGTTGCAGGGTAGAGCAATTTTGGTTGCAGGTTTTTGGTTTTCATGACTTGGAATACTTGTTTTCAGCCCCTTCTTGCCTGTAAGGTCTCTTTTGAGAAATCTGCTGACAGTCTGATGGAAACTTCTTTCTAGGTGACAGTCCCTTTATCTCTTGCTGCTTCTAGGAATCTCTCCTTCATTTGAATCTTAGCTAATGTAATGATGATGTGCCCTGGTGTGTTCCTTCTTGTTCATCCTTTTAAAGAACGAGCTCCTAAATTTACTGATCCTTAGAATGATTCCTTTAGTCTGTATGTATTTTAATTTTGCTCTGATCTTGGCTGTTTCCTTCCTTCTACTTGCTCTGGGCTGTCTTTGTTGTTGTTCTTCGAATTCTTTTAGGTGTAGGGTTACGTTGTTTATTGGAAATTTTTTTTCCTTTTCTTTTTTCCAGATAGGCTTGTATAGCTATGAACTTCCCTCTCAGAACTGCCTTTGCCATATCACATACATTTTGGGTTGTTGCGAATTTATTTACATATGTTTTCAGTAAGTTTTTGATATCCTTCTTGATCTCCTTCTTCATGCATTCATTGTTTAATAGCATACTATTCAATTTCTATGTCTTTGAGTGTTGTTTTTTTTTTTGCGTGTTTCTTGAGGTCGGTTTCTAGTTTCAGTCCCTTGTGGTCTGACAAGTTGATATGATTTCAATTTTCTTAAATTTGTCGAGGCTTGTTTCATGCCCTATCATGTGGTTTATCTTTGAAAATATTTCTTGTGCATTTGAAACCATGTTTACTTTGCTGCTTTTGGATGAAAGACTCTCTATATATCAGTTAAGTTCATTTGACCTAGGGTGTTTTTCAGTGCTGCAACGTTTTGGTTATATTTGGTTTGGAAGATCTATCCATTTTTGACGGGGGTGAGGGAGTAGCTTAAAACCCCCTAGAATAACTGTGTTGCTGCCTATTATCTTTCTTGAATTCATCTAAAATTTTCTTTATGTATTGGGGCGCTCCTGTGTTGTATACATATGTTTATAATGTTTATGTCTTAATGAATTCTTTCCTTGAATATTATGATGTGACCTTCTGGCTATTTTTTATGGCCTTTGTTTTGAAGTCTATTTTGTATGATATGAATATTGCTACCCTGGCTTCTTTTTCATGTCCATTTGCTTAGAAATTTGTTTACAGACCTTCTGTTTCAGTCTGTGTAGGTCTTTTGTTCTGAGGTGGGTTTTTGTAGGCAACATATGTTTGGGTCATGTTTTCTTATCCATTCAGCTATTCTATGTCTTTTTATTGGAGCATTTAATTCATTTACATTTAAGGTTATTATTATTATTTATGTTTCTGGCACATTTAAAAAATTTAATTGTTGTTCAAGTACCGTTTTCTTTCACTCCCATCCCAGTTCACCTCCCCCACTGTTTCTCACCTCCTTCCCATTTTCCACCCCCTCTCAGTTGTTGTCCATGTGTCCTTTATACTAGTTCCTGTAAATTACTCCCCTTTTCCCCTGAAATTCACTCCCCTCTCCCCACTGGTCACTGTCCACCTGTTCTCTATTTCAGTGACTTTGGTTCTGTTTTGATGGCTTGTTTGTTTTGTTGTTTAGCTTCCTTTTAAAGGTTAGATCATATGGTATTTGTCTTTCATTGCCTTGCTCATTTCACTCAGCATGCTTTCCAGTTCCCTCCATGCTTTTTGCAAGGGATTAGGAGCTCTTTCTTTCTGTTACATAGAATTTTATTGTGGAAAGGTACCATGTTTTTTTCATCCACTCATTTACTAATGGGCACCTAGGTTGCTTTCTGCACTTGGCTATTGTAAATTGTGCTGCTATGAGCATTGGGGTGTGTAGGTTCATTTGGATTGGTGTTTCAGGTTTCCCAGGGTGTAATAATCCTAGCACTGGAATTCCAGGCTCAAAAGGCAAATCTATTTGTAGTTTTCTAAGAAAATTCCATACTGTTTTGTATATTGGTTGTACCAGTCTGCAACCCCACCAATAGTTCCCCAGGGTTCCCTTTTTTCCACAACCTCTCCAACACTTGTTGTTTATTGCTTTGTTTATGATGGTCATTCTGACTGATGTGAAGCAATATTTTATTATGGCTTTAATATGCATCTGTCTGATAGCCAGAGATATTGAGCATTTTTTTTTCATGTGTCTCCGGATCCTTTGTATGCCTTCCTTATAGAAGGGTTTTTGAAATCCTTTTCCCATTTTTTAATTGGGTCGCTTGTCTTCTTAGTGAGGAGGTGTATAAGTTCTTTATATATTTTGAAGAGTAAACCCTCATCTGAGGTATCATTGGCAAGTATGTTTTCCCATATGGTTGGTTCTATATTTATTTTTATGCTGTTTTCTTCAGCCATGCAGAAGCTTTTAATTTTGATAAGATCCAATTTTTTTATCCATTACTTTATGTCTCTTGCTCCTGGGCACATATCAGTAAAAAAAGCTGCTGTTTGCAATAACTGAGATTTTTCTGCCTATGTTCTTCTCTGGGATTTTAATGGAGATATGGCTTATATTGCAGTCTTCTATCTGCCTTGAGATTATTTTTGTGACACATGAACTAGGGTGGATGGATGTGGAATAAAGAGGGGAGGGCTGTGTGGGTGGACTGGGATGGGAGTAAAAGACAGAAAACTGTACTTTAACAACATTTAAAATAAAAAGTGCTTAGTTACAAAAAATAACCGTGGGGTGTAAACAGGGGAAGAAGTTGAGGAGGTATGGGTGGTGGGCAGTGTTGGGAGGGTAAAGGTAGAAAAATGTACTTGAAAACCAGTAAAAAAATGTTAAAAAGTAATAAATAAAATGGGCAAAGATTTGAACAGATATTTCACTAGAAGCCACTGTGAAGGTTCCTAACACAAGGAATAACATGAGACAGTTAGTTTGCTTTTAAGTTTAACAAAAGATTACTGGAAGGTTTTATGCATGTGGAAGATAATAACTAATCTTTTTGTAATTTAATCTCCTTAAGGTACATACCTAAAATCAGGCTTAGTTGGACCCCGTGTTCCTAAGCTCAAAAGGTTGTCCTTGGGCTTCACATCGGTGTTCCACAATATGCCCCAAATGTCCTTGTAAATCTTTCATAAAAGATTGTATTCATTTATTTTTGGTGAGATGAGAAGAGAAGGAGAAAGAAGGGGGAGATACATCAATGAGTGATTGACTCTTAAGCATCTCCTACAGGGGACCTGGACTAAAACTCACGCATGTGCCACGGACTTGGAATTGATTCAGCGACACTTTGGATTGCAGGCGTACGCTAAATCCACTAAACTACAGGAGCCAGGGCCTTTCTTGTAACTCCATTACCTCTGTTTTTCAACTCGTGGGATCATACTCGTGGGATGTCAATCCCCACATATTAAGAGGCATTATCTCATTCATACCTTAGGATGCCCTTAGAAAATTGTTTTCTCCTCAATGTGCATCGTGGGAGACTGGGGAGGCCCTGAAAGTCCAAATGCTTCCTCAAGACACAAAACTGGTGCGAAACAGGAATTCTGAACTAAACTTTGTCCCCTAAACCAAGGACCTAATATATTCCCAGGGACCTATGGAGAAGATTGTGTTCACTGTCAGTGTACAGATACAGAGATGACATGAGAGTGGAGGGTGAAAAGTCAACAGCCTACACGGGACATTGAGAGGCTCTGATTGGAGGAAGAGGCTCAGGTCATAGAACCTTGAAGGGGTGACCTCACTTTCTTTATGACAGACCCCCAAGAGAAATTAGAACTCTGGTAACTAGGCAACCCTATTCTAGAGACAACTGCCTATCCAGGTCCGTTGACTGTAGATAGTCAAGAGGCTAGGATGCCTGTTTGTTGTTTCCCCGTTTTTCGAGGCTCTAGGCCAAAGAAAGTTGATAGTGAGAAAAGTTTCTCATGCTTTAGATGGTGGCGCAAGGGCAGGTGTCATCACCACCTCCCACCACTTGGCAGGATACACCTCAGGTAATGGTGCGTATGAAGGATTGGTGCTTTCATGCCAGGCTAGCACTGGGATCCCACTTGTGCTACATCCCACCACTTGCCACTCTTATCGCATATACGTGTGTGTTGGAGGTGGGGAGAGATTGCAGATAAAGGGTGCTCATGCTTAGTACAAGATGCTTGTTAGGTGCTAGAAACCTGATGGGACTGTCAAAGTCACATCACAGGTAATGGCAGGCAAGATGGGAAGGTAAGTGTTGGAAACAACTCCTCTTCTTACTGGGCCCTCAAGGTGTTATTTTAGTTCTTCCCAGACTGGAGGTGTTTTCAGGTGCTTCTCTGTGCCTGCCTGGTGTGGGGAACAAAAACTGTGGTGGGAACATGCTCCATTGGCAAGGTTTAGACAGGCCCCTGAAAATAGCTGACCATTTACTGGGCTTGGTCTTTGCAGAAGTCCAAGGAGGATAACATAGTGCTGGCTGATGGCTTCTCTTATGCCATTAGCCTGTACAGTGGACCAGTGCCCCAGGCCAGAAACACCATGCAGTGCCAGGCTGAGGTGAGAGCTGTCCCACTCCCAGGGCCCTGAGATGAATGGGGTGAGACTGTAACCTTGAATCAAATGTGGGGCTTTGAGGATTTCACATGCCCACTCCCAAATGACTCTGTACCTGCAAACCTACTACCAGATTTCTGGTAGGGCAGAAAGCCATACTTCACATTTGTAAAATTGTAGAGCAAAAAAAAAAAATCTTGCTGTTCCATTATACTTGTTTTGAATATTTACCTTCCTGTAAAATGTACCTTGTAAAGCCATCGCCTCTGCTTTTCTTGAACATCTTCATGTCTAACAGTCACTGAAGACAGTGTCCAATAAAGAAGGGTGTTTGCCACAGCTCTGCAGCCTGTCAGTGCTGGTAGACATGGTGTCCTTCACCTCAGATGCCACGTCAGCAGTCTGCCAGATCACTTGAGTGTGTCCCAAGGGTCTGGAGTATTGCTGAGGATGCCATGACATAGGAACCCCTAAGTGATATAAAGGGTAGACACAATTTTTCACAATTGCAGAGACTAAGAGTTAGAAGTGGGGCTGTGGGAACAGTGAGTTTCTCTAGAAAGGTTCTTCCAAGTTCATACATGGCTGTCCTTAACATTGTGTCACATGCAATCCAGTCTGTGCCTCCTTGTCTCCTTCCTCTTCTTCTACAGTCACTGGTCATATTGGGCTAAAACTCACATCACTGAACTCTTTCCACCTTAACATTTCCCTTTTAGTTCATACTCAGAGGCATATTTTAAAGCTCAAGAGCTTCCAAAGACATGAAAGTTGGGTGACACTCTTAAGCCCTCAATGTTTACCTGCACTGTCCTCAGCTGAAAGGACATGCGCATGTAAACTTTTAGTGGCCACATCCAGATTCCAAAATGAAAACTACTGTTACAGTGCCAATAAAACTTCTGTGATAAAGGCTGCTCCCTTGCACCCACTGTTTCTCATTCATTGTTATTTAGAGCAATGTGGGGACAATAGGGACAACTGTAACTGAACAATTTTTTTTTTAAAAAGGAGAGGGGTGGGATGGATGGGAGAAATAAACAGAAAACTGTACTTGATATATAACTAAATAAAAAATTAAAAAAAAGAAAAACATTACCAATCTGGTTATAATGTGTCCATGGCAATCTAGGTATGCCTTGGTTTTGCTTTTTTCCCCAGCACACGTTCACTCACCTGTCAGTGTGTCTCCATCCACAGAAATGGGACCTACATGAGTCAGACTCAGAATCCTGCCTGGTGACCAGCTTTCTCCAGTCAGGTGTCACCAGGCCTTTGTCCCAATGCTGTTTCTGCATCCCAAAGTGAGTTTTAATGTGCAAGGGAGGAAAGAAGTGTTGTTTTGGAAATCACTGGTTTTCATAGGCTGTGTCTGTCCATCATGCACACGTCCCACATAGGGAGAGATGGTGTTCCCCCACCATTGGGTGCTCCATGCATCCCCCACCAGATGCATCCTAGGTAGCTAAGAGGAAATGCCACGCATCACTACCTTTGGACAGTTTTCACTTCTAACCTGCATGCCATTCACCAGCTATTTGTCATGCATGAGCCTGTGTAATTTCTTCTTTGTAATGACGGGTTGTTTGCTGTTTCCTCAGTAGAAAGCTATTCCTAAGACACTGTCTATAAAAGTCTGTCACTTCTCATCTTACAAAAATGTCTAAGAAAATAATAAATCAATACCCATATCCCACTAAAAAATGATATTTTTTGAAATATTTTTGCAGCTTTTTAATTTTAATTGTTCAAGTAGAGTTTTCTGCCTTTACCCCATCCCAGCCCACCTCCAAACCCTCCTACCTCCCTTCCTTTTCCACACCCCCCTGTTATTGTCCATGTTTCCTTTATACGTGTTCACACAAACACTTCCCCTCTTCTGCTGTAATTTCTCTTTTTAAAACAACTTGATAAAATCCTATTTAGCACGGGTACTCCACACTCTTCTCTTGTACAAGACCCTGCTGGTCCTGGCAGTTTTGGATGAACTCCATACCTCATTCCTTCCATTGATTCATAGTGATGCCATTGAGTAGATGACTATCCTGGTCCCACACAGGGGGCATCTGAGTTGACACTGAAACTGACAGAACCCTGCAAACTCTGGGCCCTCCAGGGAGGCATAATAAAGACATTGGCAGCTTTCGTGACTCCAGCTATGAAGGGTAGAATCTTCTTCCACCTGTCCACCTTCAGGACCCTGCACCCGTCCTTCTCCTGAGAACTAGTGCTCTTGGATCATCTGCTGACTTGGTAAGCAAGTGCCGTCTTTTCAGCACAGCTCTTATTCTGCCTGCTGCAATCAGAGTGCCATAGAAATGTCAGCACATCACCCTACACTTGAGTTAGCTCTTTAAAATGTGGGGTGAGAGAGGACAAACTTCATAATGTTGTCCCAGGGACTATGGAGGGAACAATCCACATAGGTTTCACCTGGCACCTGTCCCTGCAGAAAAGCTTCTGGATGTGCTGTGGCAGTTCATGCCAATTATTTTTTCTGTCCACCCAGGAAAATCTACTGCCTCATCCATCAAGCAGAGTGTCATTTCTGAGCTTGGAAAAGCAAGTGGAAAACCATCTGTCCAGATGTTAGAGAAAATATTTCATGGGTACTCGCACTTATCTTTGATATTGCCACGTTAGGAATCTCTGGAGGTAGCAGGAGAACCCAGGCCAACTGAGATATTTGGGATGGTTCTGGTTGGACTTCATTTATTCCACCATTTGTATGAAGTACCAAGTACAAGTAGGTCCCACTAGAAGCATTAAGCCTAACTCAAAGAATGAAGCAGACACAAACCCAGAGCCTCAGTTCTACTCAGTGAATCAATCAGTCACAATCAGTATCTTTTTCAGGTCCTGTCCTTCAACCACTGGTTCTGATACAATCAGTATCGTAGGGAAACCGCTAGGCCTACTGAATAATAACGTCAATGGACATGGTTCAAGGTATGAAATACAAAGTTGGGTGTAGGAAAAAAGGTCTCCCTCATTTGAGAGCACTGGCTTAGGCAGGGAGGTTCTTCCGCTGAGGACATATTCTAGATCTGATTTCAAAGGGAGACCTGTACTCTAGTGGCTTCCATCCCCAGAGTACAGAATTAAGAGAATGTTCAATGGGGTCCCTGGCCTCATACAACCAGAAGGAAGCTAGGCTGCATTTTGCCTTAGGGGCCAAACCCCATCACATTCCACTCCCACTCAGCCTGCCTCTCCCGAGAGTCAACTCTCCCCACCACCATCCCAGGCTCTAAACAGGAGATGTGATCAGAGCTTACTCAGCAATCTCCTGCTAAGTTCAGTGCAGATGAGCATGTGCATCAAGTGTTGGGTTAGGCAGTGTATAGACCTTGAGGAGAAATGCCATTGGAAAGAAAAGCCTCACAGGCTCTCCATGATAAGCCTGCTGCATTACCAGGCCTGATCCTCTAAAGTCATCCACACATGGGTCAAGGTTGACATCAGGTTGTTCCCTGAATGGACATGGGCATGAACAAAGGCCCTGTCCCAAACAAGACTGCCCTGGGATGGTGCATTGAAATAGGATTCCAGACCCCAACTCTGCTGCCCAACTGTATCTCCTCAGGGCAAAGTCTTCTACAATGGGCCCCTGGCCAGATCAGATGCAGGAGTTTGGAAAGCCCCTAGGTTTTTCCTTCTTCCATCAGAAGTGGGCCTTCTGCCAGGCCCACATTCTTTGTGTGAATATGGAGTATCCCAAGCCCCAAGATGTCAGAGCAGAAGGTGAGGAAACTGCTGATTGAGATGATGATCTAGGATAGGTTTTTTCATGGGCAGAACTTCCCTAAAAAGCACCAGCAACATTCCTATCTCCCTGGAAAGGCAAGTGAAAACTAGCTATGTGTTTACATCCGTTTCTTTCTGATGCTCCAGAGCCACCTGAGAGCTCAGATTCCTGACAGATTTACAAGAAGGACTTACTCAAGGGCTAGCACCTGTCTCAGCCAGAGGCCTAGCCCTTGGTATACCTGGCCTGAAGCACTATCAAAAGCCTGGATGCAGACATCTTTCTGACAACCACTTCTTTATGGAGTTCGTGAATGAGTTGAATTACTCTTCTTTGTTGGAGAAGTGGAAGATTCATGAGGCCATTGTCTCCCTGAGGTGAGACTTAGCCCGGATGTTTCATACTCATGACAAGATTATCTTCCAGTGACCCAGAGCAGACTCAGTATAAGGGCTCCCCCAGGAACCTTCAATAATTTTCTCTGCAGTGTCCAACATGCCAAGTAAAACCCTTCTGGACGTTCACTTCCCCTGCAGTTTCAAGTGCTGTAGAAAAATAATACGGTGTGAATAAGCATATTACGACAATATGGTTTTTTTTATTTTAGAGTACACAACAATCATTTTTTTCTTTACCTTTCTTGTTTAGTTGTTTTTGCATTTTGTTTTAAGCTAGCTGTCCTGACATACTGCAAAACAGTCAGATGCACAGTCCTTGCAGACATTCTCCACAATGCAGGTCGTCCACCACAGTGATGCAGGCTCTCACTGCTGGGTGACATGCTGTGTCATTGACTTCAGGTTCCATTTCATCAGTGCTACAGAAAATTCATGAGAGTGTCCCAAGGATGTAAAAGTTTTCTGGTGTTGCCATAACATAGGACCCCACTGGGTGGTGTATAGAGTAGACACTAGATTTTTGACAATTCCAGAAACTGTTAGAATTGAGAGTGTCTCAGGGCTCCTGTCTTTTCAGGCTTCCTTCCCTTGCTTATATACATGGCCATCTTCTAATGTTGTAACACAGAATTTCTTTTGTGCTTCTATATGTAGTCCTCTGTCCCTCTGGCGACACTGGTCATATGGGTGTGAGACTCACATCACTGAATTCACTTAATCATAATTTGTTACTTAAGGACTGCCTGATGTGGGGAACAGAATTTGTGGTGGGTATCACTGGCAATGGCCAGACAGGCCCCCAATGGTACCTAGGGCAGTACAGGACTCAGTCTTTGCAGAAGTCCAAGGAGGCTTTCATAGCACAGTTGACTGTTGGGTTCAATTATGCCATCAGCCAGTAAAAGTCACAAGTGCAGCACTTGAAACTGCAGGGGAAGTGCTTTTCATATACTGACAGACAATCACATGCATATAATACTCCACATATCCAACTGGAGATACCATCCCTTACCGGTCTGAGCTGAAAGACAGACAGTCCAAGAGCCCTGAAATGACAAGCGTGGGATTATGATCAAGGCTCAAACGTAGGTCCTGAAGGTTTTCACATACCCACTCTCACATTCATCTGTACCCCAAACCTACTAAATAAATTGCTGTACAATAGAAGTCCTGGCCTCACATAGGTTAAAAGAAAGAGAAAAACAATCTTCCTTCTTCCATTTTGATCATTTCAATTGTGTAACTAAATGTAACACGTATTTTGATGAGTAGAAGATGAACTGGCCTTGAACTTCTTCAAGTGTGCTCAACATCAACAGAGAGGTGTTTTCTAATAAAAGAAAAACATTGGCTGCATTAACATATTTGACATAATTGTCTGTCTATTGACAATTCACTGAGCTTGGAAAACATATTGAAAGTAAAATGTTGGATAATTCCCTTCATAGACCATAGAAAATCATTATAATCTGAAAAGGTTAGTAGCTGTGCCTTATTCATGTCCATGTTATCAAACAAAGATGGTAATTTCACAGTGTGACTCAGCATTTCACTGTTGATAGGTGCAGACAGAATACCATTTTTGCATTGATTTCAGTAATGCTATTAGACAAATTCTCCCTTTGTGCTGACACCGTTGTGAGGCATGCCATGAACTGGGACCAGAGGTTCTTGGAAGGTCCCTGATGCCCACCCTGTCAGTACCAAATGGTAGCTCTTAAGACTACTAGTAGTAATATCACCCACCAGCTGCTCAATGAGCCCTTCCACTATTATTACTACTCAGAAAGGGTGATGTGCAGCAGTACAACACTGTCCATCCAGAGGTGGACTAAATTGAGAGCTATACTGGGTATTCTCCAGAACCAGGAATGAAAGGAGACCTGAGAGGACCAAGGACTAGGCTGAAATATGGGAATGGCTTCTTAGCAGTCCCAGTGCTTTTCATACACCGACAATCACATGCATATAACACTCTGCATGCCCACTTCTTCCACCAGCTTTATAGGACAGGAAAATGACACTCCTCATATATTTCAACCAATATTAGAAAAAGATGCATGTTCCACTTCACTGTAGAACATGTGTACATTTACACTTTGCTCTTTTCTGTTTTGTCTATCAATTCAAACTTTCAGCTGCAGTAGACATGTCCCCTGTTCTGGTAAGGCACCACTTGTCCACATCACCACTCTAGAAGGAAGAGGGGATGATACAGCAAAATGGGGACAAATTCAATGATGGGCATTTCCTATACACTTTCACTTCACAGACCATAAGAAACCTTTGTGCAATGGGCAGATAAGTAGCTGTGTCCTCATGTGATCTCCTGTTATGGTATACTGACTGTAATTTTCTACAGTGATTCAGCTTTTCACTTTTGTGAAAGGTGGTCATGATAACAACTGCTGTGAATTCACCAGTGAGACTGAGAACATTCTCCCCATGTCACGATAGAGTGTGTACTAGTGTGCTTGGTCTGACTTTCTGTGGCTGACAGAATGGATAAAAGATTCCTGATGCCTTACCTCTCAGTACCCAACTGTTCCCTTTCAGACTGCAAGTGGAGACATCATGCCCAGCTGGTGACAACACCTCTCTGTATGATGTTGAGCACACTTCAAGAGTCTTTGTCTTCCTACTACCCCAAGAGTGTGCATGTACGGCAATACAACTCTTAGCAGTCCTGGATTGCAGTGAGTGCTGTGCTTGAAAATTTGCCCCACACTAATCCCAAGGAGACCCGAGAAGGGCAAGCATGTCTGTTCTGAGTGTGTGTGTACTAGCTTCCTGGGTATGCCTTTATATTGGAGCACAGAATGGGTGAAAAGTTTCTGATGCCCGTCCCCTCATATCTAACTGTATCTTTTCAGAGTGCAAGTGGGGACATCACCCCACTGGGTGATGAGTCCCTCTCCTACTGCTAAGCATACAGGGTTCAAATTTACAGGTAGACATCTATTGTCCTTTTATAATGTTTAGTGACCACTCAGTGAGGCGATCTCCACATTAAAAAAGCCAGGAAGACTGGAGAAGGCTAACTGTCTAGCCTAAAATATGGTGATGGCTTCCTAAGAACTCAGAGATGGTTTTGATACAATGCTTCTCAATTCCATGCACTCAGGACTCTGGACTTCCACCTTTTTTGTAGCTTTTTTGAACAGGAAAGTGACACTCTTCACATATTTCAACTAATAGTAGAAAAAAATTATGGTTCACTTTATAACGTGTCCATTTAGTCATTGCTTCCTTTTTTGTTTTTTTCTATCAATACCAAATTTCAGCTGCAATAGTAATGTCCTTTCTCTCACTACAGCACCACCTTTACACATCACCTCTGTGGAAGGTTGTGCACATTATACAGAAATATGGGCACAAAGAGAATTTTGCATACTTTCTACAAATTTTCACTTCACAGTCCATAGCAACCCGTTGAATCCTGGAACATTTGGAGTGGTGACTCTATTCATCCCCATGGTACAATATAAACAATGTAATTTTCCAGAGTTGATCTTTCTTGCACTATTCTTAGATGCGGACATGGTGTTTTCCTCTGTTTTCGGTAGTTTGACTATAAATATTCTCCCTGAGTACTTATAGACTAGGTACTTGTTTACTAGGCATGTCATTACAGAAGCCCACAGATTGCATGCAGTGTCCCTGATGCCTACTGTGATCCAGCTCTATCTTTGCAGCAATCAGAGGGTGACATCATCTAGGAGCTGGTTCAGGAATCCAATTACAACATCTATTGGACAGTTTGTATGTTACGCAGGTCAACACCACAATCTATTGTATTCTAAGTTGAAAACTGATCGGAAGCATTCTTCAAACCCAGGAACCCAAAAAGACTTGAAAGGGACAAACATGTAAGCTCAAACGTCTATCTCAGAGCTCTCCTAGTTTATCTTTTTTTATAAAGTATCCTACAATTACATTCTCATAGATAACAAGACCTCCACTTTTCCCACCAGCTCTATTGAATGGGGAAAAGACACTCACATATTTGAAAGAATATTAGTGAAAACTGTTATACTTCACAGTAGTTGACATGAGCATTTACATTTTAGCGTTTTGTTGTTTTTTTCACCAGCTCAAGTTTGTGGTGGGTTATTCAGCTCCAATTTCCTTGCAGACCTCTGAGTCTTATACATCACCAGCATGGACTGTGGCTGGGGGTGTTGTACACAGAAATGAAAAGAAGCTAAAATGACGGATTATTTCTCTGCAAGTTTTGAGTTCAGAGGTCAGAATAAACCTTTGTAATATACCCAGGTAGGGGATGTCTTCTTATTCTTCTCTATATGATCTCTTAAAATAGGTAGTTAACATAGTGTTGTCATTCCTTGATTTTGGACTTTGAGGTCATTCAGTTCTGCTTATACTTCAGCAGGGTTGCCAGGAACAATGTCACTGTGTCCTATTAAGTGTATCAGTTTGCCAAAGCTGCCTTAAGGATGAAACAGAGGTTGTTTGGAACGTTTCTAATGGCTACTGTCCTGGTAGTGCCTTTGTTTTTGTAGAGTTTCAATGAAGACATTCTGGTGGAATTTGTCAATGGGATGTACTATTTATTCTACCTGGATAGACAAGTGTTAAGTGCATCAGGCCACTGACACTAGCACATGTCACACTGAGGTGAAAGCTTTGACATAAGGGTCTCCAAACCCATGACAAGGAATTTATGCTCTATTGACCATGGCCATACCCAGTCTGTGGTCTCCACCAAAGTTTCCAGTGGTTTTTTCTACTCTGTCCCACAGTGCCATCCATATACAGAGGAATCTGAACCCCAAATTCTACCTCCAGCTACAAAGGAGGATAAAATGAAAATACTTTTTATATTAGTAATAGTAGAAAGCCTGTTTTTTTTGTAGTAATAGACACAATGATATTTATATTTTTCTTGGTCTTGGCAGTTTTGATATCTTTAATTTTTATTAATTTTTTATTGATGTTGGAATACAATTTTCTCCATTTCAAACCACAGCTTTGCAACAACTCACCCTCCCCATATCCCTTCTCAATCCCATCCCCTTTTGGCTTTGTCCATGTGTCCTTTATATGTGTTTATTTACACCCCCTCCCTTCCTTCCCAGGTAATAACCCTCTTCTCTCCCCTCTGGTTACTTTTAATTTGTTTCCAATATATATGTCTCTGGTTATATGTTACTTGTTTTGAGGTTTTTTTTTTTTAATTACGATCCACTTATGGGTGAGATCATACGGTATTAGTATTTCACAGCCTTGCTTTGTTCACATAGCATAATGCTCTCCAGTTCCAAAAATGTTGCAAAGCATAAGAGGTACTTCTTTTTTCCTTCTATGCAGTACTGCATTGTGTAAATGCCCCACCGTTTATTGATCCGCTCATTTAATGATGGGTACAAACACTGTTTTCACCACTTGGCTATTGTAAATTATTCTGCTGTGAACTTGGGGTGCATTGATCTATGTGTCTGTCGTTACTCCAGTCCCACAATGTTTTTATTATTGTGGCATTGCAATAGACTTTGATGTCAGGTATGGTGAACCCAGCTCTTTTTTTTTTCTTTTTGATCAAAATTGCTGCAGCTATTCGGGGTTGTTAATGGTTTCATGTAAGTTTTTGAAATGTTTGTTGTATAACTGAAATAAGTCATTCATAATTAAATAGGGATTGCATTGAATCTATCTATTGTTTTGGGATAGCAGGGACATTTTGATGTTTCAAATTCTTTTAATCCATGGACATGATATGTGCTTCCACTTATTTCTGTCTTCCCTAATTTCTTTCTTCAGCATTGTGCAGTTGTCTCAGTACACATCATTTACCTTTTTGGTTAGGTTTCTTCCTAAGTACTTTATTTTTTTGTTGCTATAGCAAATGGGATCATTTATCTGATTTGTGTTTTTGATATTTCACCATTTGTCTGTATAAAACTGCCTTTAAATTTTGAATATTGACTTTGTATTCGACACATTCATGTATTAGGTTGAGTAGTTTTGCAGTTGTTTCTGTAGATTTTGTTTGCACTGTGATGTTATGTGTAAAGAATGAGTTTTTCTTCTTTATTTTTCAGTTTCTATGCTTTTTTTTCTTCTGTTGGAGTTTTTTGATCGGGTTTTTTTTCCTGGTATGGTTATTGTGGCTAGAACTTCCAATATTTTGTTGAAAAGAAGGGGTCAATTCAGACATCCTTGTCTTTGTGCTGATCTTAGAGGAAAAGTTTTCAGTTTCCACCTGTTGAGCATGATGTTGCCTGTAGGTCTCTCGTATATGGCCTTTATTACTTTGAGGAATGCTTTTCCTATTCTCACTGTCCAGAGTGTTCTTTTTTACAAATGGTGCTGCAGCTTATCACATGCTTTTTCTGAATCTATAGATATGACCATGTGATTTTTGCCTTTCCTTTTGCCATGTGATGTATTATTACCTTTACTGATCAACGAATTTCACACCATCCTTGCATCCCTGGGATGAATTCCACTTCATCGTGGTTAATGACTTTCTAGTGTCTTGCTCAATGCAGTGTGCCAATATTTTGTTGCAGCTTTTAGCGTCAAATGTCAGCAACATTGACCTGTAGTTTTCTGTCTTTGTTGTGTCTTTTTCTGGTTTTGTGTTTAGGATGATGCTCATTTTATTAAAAGAGTTTGGGAGTCATTTTTCTTCTTGGATGTTTTAGGAAAGTCTGCGAAGTAGAGGGGTTAACTCTTTCTTAGATGTTTTGTAAAGTTCTCCTGTGAAACATCCAGGCCAGGGTGTTTTGTGCTGGTAGTTTTTGATTACTGCTTCGATTTTGTCCGCTGTTATTGGTCTTTTCAGGCTTTCTGCTTCTTCTTCATTCAGTTCTAGAAGATTATCGCTTTCTAGAAATTTGTCTATTTCACCTAGGTTGTCAAATATCTTATCATATACTTCTTCATAGTACTTTTCTACCATCCTGTGTATTTCTGTCAGACCAGTTGCAATCATTTCCCTTTCGTTTCCAAATGTGTTTCTTTGGGTCCTTTCTCTTATTTTCTTGACGACCCAGCTGAAAGGCTTGCTGATTTTGTTTACCTTTTGAAAGAACCAGCTAAAGCATTTCTTCATCCCTAGAATTGGTCCTTTAGTCTTTATGTCATTTTATCCTGCACTGATATTGGTTATTTCCTTCCTTCTACTTGCTCTAGGCTGTCTTTGTTGTTGTTCCTCCAGTTCTTGTATGTTTAGCGTTATGTTGTTTACTTGAAATATTTCCATGTTTTTTAGGTAGGCCTGTGTCACTCTGAAGTTCCCTCCGAGGACTGCCTATTTTGGGTCCCATGAGTTTTGGAGTGTTGTGAGGTCATTTCTTTCATTTCTAGAAACATTTTATTTTGTCCTGGATCTAATTCTTAAGTCATTCATTGTTTATTAGCATTCTATGAAATGTCCATGAGTTGGAGTGTTTTTTAGTTTTTTTCCTTGGGGTTGATTTCTACTTTGAGTCTCTTGTGATCTGAGAAAATGCTTGATATGATTTCAATTTTCTTGAATTGGTTGAGGCTTGTTTTTTGTCCAGTCATGTGGACTATCTGTGAAAATGTCCCTTGTCCCTTTACTAAGAATGTATATTTTATTTCTTTATGATGAAAAGTTATATAGACATAAACATAGATGTACACAAACACACACATACATATCAATGAAGTCCATTTGACTAGGGCATTGTTCAGTGCGTCAATAACCTCGTTGATATTGTTTGGAAGAGCTATTCATTGTTGACAGTGGGGTGTTAAAATCCCCTAGTCTAAGTATGTACCTGTCTACATCTTTTTTTAATTTTTCCAAAATTGCTCTTATGTATTTGGATGTTCCTATGTTGGGGGCATACATGTTTATAATGTTTCTATAGTCTTGATAAACTCTTCCCTGGAGTGTTATGAAGTTTCCCTCCAGTTTTCTTTTAATGGCATTTGTTTTGAATTCTATTCTGATAGATGTATGTATTGCTACTGCAGCTTTTTCTTCCTTCCCATTCACATGGACTATTTGTTTGCAGCCCTTCACGTTCAGTCTTTGTAGAATTTTTCTTCTCAGGTGGGTCTTTTGTAGGCAGCATACATGTGGATCCTGTTTTCTAATACATTCAGCTACCCAATATCTTAATTGGAGCATTTAATGCAATTTATGCTGACAGTTATTATTCATAGGTTCTTATTCATTTCCTTTTACTACCATTGTACCTTTGTTCATTTCTCTCACTGATTTTCTTTCTTAAAAGAATACTTGTTAGCATATCCTACTGTACATATGGTTGGTTATTAAGTAGATATCTTGCTGGTTTGGTGGAGGTGCATTATTTTAGCCTTCTTTTGTCTGGAAAGCTCCTTATTTGCCTTCTATTTTAATAAACAGCCTTTCTGGATACAGTAGTCTCAGTGCAAGCTTTCATTTTACATCACTCAGAATATTCTTGCCCTTCATTCTGGCCTGTAATGTTTCTGCTGAGACGTCACCTGCTAGCCTTGTTGGGGTTCCCTTTCATGTTACTTTCTGTTTCCCCCTTGCTGTCTTTAGGACCCCGTCTTTGACTTTAAATTTTGCCATTGTATTTAGGATGTGTCTCACAGTGGGCCTGTTTGCATTCCTCCTGATTGAGACCCTCCCTGCTTTGTGGACCTGTGTGGCTTGTTCTCGGATCAATTTCGGTTATTTTCCTCATTTTTTAAATGGGTTTTCTCTCCCTTGCTTCTCTTCTTCTCCTTATGGTATCCCTATTTTACAGATATTATTTCGTATCACATTTTCTTGTATTTCCTTAAGTCCTCCTTATTTGTTTTTAGTCTTTTTTTCCTTTCTTGCTTTTCTGGGGAGGTTTTTTTTTTCTTTTTTGTCCTCCACCTCACTGATTCAGCCCTCTGCTTTTTTTCAGTCTGCCTTTGTTGATTTCTACTGTGTTCTTTAATTCAGAAAGTCTATTCTTCATGTCTTTATGGCCCTTGTTGATATTCTCTATATCCTTTTCTTTGCTGATACAGTTTTCAAAGCCGTTTCTTCTAATTTCCCTGTATGTTTCGTCATTCACGCGGAGTTCATTTAGCTTCCTTATAACTTATTTTGAAGTCAATATCAGATAGTTAACTTGCTTCCACTTCATTTAGAATTCTTACTGAGAATTCTCCCCTTTGTTTTTGATTTGGAGCTGCGTCTTCCTTTCCCACGGTTAGTGTGACAACTTTTTTTGTCTTCTGTTTCTTTAATCTGTTTGGACTTTCTGACTAGGTGGTGTGAACTTCGGTGCTGGGAGGTCTGTGAGATTCAGTGTTTCAGATTCCTTGACTACCTGAACTTAATGTTCTTGGGATGACATTTATGTCTTTTATGTTGAATTTCTGCATGCAATTAAATTTTTTTGTGGGTCCCACCCTGTCATTGTTTGAGGGTCATTCTGCCAACACATCTTGTGTGCTGTTGTGCAGGTGCTGCCTCAACAAAACTACAGAGTTCAAGAAACAAACCCACACCTGCAACTAGAACTCCTTCCACAATCTCACTATCAATAGTAGATGAAAAAATATTAATAAGGGTGTATCAAAATTAAGATGACTATAACAAAAAAAGGTGTGGATATGAGATGACCTATTGAAAGAGAAATGATTTTGAGAAGGAAGAAGGAGGAACACTAATAAGAGTTGAGAGCTGGAGCAATGGAAGGAGAGAAGGTAAAGTTTACCTCAGGAATAAATAAGAGAATGAAGAGTGTGAAATGCAGTATGAGAAATGGCATGTATAGTGTTAGGTTTAAAAAGAAATGAATATACTATAAAGTAAAATAAAGTGAGAGAGAAAAAAAAGGAACATATTAAATAATTAATAAAAATATAGTAGCCAAATTGGAGGGAAAGGTCTACTGGAGTACTATCAACAACACACAGACTAAAATTAATATAGGTGGTACGGGAATAAGAGGACAAAAAAACAAAGAAAAGTTTAAGGGATATTTAGAGGACTGGGAATTTCTTTTGTAATGATAGAGGGAGAGGGAATACTGAGAGTTAGGAAGAAAAACCAGACTAAATGAAAGTTAAACTGAAATTAGGGATGTGAAACAACAGAAAAAAAAGAAATGAGAAAAAATAAGGGCAGAATGTAAGAGAAAGAAAAAAGACGAAAAAGAAAAAGTACAAGCAGAATTAAAATTGGAGTAAAAAATGAGCAGGAGAGGGGCCCAGTAAAATGTGTTATTTGAAATACAGAATGAGTGAAGCTCCAAAGATGACCTTACAAAACTAATGCAACATCTATCCTATTCACAACCAAGGATAAAATGTGTTACAGGTGTAGAGAGAATGTAAGTATCTTAGGTGGTGGGTAAAAGGATACAAAATGAGCCTTGAGAGGAGAATTCATTTTGAGTGTCTGGACAGGTGAGAAACAGTAAGAGTGTAGAATGCGAACAGGTATAGCTAAGGAGAAAACCATATTTGAAATGAAAATATTGCAACGAAAGAGGAGGGTAAAATGGGCTAAGAGAAGGGAGGAGCAAAATATGTGAATTAACATGCCCTATTGTGTGAAATCTAGTGACTTCTTATATATAAACTGGCTGGACAACAAATGAATGTTATAAAGCTATGAAGGAAAAAGAAAATATGGCAACTCACCAAGGAGAGCACAGTGTCTTTTGTCTTGGTAGCCTTTTGTATTTACCAGTGTTTTTTCTTTGTGGATCTGCCCTGGTGATGTCAGATCTTGGCCCCATTTGATGGACCCCATCAGACTTTAGGCAGCCTGCTCCATACTTAGCATATCACTGCAAGTTAACCTGGTTACTGTGAACTAGGCAGGCATGTGGAAGTACCATATGGTAGGGTGAAGTCTCTGTTGGTGTGCAGGCCATTGTGTCCTCTGAGACTGCTGGTCTGCCTGAGCAGCACGGTTCCTGCATATGGGTGTTTGCTGAGCACTGGAAACCTTCTGGCTACTTTCTCAGTTCTCTGTCTCAAGCCTATGTCTCCTGTCTTTCATCAAGTCTCTCGAGTCCACTCTGCCCCAACCTTGCCAGGGATCCACTGTCTCTGGTAACTCCATTTGCTGTCCATCTGGTGTCTAGAACTCAACAGTCAAGCTTAGTCACCAAATAGGCAGAGCAGGAGCCTCCTAGGTGCAGGGTTGTTTTTTCCTGAGGCTACTGCAGCTGGGAGGGGAGTGGTCTGCCTGAAAACAAAGGCTGCTTCCTGTCTGGGGGATGAGTCAGAAGTGGGATCCCAGTGGCTCCTCTCGGTTCTCTTCTTCCAGGCTTCTGTCCCCCATCTGTCCACAGGCATCTCCAGTCCACTATGCCCCCACCTTTGCTGTCACCCCAGTTAACAGGCCACAAATGAAAATGTGTGTGCTGGCCTTTCAAAGTCTTTTGGGTCTCCAACTATCTGTTTGTGACAGAGAGCAAACCTACCAATTTTCACTGCTGGTTGCTCTTTGTGTACTTTTTGGGCCCTGGTGTTCTAGGGTGAGAATCCCAGCCTAGGGTTTAGACCCCAATCTTCTCCAAGGAATCTAAAAAGCCACTTAATTATTGTACTGACACGGCTGCCAGGGAGCACCCAGACAGCACTCTTGACTCTGTATCCCCCTCCTTATCAAAAAGGTTTTGCCAAAGTTCCTGCTGTGTAACAGTATATGCTTCTCTTTTGCTCTTGCTCAGTTGTTTGTTCCAGGTGATTACTCTAGAATTGAGCTGTAATTTCATATTCATTCTGAGAGGATGTCAGTGTGATTTCCACTCAGTCCCCTGCCATCCCACTTCTCAGTATATGTCTTTAAAGTACCATCCCCAGATATCTGCAGAGCAGTGAGGTCAACAGTCTTGCAGACTTTCTTCAATAATGGAGGTTGTTTGCCACACCAGTGCAGCCTCTCAGGGCTGGTGGACATGGTGTCATTGACTACAGGTGCCAATTCAGCAGTCCTGCAAGGATCACTTAAGTGTGTAGAGTGCCCGAGTAAGTTTGCTAGGGCTGCCATAATGTAGGACCCCAGTGGATGGTGTACGGAGCAGTAACTTAATTTTTCACAATTCCAAAGAAGCAGAGTTAGAAGTGAGGGTGTCAGCAGGGCTGGTTCCTTTTCAGGGGTTTCTTTCATGCTCTCTCATGGCTGTCTTCTCAGTTTTTGTCATACAGAATCCCTTCCGAGCTTCCAGGTGTCATCCCATCTTCTTCCAAGGTCACTGGTCATATTTCTTTACGGCCCATATTACTGAATTAACCTTCACCTTAATAACTTTCTTTAGGACATACTCATACAGGCACATTTTGAAGTCCATGCGTTTCTGAAGTCATGGAATTTGGATTACAAATTTAAGACCAGAACGTTTACCTGTGCTATGCTAAGTTGGGAGGACATGCACAAGTAAACTTTTATCAACCACTGCCAGATTCCAAAATGCAAATCTCTAGCAGTACAGTTTTAACACAACTTTTGTGTTGATGGCTGCTGCTGTGTATCCAGCCTGGCCCAAGTGTTTCTCATGTGTTTATGTTTAGAGCAATGCAGGAAAAATAAGGACAATTATCATTGAACAACAGCACATAAAAAAAGAATACATATACAAGGGCCAATACTATTTCAACGTGTCAACACAATCCCGGTGTTCCTTGATTTTCACTTCTCCCAGATTCCTTTGACTCACTTGTCAGCCTTTTCCATCCACATGGATTGGACCTTCCTGAGTCATAGGCTGAGACTCATGCTTAGTGATGAGCTATGCCCAGTGAGGCATCACCAGGAATTTACCCCTGTGCAGTTTCTGTATCTCAAAATTACCTTTCATGAAAAAAGAAAGGAAAATATGTGTCATTTCGGAAGTCACTGCTTTCCATAGGCTGTGTCTTCTCCTCTTGTGCACACTCCCCAAATGGAGAGAGACAGTGTTCCCCAAACCGTTGCCATTCATGTGAGGAATAGAAGCTCAAGTATCTAAGAGGAAATGCCATACATCCCCAGCTTTACACAGTTCTCAGTGCTAACCTGTGTGACCTTCAGCAGTCATTTGACACACCCAACCCTGTTGTTTTTTTTTTTAAGATTTTATTTATCTTTAGAGGGGAAGGGGGGAAGAAGACAGGGAGAGAAACATCAATGTATGGTTGCCTTTCATGTGTACACTGCTGGGAACTAGCCTTCAGGGAACTGGCCTACAACCTAGGCATGTGCCCTGACTGGGAATCAAACCGCGATTGTGTGTTTTGCAGGCCTGTGCTCAATCCACTGAGCTACTGCAGCCAGGGCCCAACCCCGTGTCATTTTATCTCTATTCTGAGGGTGCTCTTCCAGGTTTTATGGGTACAAAACTCTTCATACAGGCTATTTACATGAAAAATCTATTATGCCTCATCTTAAATAAAATGTCTAGAGAATAATCATAGTATCAACAGCCCCATCCTACAAATTTAGGAGGTACTTTTAAAACCTATTGATAAAATTCTATTCAGCATAGGCTCTCCTCACCCTTCTCTTGCACCAGTCCTTGAGGAGCTTGAAGTTTTGGCTGAGATCCAGACCTCAGTACTCTTGATGTTTCATGGTGGTGCTGCTGACAGATGTCTATACTGGTCCCACCCAAAATGCAGTTGTTTTCATGCTTAACTTATATGATTCCTTCAAATGACAGGCTCTCAAGGAATCAGTGCTGAAACACATGGCAGATATTGTGGCTCTAGATTTCCTCAGTGGAAATATCTCTTGCCTCACCATGTTCAATTCCAGACATGCAGCTTTTTCCAGATTCCAAATGTTCCTGGATAATCTGCTTTCTTGGTAAGGACGTGTTCCCTTTTTAAAAGAGCTGTGATTCTGCCCATTTCTAGAAGAATTGTGTGAAAATGTCACCATATCACCCTGAACCTCAGTTTCTTCTTTTGAAATGTGGGGTGACCAAGGAAACACCTCATAACATTCTCATAAGGACTACAGTGGGAACACCCAGGCAAGTCTTATCTGGCTCCTGGCTCTGCAGTTAGGGCTTCTGGACATGCTACAGCAGGTCATGGCAAGTGTTTTGTGTGTCCATCATGAAAATTCACCTGTCTCACCCACCATTCCAGTGTCATTTCTGAGCTTGGATATGAAATGGAAAATGATCTTTCAAGAAGATGGGGAAAGAACTTCAGTATGCTTGGTGCTGTCTTTGGAATGTCCATATTGGAATTTTCTAGGGATACTCATGTTTCCCTGAATCAGTGTGATATCTGGGATGGTTCTGGTTGGGCTTCATTTATTCTATAGTATGTTTAAGTAGGATACCTACCTCGTAAAAGTCGGTCTTACCTTTCACCTCATACAAAGAGGTCCTACTAGAACCACTAAACATAACTCAGTGAATGAAGCAGACACAACCCTACGGCCTCAGTTATACTCAATGAATAAGTTGGTCACAATACATATTCGCAGGTCCTCTCCTCTATTCATTCCATTGGAAACAATCAAGGTGTTCTGGGCAGCTGTAGGCCAACCTGCTTATAATAACCATGGACAGTCACCAAGGGATCAAGTGAAAAGTAGGGTGGTTTCTGTGTCCAAAAGATAGACACCCTGTGTCATGTGCACACTGGATGTGGGAGGAAGGGTCTGGCAACAGAGAGATCTTATAGATCTGATATCTGAGGGCAGCCTGATCCCTGATGGCTTCTAGCCCAACAAGATAGGATAGGGAGAAGTGTGCATAGGGACTCTGGTCTCATAGAATTGGGCAAATGATGGGCTGAATTCTGCCCTAGGGCCCCTAACCCAACAGAGTTTGCTCTGCTCAGCTGGCCTCTCTCCAGAGTCAACTCTCCTCATCACCATCCTCAGGCTTCAAGCAGAAGATGTGGTCAGAGCCTTCTCACCAATTTATCTCAAACCTCAGTCTAGATGAGCAGGTGCACAAATGGTTGGGGTAGGCATTGTATAGACCTTGAGAAGAAATGTCATTGGAAAGAAAAGACTCACAGGGTCTTGATGCTAAACCCATTGCACTTCCATGCCTCTTCCTCCTTGGACAGACCACAAGCATCAGGGTTGGCATTGGGGTGGCCCCTGGTTACACATGCGCATGCAGAGAGGTCTAGTCCCAAGAAGTGTTGCCCTGAGAGGACAGCTTAGAAGGAGAATTGCAGCCTCTGACTGTGCTGCCCAACTGCCTCTTCTTTGGACCATTGCTTCTCCAGGGGAAGCCTGGCTGAAACAGGTTCAGGAGTTTGGCCAGCCCCTACATTTGTCTTGGTTCCATCTGAAGCAGGACTTGGTGTCCTTCAAATTTGCTGATTCACAGCAGCTGTGTGAGGCCCAACTTGTTTGGGGTAAATCTTTAATATCCAGTGCCCCAGGGTGCTACACCAGAAGGTGAGAAAACTGCACCCCAGGAGGATGCCCTGGGAAGGGGAGGTTCATTGGCAAGAGTTTTCTTAAAGCCAGTGACACCATTTCTGTCTCTAAAAAAAACCAGGAAAAGTCATGTATGTGTGTGTGAATGTTTATTTTATTCCTGCTCCTCTAGATGCACTTCCAGAGTTTGACAGCAGTGCCCATTCACAGGAAGCACATTCAAATTTGCTAGTGCCTGGTCCAGCTAGATGTCTCACCCTAGCCTGGCCTGATGCGGTGCATGAAAGCAGGATGGAGGCTTCTGGTGTGCTTTATTTTCCTTGCTCTCTTAGGAATTCTAAGCTTTATCCTAAATAAATAAGAGAATCATACCCCAACAATAAATTTATAACAGCCTAAATGATAATTTTCATCAATACCAGTTTGTATAAAATAATAATTCATAGAATAAAGTATTGTAAAAGAAATAAAAATAATGCTGTTCCTTAGACAGGAGTGTGGACAATATGTATTCATATACATAACATAATTTTGTGTATACATATATGGGCGATTGTAAAAAATGTTCACTATACCACATAATTTTAAAAATAACTCCTCAGATTTAAAAGTTATACTTCAACAAATATAAAGTGATATAATTATGAAATCAAATTAGAAATGTATGCATCAATATGTTACCACTAATAACTATAGAAAATGGAACTACTGGAAATGACTGCTTCCTCTCTTTTTGCTAAGTAATTAATTCTGTTGGGTTTTGTACAAGGATCATGTATTATAACAACAGAGATTAATACTAAATACTTTTACGTGTTGCACTTAAGTAATGTGACCATTATGTATAGTATTTTTAAAATTTTTCCTAGCACCGTTTTTTAACCTGAAACGGTCACATTAGATGCAAAATTATTTAATGGACTCCATTTTACTTCACTCAATATTTAGGTTAAGTTGCTATTTGAGCAGCAATAAGTGCTCTAATTAACTCTTACCAATATTTAAAATCACTGTGGATGAAGACTGCATTTCATTGGTTGTAACTATAATTATTCAAAAAAAAACTTGCTCCACTGAAATCTCGCTCTTCTTCTTTTTTGAGCCTAGAATTTAACATAACAGTCCAATTAAATTAGGAATAGGCAACGGCTGTTTTATGCAACTGGCCTGGCAATGGAGCAGTTATGCCTCAGGCAGGACTGTAGTGTGTGGGTTCATGCCTTCTTATAGAAATGATTTCCCGGGGACTTCCTCCAAGATGGAGGCATAGGTGGATGTGCCGTGCCTTCTCACACAACCAAGATTAGAGAAAACTAAATATTAGCAACAGAAAACACAGCCAGAACACAGAAAATTGAACTTTTCGGAAGTCCGTTAACAACAAATTCTTCAGCCTGACCAGTAAGGGGCGAAACCAGCGGCTGGCGGAGCAGGGTTGCACAGGAAAACTCGGTCAGACGGGCTCAGGTGCGGAATCCAGGCGCAGGGTTGGACCCAGTGAGCAACCGCGCGAGCAACCAGGCGAGCACCGCGGGGGAGACAGCCGGGCTGGGGCTGCATGTTGACTGAGGTCGAGCATTTGTGCGCGGGTGGACAGGCAAGGGAGTGGGCGATTGGACCGGGCCGGCAGGTCCCCACGGCAAGCGGCAGTGGAGGGCGCCGCCATTTCCCTGCTCTGACCCCACCTCCACATACAGCGTCATAACCCAGCGACTCTGAGCGGCCCGCCCTGGTGAACCACCTAAGGCACTGCTCCTCCGCACCCAGCTGTGAGAAGCGGCAGAGGGGGTCGCCATTTCCCTGCTCGGGCCACGCCCCCACATACAGCGTCACAACCCAGCGACCTGGGAATCCAAGGCACCACTTCTTAAAGGGCTTGAACAGACCAAGAATGGCGCAGGAGGATCTCAGAGCCCCAGAAATAAATCTAAGCGATGAAGAAATAGCAAATCTCACAGACGCACAGTTTAAAACATTGGTTATCAAGATCCTCACAGAACTGGTTGATTATACGGACAAATTAGACAAATATATGAAGGTGAAACTAATTGAAATGAATGGAATTGCACAGGACACCAATAGCAATGAAAAGGAAACTGGGACTCAAATCAATGGAGTGGACCAGAAGAAAGCAAATAATGGCCAAACAGAAAAGAGTCAAGAAGCAAGAATTCAAAGAAATGAGGAGAGTCTTAGGAACCTCCAGGACATCTTTAAACGCTCCAACATCCAAATTATAGGGGTACCAGAAGGGGGAAAGGCACAGCCACCAGTGGAAAACTTATTTGAACAAATAATAAAGGAGAATTTCCCCCAATCTGGCAAAGGAAATAGACTTCCAGGAAATCCAGGAAGCTCAGAGAGTCCCAAAGAAGTTGGACCCAAGAAGGAACACACCAAGGCACATCGTAATTACATTAGCCAAGATAAAAATGAAGGAGAGAATCCTAGAAGCAGCAAGAGCTAAGGGGACAGTCACCTACAAAGGAGTCCCCATCAGACTGTCAGCTGATTTCTCAAAAGAGACCTTACAGGCAAGAAGGGGCTGGAAAGAGGTATTCCAAGTCATGAAATCTAAAGACCTACAACCAAGATTGCTCTATCCAGCAAAACTTTCATTTAAAATGGAAGGACAGATAAGGTGCTTCTCAGATAAGATGAAATTCAAGGAGTTCATCATCACCAAGCCCTTATTATATGAAATGTTAAAGGGACTTATCTAAGAAAAGAAGTTAAAGAAACATGAACAGTGAAAGGACAACAAACTCACAGTTATTAAAAACCACACCTAAAACAAAAGCAAACTAAAAGGACAGCTAGATCAGGAGTGGAAACATAGAAATGAAGATCTCAAGGAGGGTTAGCAACAGGGGAGTGGGAGGAGGAGAAGGGGGGAGAAGGTACAGAAAATAAGTAGCATAGACAGTAGATAGAAAATAGATGGGGGGGCAAGAATAGCTTGGGAAATATAGAATCTAAAGGACTTGAGACACATGGTCATAAACTAAAGGGGGGGTGATGGTGGGGATGGGGGTAGGGTGGAGGGGAATAAAGGGGGAATAGAACAACTGTAACAGCATAATCAATAAAAAAATTAACTTTATTGAGATATAACTTATGTAAAATAAATATAATCCATTTAAATGAAAAAAAAAAAGAAATGATTTCCCAACAATGTCCAGGTGACTTTGAGAGTGTGTTCATTAAAGCTGAGACAAGTGAAAGGAAGGAAGCCCTTGGGGTAGAGGAAGCAACAGGAAGGAGCATAGGCAGTTCTCTGCTTGGGTTCTCTTGGAACTTTATAGGAGGGAAGTGAACCGAGGCAGGGCTGCCTTTAGCTTAGTAGTAAGTCACAGATAGGATCAGAGGTAAACCTAGGGTGAGCTGCCTTTCTCAGATGGTGCCCTGGTTGCAAGTCCCATGGGGAACCTCACAGTTTAGGAGGAAATAAGATGTTCAGGCCTCTGAAGGTGCATGGAAGTGGTCTAGAGGGAGCCCACACCAGATCTTGCTCTTGAGAATTTTGGTCAGTCTTCTGCTGGTAAAAATCTTGTGGGATGGTTTCAGTAGAATCACGCTTTCAGGTGTGTTTTTCTCAGGCTAATATGTCAAAATAAGTTTGTAGAAGAATTTGGGAATATGCTTTAGACTGTCTCATGGTTTTACTCTTTTCTTGGGTCTCTGTGGCTTTAATCAGGTCTTTGATAATTGTTCCCCTGAGTTTATCTGAGCTTAGCTTTAGTGGGTATGAATGGCATAAATTGTGTCTTTCTTCTCTCTCTCTCCCTTCCCAGGATAATTTCAGCTATGTGTTGCCTGCTTAGAGAGGAGAGGTATAAAGCATTTGCCCTTAAACATCCTTGGTTAGGGATGATAAGTTTTTATGATTCACTTGCTGTTATTCAAATTTTGTGTCCTTGTTTAATTTTTTTAGGTAGAAACACTTGCCCCATTCCACTTGCCCAGACATTTTTCTAGTTTCTCAGTCTCAGTTCCACTGAACATATTTCTCCTGAAGCAACGTATTCATTCCTGTGTGTGGCATTGAGTCATAGTTCAGTGACACAGCTGGAACAATCTCTAATTAAACTGAAGTCCAAACTATCAAGCATTATAAGTTAAAAAACAACATTGGAATGCAATCTATAGGCAAGTACTTGAAAGAAAATTGTGCTGTATAAAATGAAGTCACATCACATAAAAGCATGAAGTTTTATGGCTGACACACAAAGGCAGTTGTCCTCACATCTCTGCTCATGCTGAGAGGACACCTCCTTTCTTTCTACCGATTCTTATCAGCTTCAAATGAAAACGAGCACACTTGTGTATAAACCAAGCCAAAACCATCCAGGTATCCAAACGAAAACCTAATTATTTACACTAACTTGCTGGCAGTTATCTTGTGACCATGAAGAAACAGTGAAGAAGATAAATCTTCCCTTAGTATCATTGAGGTGAATTCTATTCTGGAATCATCTACATGTGGATTTGTTCTTTTGTGAGGAAAAAAAACAATGCCTATTGTTAAAGCCATGTTTCAACAGTATCCCGTTGCTTCTGATACTCGGCACTGATGCTGAATGAGACTCTGAAACTTCTGATGGTTGGCAAGGTTGTATCAACCCATGGTATTTCAAGGAGTGTATAAATGTGGAAGCAGGGATGAGGACAGAGGAGAGATGGGAGTTGCTTGAAAAAAGCCAAAACTCTCTTGCACCCATTCTGGTGGGGAACCGTGGAGCACACATGACAGCTCTCAGCTATGAAGCCAATGAGGATCTCAGAGTGTGACCAGACCAAAGCGTTGAAGGAGGGACCAGACAGGAGAGATAAGCCAGTCAGATCATGGAGGGGCTGAAGGGATACACTAATGGTCTTGGGCTGGTTTCTAAAGTCCTTAAAGAGCCATTGTAAGTTTTAAGTAAAAGATGGGATCATATTTATATTTTGAAAAGGTCAACCAGGCTTCAGGGAGGGTAGAGAATCATCTGAAATGAAGCAAAACTAGAGGTTGAGACATCAGAGAGAGAACATCCTAGCAAGAGGACATGATGTCATCATGGCTTAGTACTCTCAGTGCTGCCTTGATCGGTTGAAATTGTAGTCATTTGTTCAGGATGCACATGCTGAATACACATCATTGCAAGAGCTCTTCATGGAACTTGCTAGGGTAATTCTAGCAGTTATAAGAGTAGCCAAATATGCCATATCTTTTCCCAGTAGACCCCTCCTAGGACTCTAGAAACACAAAAAGGAGTTGCCAAATATCAGGATACACTAAAGTGTTGAGGGAAAGGGTGTGAAGTAGAGACAGAAAAAATAAATCAGCTGCCCATAACTAGTACCAGAAATAAATTCGGCCATATCTAGAATCTTGATATATATGTGAGGAGGAGAAAAGTACCAGTCAATAAGGAGGGTGGGCACAACTAGTAAGGCATGGGGAAAAGAGCAAAATCAGACTCAAATTTCACAGCAATTATGAAAATTGATGCCCTGTGGATCAAGAATTAAATGCGTAAAGCAAATATGTTACTGTTTTGGAATAAGCTATAAAATAATGTTTTCAAAATAATGTAAAAGTTAAATAAAACTGAAACTAAATTATACATTTTTATCAATTCAAAGTGTAAACCTCTCTTGTTGAAAGGACACTGTGAAGATGTGACAGGAAGCTTTGTCTGGCACTCAGAGCTAGAAGAGATTTAGTATATAGAATTTTTTGTGCACATATCCTTTTCTTTCTGCTACGTTCTTAAATGTTCTTAATTTTGAAGTTAATGCCATTAAAAATGAGCTCCAAATACATACATGATATATATCCCATATCTGTCATTGGTACATATGACTGATTTCCTCATCCACAAGTTTGTAAGTGGCTGTTACCAAATCCTGAAAATTGTAAATAGCACTACTAGGAACATATGTTTGCATAAGTTCTTTGGAATAAATGTTTCCAAGTAATTAAGGTAGTTTCCCAAAAGTGGAACTTCTGGGTCAAAAAGCAGTTGCATCCTTAGTTTTTTAAAGGAAAGACCATACAGTTTTCCACATTGACTCACCAGACTACAGTCCTAACAATGGTACACTAGGGTTTCCTTTTCTCCAGGCTTAAGCAGCCATTCTTCCTTGTTCACTCACTGATTGACATTTTGGTAGGTGTTACTTGATATCTCGTTGTGCTTTAATTTGCAACTCAGCCACTATCTTCCGAATTCCTCAATTGTTCTCTAGTTACTTGTAAGTTTGATATGGTTGTGTGAGAAAGTGAGCCATGTTTACCTATGCTGCTATGTCGACTGGAAGTAGCCATGACTGTGCAACAGTAAACACTTTTATTAAACAAATAAATGTATGATATTTGACCATGGGAAGTGCTAAGGAGAAAACAGTGTGATAGAATGAAGGCCAATGGGGGTAGCTACTGGAGTTATTCTTGAGAAGAGTTACAGAAGGGCTCTCTCCTTAAAGGATCACAGAGAAGTTGTTTGAATCTCTAAAGAAGTTTACACAGAGCTCCTCCAGCAGAGGGTGAGGACTGGGGTCTAGGCCTTGTGTCCTGGGCTAGTGGAAGTTGGCCTGTGAGAAGGAAGGTCAATGGTCTCTCTTCCAGGCCTTAAGCATAGGATCATTTTGAAAACACACACTCACACACAATCTAGTGTGACTGGAATGTCTTAAATTAGTCATGCGATCCCAGAAGCAGAGAGGCATAAGATCCCGCAGGGATCCTTATTATAAAATGACCAGTTTTGATTTTATTTAAATTAGAGTTGGCAACTTTTAGAAACTTTTAAGAACTGCGATGCCAATTTGTATACCATTTCCAAGCTCAAGTCAATTGAGTTTATTTCAAAAGACCAATTTTGAAGTCTCTATAGCTAATTAATATTTGACAAAGGGGACAGAAGCATAAAACAGAGTAAATGTAGCCTCTTGAACAAATCGTGTTGGGAGATCTGGACAGCTACATGCAAAAAAAAAAAGAAAAAAAAACTCAACTGCCAACTTCCACCATACACAAATATAAATCAAGGTACATAAAAGACTGAAAATAAATCATGACACCATAAACATCCTAGAGGATAACAGGCAGGAAAATCTCAGACACTCCACACAGCAACATCTCCACCCTCATTTCCCCTAAAGCAAGGAACGTAAAGTAAAAAATAAGGAAACAGGACCTCATCAAATTAAAAAGCTTCTGCATGGCTAAAGAAAACAGCATTAAAATAATCTTATTTTTTAAAAAGCAAGTATTGTGTTTAAAAACAGCAGTAAAAATGAAGTGTATGGCCTGTGGCCTAGTCCTACTAGGCTTGTGGATGACAAACTTCCATCTGCTTCTCATACACCACACTGCCTTTTATAGACTATGACAGAGTAGACCCAACATAGAAAGGCATTGTCACTGTGGATTTTGGGGGAAAGAAGCGAGAAGAAATGAGGGCCACATTTGGGGGGATCTTTGCATAATTCTTTCCTGTCACTGTACTTTGATCCCCAACTTCACAAGTTCTGACACCAGGATCACTTCCCTGCATGGAATGAGGGTGTGGACTAAGTTACAGGACAGATGACAGGTGTGCACCCATGTTCTCATCTTGTCTTGCCTCAGAATTCAACAACAAAAAGGGAACAGGCAGATGAGTAAGAGACTACTAGACTTTTTGATGAGAAATAATTCAGAGTTTCTCAAGAGAAATGGGATACCTCTGGGGGAGGAGGGGAACCAGACAGCTTTTCCCTCCCTCACACTTTATTACTTATTCCCTCAGTGACTGAGTGTTCCCAAGATGACTAGGTGAAATAGCCCATGTTCACATCACAGTGGTGGGAAAATGAAAAGTAATAAAATTCACCAATACATCTCATAAAGATCTAGTGTCCAAAATTTGTAAAGAATGTACAATACTGAACACCAAAATCAAGCAATCCAATTTAGAAACATTGATGAGGCACTTCCGCCAAGATGGAGGCATAGGTGGAGATGTGCTTTCTCACACAACCGAGTTTATAGACAACTAACTATTAGCAACAGAAAACACAGCCAGAACACAGACAATTGAACTTTTCGGAAGTCTGTTAACAACAAATTCTTCAGCCTGACCGGTAAGAGAGGCAAAACCAGCAGCTGGCAGAGCAGCCTAGCACAGGAAAACTCAGTCAGACTTACTCAGGCATGCAGAATTCAGGCGCAGGGTTGGACCTAGTGAGAGACCCAGCGAGTGACCTCGGGGAAACAGTGAGGGAGCAAGGATGCAGATTGACTGTGGTCGCACATTCGTGTGCAGATAGACAAGCGAGGGAGTGGGTAATTGGATGAGACCCAGCAGGTCCCCATAGCGAGCGGCAGCAGAGGGCATTTCCCTGCTCTGACCATGCCCCCACATACAGCATCACAAATCAGCGACCTGGGAGTCCAAGGCTCTGCTCCTCACACTTAACGGGTGCAAACAGATCAAAAATGGCTCAAGAAGATCTCAAAGCCCCAGAGCCTATAAATCTAAGTGATGAAGAAATAGCAAAACTCTCAGACGCAAAGTTTAATACACTGGTGATCAGGATCCTCACAGAACTGGTTGATTATAGCCAAAAATTAGAGAAACATATAAAGGCAAAACTAATTGAAATGAATAAAATTGCACAGGAAACTATTTTATTATTTCCTATACACTGTAACCATAAGAAGAGTTTTTCAGGGTTTTTTTAAAAGACACATTTATTCAACATCATGATAAGACTATTTTGAGCAATCAATAGCATGGGAAGAAGGATGGATAAAGAGAGAGAGGAAAGAGGAAAGAGAGGAGAGAGGAACAGGGAGGGGGAGAGAGGGAGAGGGGGAGAGAGAAAAGAAAGACTACAGTAAAAACCCTTTGTGGGAATGCTTTATACTTTCCACAGAACAGAAACTAAAATAACCTGTTATATAACTAGTCACAAATACAGTCCTGGTGTTTTTTGCCCATTCACATGAGTATTGTCTGAAATATGTCTTCTTTGTAGCAACTAGGCCCTGCCACCACTGTGCTTGGCTGAGTTCACAAATCTCTTGTGACCTGTACCTACCCCGTCACTTCTCTAGTTCTCCTCTCCTAAGCTTTCTTTCCAGCAGTAATTAAAACCTTCTGCCATGGCCACGGCTACTGCTGCAACCACCTTACTTCTCAGTTGTGGCCACTTCCAGCATGTTTTTTCTGAGGGACAGTGTTGTCTACAGAGTCATGTTCATCAAAGGTTGCAAAAGTGAAGCCTCTCTTTTTGCCACTGGCTCAGACAGTCATGATTTCAATCACTTCAACTTTCTCACACTGTTCAAAATCATCTCTAAGGTGAGGTCCTCCAGTGACTTGTTTAGTACCACCTACAAAAATCTTCCTCACTGTGTGAGGTGGACACACAGTCCTTGAGAATCTTCTATTGAGACACCCCTCTTTGGTTCCACAACTCTTCCACCCATCTTGTGTGGTCTTGCATTCATGGCTGCATCCACCCTCTCCACAATGGCATATGTGACAAACCCAAAGCCTCTGGAGGGCTGGAGTGTTTGGATCTCTTATCATCACACAGTCTGGGAGTGGTTAGCTCCTCAGACTCTCATCTGCTGTTTCAAAGCTCAAACCTTCAATAAATAAATTCCACAGCTCTTCTGGCCCTTGGGGGACTCTTCCTTAGATATGATGACTGCTGGATAGGGGACTTCAATGATGTTACTGAGCAGCATTGTGGGCATAAAGGAGTAATCTAATGGAAGTATCTCCACAAGAAGAGTTCTAACCATTTAGCAAACACTTCCAAATGTCACAGAATGATTGTAATTTTTCTCACTTAGTAGGACTCATTTGAAGTTTCAGTTTGAATGGTCATTTTTACCACCCCGTACTATTGGCCTGGATAGTAAGGATGTATTATTCAATGATATTATCAACAGCAAACATTTATCAAGAACATCCCAGTTCCTAACTAACCTACAAAAACCCACTAGGCCTGTTATTGAAGACTCAAGATAGATATACACTGGCCTGCTGCACTTCAGCTCTTCTATTATTTGCTTCCCAGATTCAATGCGCCATCTACACGTACAAATCTTTTCTGTTACTACTTCCAAGTTCTGCCCACATCCAGTGTCTTCATCTCAAAGGTGGGAAAAAAATCATGTTATCCAACCTTTGCAAAAAGGGGCTGGGGAATGTCTGACTGGCATGACCTGCATGGCATAGTTAATCCATCAAGAGCAACAGGGGCATTAAAACACAGTTCTGCTTCCAGTATACACAATGAGGCCTACTTCTGTAGTGGTAGGAAAACAGAACCTAAGTTAATTAGGTTTTATTTTCCACCCATATGATCACACAAAACTACTAGCAGAGAAAAAATATTCCGTATTTGCTGAGCCTCTCATTACTTGGATATTTTAAATCATCTGCATTCAGAGATGCAGATGATTTGTACACCAGTAGAATTTAATAAGAAATATTTAAACATTTCACACTTCAGTGTATCCTGGATGGGTTCCTGGGACAGAAAATGGACATTTGCAAGAAACGAAGAAAATGTGAGTTTACTATAGACTTCAGTTAATAATGCATCACTACTGGTTCATTAATTGTGACAAATGTCCCACACTAATGTAAAATAACAGGAAATTGACTATGAGGCACAAGAAAATTCACAACCTTCCTGTAAATCTAAAGCCATGGTAGCACAAAGATTTCTTTTAAAAGCTACTGTGCATACTCCTCACCTAACAGTGACATTTTATTAGCGATGGGATATAATGACATTTTTGAACCATAGGTACTGTATGTATTGATTTCTATTCCCTAGAGTAGTGATTTGTTATGTTCCGCAGAATCTATTAGAAAGGGAAGTGTGAAAGCCACTCTAGTCTAAAGGACAGTAAGGGGCATGATTTGAGGAATATTCCAATTCATAGTTCCTCAAAACACAGAACACTAGACTGAGGGTAAAACAAAACCTGCATTCTAATACTGAATTAGTAACCAACTATGTCAAACACTTCATTTCTTTAAGCCTGTTTTCTCATCTGCAAATAAGAGCACTCACGTATGTTTCAGCTTAAAGGTCACAGTCCAACTAGAAATTTTTCCCCAAAATGTTTCTTCTACTAAAAGTAAAATATGTCATTTAGATAACACACATTAGAATGCAATACTTTAATACAGGCCAAAAGAATTTGTCAGGATTTTTTCAGTCTCCTTGGCCTATTATCAACCAACTACTCAATTTTTTCAAGAGCATTTTGACATAAATAAAAGGTGTGTATTATATTCATATAACTCACTTATTTTTACATTTGAGGCTACACCACATTTATTTCACAAATATACAGGTACTGCGTACCTCCTTTGCTACCAAGAAGAAAACAATACAAAATATAGCTAATAAAAAGTATAATTTAAAAATACTTTCAAAATATGTTCCCAAGTTGTTTCTGCATTCATCTCTTTACCATTTCAATAACACTGTCAATGACAGAAAGCATGGAAAATGCACCAATGCAATAATATTAAATACACAAGGGAAAATTTTCAGCAACAGTTTTAAAACAAATAGTTGTTTAAGAAAGCTCTTTAACTGCCAAAAAGACCTTCTTTTTATTACTCTGAGTTTCATAAATCCAAAGACAAAATTAAACTGCAACAATAAGAAGACTAAATAGCAACTAGAAAATGCAGACTTTCCATGTTAAAATATGCTAATCTTCTAGCAGCCACTACTATAGATTCTTATTGGCCTTCCACAAATGACTAAGTGTGGTTAACAAAACTACCTACCATACATTATCATGTAATAATTGGTCCTTTCAAAATTATTTTTATACTTTCATATCTTCAATGTTAAAAAAATTCATCATGTTTAAATAAACCATGTCACCCATAAAACGAAAACTACCAATCAAATTAAAATGCAGTGGCAGTTCAGTTCAGCGGGTGCCAGGAGGGCCAGTGCTGAACAAATTGTGGATCACTGGTGGGGTCTGCAAGTCAGAGCGCTCCGGAGGGTGGAGGCTCCGAGGAGAGTGCCTGCCTCATTTTACCCCTCTTCATTGCTAGCGCATCGGCCTCAGAGAACTCCAGGCAGCATCCCAGGTCATTCTGTCCCGCAAAGGAAACAGAGCCATTGACCATGGTTGCAGCTGGCAGGTTGACCAGTAAGAACCCAGGCAGCATTTCAGAGTTGGTGGACCCTGGCTTTTACCTGAGTAGCCTGCTAAATGATTTTGACTACTGGGATTATGTTGTTCCTGAACCCAACCTCAGTGAGGTGATATTTGAGGAGACCACTTGCGAGAGTTTGGTTAAAATGATAGAGAACTGCCTGTCCCAATCAGAGCAAACCAAACTGGGTTGTTCAAAAGTCCTGGTCCCTGAGAAACTGACCCAGAGAATTGCTCAAGATGTCCTTTGCCTCTTCTCCACAGAGCCCTGCAGCCTGCAAGGCTGTGTTATGAACGTGATCATGGAAGTTGGAAATGTATGTATAAAGCTGGATAAGATAGTGTGTGAGTCGACTGTGGTGCCTACTTTTGAGCTGACGTTGTTTAAGCAGGAGAACTGCTCATGGACCAGCTTCAGGGACTTTTTCTTTAGTTGAAGTCGCTTCTCATCCAGCCTCAGATGAACCATGATCCTAAGCTCAGAATTTCTTGTTAAGAAAAAGAAGAGCGCTTTACTCCATGATTGGAACAACAGTCATTGAATGCTGAATGAAAACATTTAAAAAGGTCCTTTTATGATTGGGTAATAAAACTCTGCAGCTGCTCAGTTATGGTCATTGTAGTTTACTCTGCCTATTCTTAACAAGAAACCCCAAATCAAGTTCATCTTCTGTATTTAGTCTCAGCAATCTGTTATTTTGTGGCTTTTGAGAAATGACTCCAGTGTCTGCATTCTATCACCTTTTTTTCTTTACCAAATGGAATGGCTTGGAATAAAGAAGGGAAAGGAGCAATGCACTTTAGATTTGTATTTGACTCCACAAAATTTTCCATGTAGTCTAGCTAATGCACTAGTAAACCAACTTTGCTTAGTTTTATTTTTATATAGCTATTTGTAAGTTTTTCAGATTGATCCCATCAATCACAATGAGTTATGCTTAGTCCATCAAAACTTCCAGAAGCCCAAACCACCAATTTCCTGCCTCTATTTTAATTTGAAGAGTTCTTTTACAAGAGGATAGAATTAAGTGAGTGAGCATCATTAAAACTAAACCCCATGCAAGAGTGAATAGAAATGTCACCAGGAGAACAGAATGCTTCACCGTTTTCTTGTATTCCCTCTGCTCTTCTGTTCTAAAGAGGTGGCAAAATCTTGAGCTGCCATTTGAGCAACCTCAATATTGTTTTAAATAACTTTATGGTATAATACAAGCTCAGTTTTTCTAATTCTCAAGTATTGAATGATATCTTTAAACTAGAAAAAAATGGAAAATGTTGAGCTGTTATTTTACTTAGAGTTGATTACTATTCCATTACGTGAATGCATGTGGGAATAGAACATGAGTTCTCAGATCTCGTCACTTTCTGATTATCTAGCCTCTTTTCACTAATCTCAGATGAACCTTCTGACTACTCAGTGATATCCCTAGCCTCTCCAAAGATCTCTCAGGCATCTCTCCTTTACCAAAATCTTCAAAGGAGATAGCTGCAGACCACCATTTTTCTCTATTAAGAAAAAAAGGTGGGGTAGCAATTCTCATATCGGACAAAATAGACTTAAAAAAAAAAGGGCCGTAAAGAGAGATCCAGAAGGTCACTTCATTATACTCAAGGGAAGAATACACCAAGAAGACATTAACATTGTAAACATATATGCACCAAACATAGGAGCACCCAAATATATCAAAAAAATCTTGGAGGACTTCAAGAAAGATATTGACAGCAACACAATTATAGTAGGGGATTTTAATACCCCACTATCAAAATGAAAAGATCTTCCAAACAAAATGTCAACAAAGATATTGCAGCATTAAACAGCATCCTAGATGAAATGGACTTAACTGGTATATATAGAGCCCTTCATGCCAAAGAAGCTAAATACACATTCTTTTCAAATGCACATGGAACATTTTCAAAGATAGACCACATGATAGGACACAAAACGAGCCTCAATAAATTCAAGAAAACTGAAATCATACCAAGCATCTTCTCTGACCACAAGAAACTACAATTGGAAACCAACCCCAAAGAAAAAAACCCAAAAGCACACAAAATCATGGAAACTGAACAGTATGCTATTAAACAACGATGGGTCAAGAATGCAATTAGGGAAGAAATCAAAACGTTTCTGGAAACAAATGAAAACGACTCACAACAACTCAAAACCTATGGGACACAGTGAAGGCACTCCTGAGAGGGAAGTTTATAGCAATACAGGCTTACCTAAAGAAGATAGAAACATTTCAAACAAACAACCTAACCCTATGCCTGCAAGAACTCGAGGAACAACAACAAAGACAGTATACAGCAAGCAAAAGGAAGGAAATAACAAAGATTAGAGCAGAATTAAATGACATAAAAACTAAAAGCACAATTCTAAGCATCAGTGAATCCAGGAGTTGGTTCTTTGAGAAGATAAACAAAATAGACAAGCCTTTAAGTAGGCTCATCAAGAAAAGAAGAGAGAAGACACAAATAAACACAATCAGAAATGAAAGAGAGATTACAACTGATACCACAGAAATAGAAGGGATTGTAAGAAATAACTATGAAGAACTGTATGCCAAAACGTTTGAAAACCTAGAAGAAATGGATACATTTCTAGAAAAATACAATCTTCCAAAACTCACTGAAAAAGAAGCAGAAAATATAAACACACCAATAACAGCAAAAGAAATTGAAGCAGTAATAAAAAAAAACTCCCGTCACACAAAAGCCCTGACCAGATGGTTTCACAGGAGAATTCTACAAAGCATTTGAGGAAGAGCTAACCCCTATTCTCCACGGACTATTCCAAAAAATCCAGAAGAATGGAAAACTCCCAAATTCTTTTTATGAAGCGAAGATCACCTTAATGCCAAAACCAGATAGAGACATAACAAAGAAAACTTCAGGCCAATATCGCTGATGAACATAGATGCTAAAATCCTCAACAAAATATTGGCAAATCACATCCAACAATATATCCAAAAGATCATACACCATGACCAAGTGGGATTCATCCCAGGGATGCAAGGATGGTTCAATATTCAAAAATCAGTAAATGTAATACATCACATAAATAAAAGCAAAGGCAAAAATCACATGATCATATCAATAGATGCAGAAAAAGCTTTTGATAAGGTACAACACCCATTTATGATAAAAACACTCAGCAAAATGGGAATACAGGGAGCATTTCTCAAAATAATAAAGGCCATATATGAGAGACCTACAGCCAATATCATACTCAATGGGAAAAAAAATAAAAGCTTTTCCACTAAGATCAGGAACAAGACAAGGATGTCCACTTTCACCACTTCTATTCAATATAGTATTGGAAGTTTTAGCCACAGCAATCAGGCAAGAAAAGGAAATAAAAGGCATCCAAATAGGAAAGGAGGAAGCAAAATTGTCACTATTTGCAGATGACATGATAGTGTACATGGAAAATCCTATAGACTCTACCCCAAAACTGCTCGAACTAATTAATGAATTTGGCAAAACCGCAGGATACAAAGTCAATATTCAGAAATCAAAGGCATTGTGGTATACCAACAATGAATCAGCAGAAGCAGTAATCAAGAAAAAAATTTCTTTTGATATAGCAAAAAAAGAATTAAATAAAATATCTGGAAATAAACCTAACAAAGGAGGTAAAAGACCTGTATGCAGTAAACTACACAGCCCTGAAGAAAGAAATCAAGGAAGACACAAACAAATGGAAACATATACCTTTTCCATGGACTGGAAGAATTAACATCATCAAAATATCCATACTACCCAAAGCAATATACAGATTCAATGCAATACCTATTAAAGTACCAATGGCGTATTTCACAGACATAGAACAACACTTCAAAAATTTATATGGAACCATAAACGAGCCGGTATATGAGAAAGAACAAAGTAGGAGGGATCATAATACCTGATACCAAACTGTATTACAAGGCCACTGTAATCAAAACAGCCTGTTACTGGCATAAAAACAAGCACATAGACCAACGGAATAGAACAGAGAGCCCAGAAATCAACCCAACTCTCTACAGTCAATTAATATTTGACAAAGGGGGCAGTAACATAAAATGGAGTAAAGATAGCCTCTTCAACAAATGGTGTTGGGAGAACTGGACAGCTACGTGCAAAAAAAAAAAAAGAAACTTGAACAAAAACATACACCATACACCAAAATAAATTCAAGGTGGATAAAAGACTTAAATATAAGACTTGAAACCATTAAAGTCCTAGAGGAGAACATTGGCAAGAAAATCTCAGATATTTCACACAGCAAGATTTTTACTGATATGTCCCCCTAGAGCAAGGAATATAAAGGAAAGAGTAAACAAATGGGATCTCATCAAAATAAAGAGCTTCTGAGTGGCTGAAGAAAACAGTATTAAATTAAAAGTCAACCAACTGTTTGAGAAAATATATTTGCCAATGACACCTCAGACAAGGCTTTAATCTCCAAAATATACAAAGAACTTACACGACTCCACTCCAAGAAGACAACCAACCCAATTAAAAAATGGGAAAAGGACTTGAACAAACACTTCTCCGAGGAGGACACACAGAACATTCAGAGACACCTGAAGAGATGCTCAATATCGCTAGCTATCAGAGAGTTGCAAATTAAAACCACAATGAGATACCACTTTACACCAGTCAGGATGGCTATCATAAACAAAGCAACAAACAACAAATGTTGGAGAGGTTGTGGGGAAAAGGGGTCCTTAGTTCACTGTTGGTGGAATTGCAGACTGGTACAACCATTATGGAAAACAGTATGGAATTTTCTCAGAAAAATAAAAATCATCCTGCCTTTTGACCCAGCAATTCCACTGCTAGGATTATATCCTAAGAATCCTAAAACATCAATTTCAAAGAACCTATGCACCCCAATGTTCATAGCAGCACAATTTACAATAGCCAAGAGTTGGAAGCAACCTAGGTGCCCATCACCTAGGGCATAAATGAATGGATCAAAAATTGTACATATACACAATGGAATTCTATGCAGCAGAGCAAAAGAAGGAACTACTACCCTTTGCAACAACATGGATGAAACTGGAAAGCATTATGCTGAGTGAAATAGGCCAGGTGTTGAAAGACAAACACCATATGATCTTACGTTCAACAGGATGCTAAACAACAAAACAAACAAGCAAGCAGAAAAAAAAAACAAAGACACTGAAATAGAGAACAAGGGGACAGTGACCAGAGGGGAGAGGGAAGAGAAGTTAAGGGGGAGGGATTTGGAGGAACAAATAGGAAGGACACAGGGATGAGAACTAAGGGGGGTGGAAATGGGAGGGAGGTGGGGAGCATTGGTTGGGGGAGGCTGGGATGGGAGAAATAGACAAAAAACTGTACTTGAAAAATAACTAAATAAAAAATTTTTAAAAACTTAAAATGCAGCATTTTATTACTTTATTTTCAATCATCTACAGGTACTAAGTACAATTCTTAAAAGGTAATGGCTTCATCATAAGCACACCGGATTTCAAACATCAAGTGCAGTAATTGAAGTTGTAACACTGAAAGGTCACTATTTTGTGTCCCTCAAAGGGTGCACCACTTCCATAAGTACCACTATACCAGGTCGATGCTTGGAGTGGATGAAGCAAGATCCTATTCCACCTGCCAGCTCCAAAATTCCATTTAAGATAACATCCTCAAAGAGAGAATGTGTCAGGTATTAAACTGATAATAACAGATACTACACTTGATATCAGCCAAAAGGAAGAGAAGTGATGAAAGGGTCACTTTTTGAATAAGTCTTGCTTCATTAGTTGCTCTCACTCAAAGTATACTGAAGGGTTTCCCCCAGGCTAATATCACTGAAAGGCTTACTACCTTTGACACCTGAAAATAATAAAGATGAGATTTAAGACAACTATTCATTAAAAGGTACATAGACTGTATTCTTAGGTATTACCTTAAAACTACCAATCACAATAAACTGAAGGCTTCCATTTTGGCACATAATTTGAAATTTATTTTTATTATGCAATGAGAACATGAAACATTAAACCACACTGTTCTATAACCTGGTTTCCAAAGTTCATCTGTATTAATTTTTTAAGGTAGAAGATATTACCATTTTTAACTTAACATTTTTTAAATGATCAAATTTCTAAAACCTCATCATTAAAACTTACTTTCAAAGTCTGTGCTCATAGTGTTAGGCCTGGAATTAGATAAAAGTAGCCAAGAGGAACCCAAAGCAGGCTCCAGACTGTCTCAGCAAGGAAGATAGAAAGTACAGAAGTACAAAGAGTGCTGAACAAGATAAACCACCTTGTGCATGACCTTGTCCTTGCAGAAAAGTATTCATTGTTGCAAGCAGAGAACACAGCCATGTGTGTTCTCTTGAGAGAGCCAACTGCTAACAGCTATGTCTGCTTCTGTATTTGCTTTTTTCCTCACCCCAATAAAAACCCTAGGCTGTAAGCGCCAGGTGTGACTCTCATCTGCAGCCATTTTGGCACCGTGTCTCCACACACCCCAATAGCTCACCCCTGTGCAGGTAAAACTTTGAAACTTTGGCCAATAAATTTTCATCTTAAACTCCTGAAAGCTTCCGACCATTTTTTGCTCGCATTGGTGGATGCTACAATAGCAAACTAAACACGGTATACAGGAGTTGAGCAGCTTCTCTCAGCAAACAGTTCTTCAGTTCACCTTCATTTTCTTCTGACCTTTTATTTTCTTTGCAATGCAGTTTTCCTCTTAGTGAAAAGAGATAATACGCACCACATCAAGTAAGAACGGTCAGCTTTCCGTAATTACAAAGAGCAACAGTCCTCTTCCCCTTAGTCCTCTCCTCCTCTACCCACATCCAGGAGAGTCCAGGGGAAGCCGATCCCCCTCCACTCCCCGCAGGATGCTGGGTAACAGGGCAACTCCTGGACTGTCTGAGGTGCAGACCCCCCACCTTGGGCCTCTCCACCTCCCTCCCGCACCACATTCTGCCTAAGATTCCCACAGGCACCCGCAGGACCCTGCATGTGCGCCTGGGCCTGGGTCAGCCGGGCCCAGGATGACCAGCATGGCACGGCTGAGCTGTGAGCAGGAACACCAACGATCACCCTGGATAGTGGGGCCCCACACTCCCTGCTCCAGGGCTTTTCTCCACCAGGAGGCTGGCAGCGGAGAAGCCGCACTCCGGCTTCACGGACGTGGTCAGCACCAGTGGCCAGGAGCAGATGGAGGGGCAAAGCCCTGTCCAGGTGGGAAATTGAGCAGCCTGGCCCCAGAACCGACCTGTGGAGACTGCCATCTTCTCCTGCTCTGGAGGCAGCCATCTTCCTGGCCTGTGACTTCATGCATCATTTCCAGAACTGGCCCAGCTGCCTGCCCTGCAGCTTCTGTTCTGGCCTAAGGGCAGTGGGGCTTCAGGCAGGTGGGGAAGAAGCTACTGAGCTCTTATACCATATGGGCAGCTTTCCAATTCTGAGATGACCTCAAAATAAGACATTAAACAAAGAGTTTATTGAGAGACCAAGTTGAATCAATCACCATAATGTAAAGCAGAGACAAACAAAATACCTTTAAGAAACCATGTACAATGGGGCTGCTTATGCCAAGACAGCATGGCTTGAGAGGTGCTGGAAGGGAGCGGGTTTCCAAACTCCTATTTTGTTTAAATATACCCAGTATTTGCCATGTATAATACACCCTGTATTGCTCACATTTTTAGGGGAACATAAGGTTGTGCAGTATACACAAGTAGCACCTGAATTACCTTGTATCTGTTCTTGTGTGTTCTACTATTCATTCCATGAAATTTTTGTACCATAGTATGTTCCAAAATAAATGCCAATTTTTAAAAATAAAACAAAAACATCTAAATATAAACAAATATTTAAATTTAAAAATTAGGAGGATTTCCCCCCTGACAGTTGGGCCAACATGGGGGTGCATGTTATTCACAGCAAAATGTGATGTGTATTAAACATCTTATTAAGAAGGTAGAAAGGAAGAAAATATTACCATTTTGCCACAGCATGGATGCACCTTGCAGTCATTATTAGTGAATTAAATCAGGGAACAAATACCATAGGATTGTGCTCATGTGGAATGCAATGACCAAAATAAAAACAAACTGGTACATATAGAGACAGCTGTCAGAGGGGAGGAAAGTTTGGGTGCTCCATGAAAAACATGAAGGGGTTAAGCAAAAAAAAAAATTCATAGATATAGATAACAGTATAGTGATTAACAGTATAGAAGGAAAGCAGGTGAGAGAGTTAGAAGATAAATGGGAAATAAATGGTGATGGACAGACTTGATTTGGGATAGTGAACACATAATGAAGTATACAGGAGGTGTATCATAGAATTGTGCACTTGAAACTTATATACCAGTAACTATTTTTGAATTTTAATTTTTTTACCCTCACCTGAGGGCACTTTTCATTGCTTCTCATGTAGGGGAAATGGAAAGAGACAAACATCAATGAGAAAGAGAAACATCAATTGCTGCCTCCTGCACATGTTTGGACCGGGGATCCTTGGTTCATGATTAGGGATCAAACCCACACCCTAGGTATATGCCCTGACCAGTAATCAAATCTACAACCTTTCAGTTACAGGATAATGGTCCAACCAACCAAGCCACACAGTCTAGGGGCATTGGGAGTGGTGCTCAGTCCACAGAGGCCTGCCTAGCCGCCAATCTGCCATGGTTGAGAATCAGTCTATCAAGACATCATCTGCTTGGGGAGGAAAGGTGGCCAATCTCTCAGAGGAGAAGGGTGTTGAGCCTGTTTTTCAGTGGGCTTTTATTGGGTTCGATCTGCATAGGAATACAGGGTATATAAGTAAACTCAATAATCATTATCAGGCAGTGATCATCAAACGTTCAAAGAACGATGAGGGTTTATTCTGAGTCAGGGCCAGATAGCCAAAGTGACAAAAAACTATAAGAAACAAATTTTATGCTTGGATCCTTATCTTTTAAATTGAGGATATTAGCAAATCATGTTCCTCAAGATTTTATTCATGGTTTCCTAGTCTTAATCATTCTGGGGAACCCGTTCTTTTCAGCACTGGGCTATGCCCACCTCTGCATTGTTTTGGGCTTAAGTCTAGTGGGGGATGAAGGCAGCCAAGAGATTAGGAGGCTTCTTACAAACAGAATGAGGACTCAGGCAATGTCAAAACAAGGGGTGAGGGTCCGTCACCCTGTTGTTCTATTGCCGCGGTCCAGCCGCAGCGGGTCAGGGGGTCCCACAGGTGAGGGTAGGCGTCGGCGCTGGGTAACAGACGACAACACGCCTCAAAGGACAGTGAAGCTCTGTTCCGTTTATTGAAAGTACAAGCAGGTTTTTATAATTTTCATTTCAGGTAGTGATTAATATTTGCAGTATAACATGATCATTTAAGCAGAAAAAATCAACACAAAGGCAATCAGTAAAAGTACAAAAGTTCTCATAGATTCAGTTAAAAATTATTTTAACTAGGAGAGCCATTAATCAGACAGTTAAAAATATCTTATTGTATACCAAAGTTTCTCAGAATTTGGTATAGGGTATAAGGATACGCTAGACTGAGTAGAGAAAATAGGAGATTTATTATGAAGCCCTCGTGATGTCTAACTTAGCTATCTACCTTTTTTTTTTGCTTAAAATGTTTTTTCAGTGTACCATAAATTCTGACTCCCTAGTGACTGTTCAGTTTGTAATAACTAACTAGCTTTTGTTATTACTTTGCCTGTCTAGTTGATATATATTCCTATTCAAGGTAAAGGAGGGGGCTATTCCTATGTAGCAGGGGGCTTTCAAGGGTACTTCTTTTAAGTTTCTCTAGGAGTTCTTTTTATAAACATGTATTGCACTTTAATTCCTTCTAAGAAAGTAGTGAGATCATCTCCTGATTTCCTAGAGTATTCTATCTTATCTTGGGTGTTTTTCTAATGATTGTTATTGATTAAGCTTGAATTCTCAGATTGTTCTGATTGTTTCCTTGTGCCTATATTCCCTGACGTTCTAGTATGATATTATTATTCTGTTTATTGAGCCAGGAAAGGTCCAGGCACACTATCTGAATCACTGCCAGGGTATTCATAATGATTAAAGCAAAAAGGTCATGATCTCCAAAGCAAGCACAATCACAATAGGTATTGCAAGGCCTTCCATGCCACGTCCACCAGGTTGGAAATTGCTTCCTTGAAGTCTTACACCCCCTCTCAGGACCTTGTCACGGAGAGAGGGATCCAACAGTGGACGCGGCAGTGGACGTGGCATTCTATAGTCCTCCAATTCCTTCCCCAATGACCCATTCATAATGATGCTTATTTTAGGTCGACCCTGCCTTGAGGTATCTTATCCATCATTGGCTAACCAGTCACCTGCCTAGCTCCAAGCAGGGTGAGGTAAAAGGGGCAGAGGTGATGCCCCGGCTGGTAAGATAAGCTTTGTCTCCTTAGTGCCTTATGGTCCCAAGGTGTCTTTACCGAGCTTTAGCCATGAGTGGTTACAGTTCCTGAAACCAGGCAGGGAGGTCCCAACAGGGCCCTATGGAATTTTATTAACCAATGTCAACTCAATAATTTCATACAGATTAAAAAAATAAAAAGCTTCCCTCCAGCTTCTAGGAAACACAGAGCCAAATCTCTAGTAAATACAGTATGTAATGTATGTACTGAATTCATCTCTCAGTTCCCTTGCTTCCTATTTCTTTCTTATATTTTATACTTATTTGACTCTTTATCATGGCATTTAATATAGCTCTATAAGTTATGAAAATAACACATATTTTCTTTTTTTTAAAAAGATCGTGTTAATAAATATAAAGCATTCTAATTACAGGTATTTGATTTCTCCATAATCACTACATGACCAATTCTTGGTATGCGTCATTTTATAATCCTATCCTACGAAAAAAAGTCCTATCATGTATTCCAGTGGAAGTACCCTAATTTTATGGTTGTCATATGAGATGAGGTTTGTGGAGATGGGTAAAAAAATATATGAAAGGACTAAGAAGTGATGCAGACTCTGGTCAGCAGGGTCCGTGTGTTGTAGCTGTGACAACCAAATTCACAGGTACTACAGAAGTCCTGTGGGGAAAAAGGGATGGCATGGCCACTTTCTGAGTGAGACAGCATCCTGACCCCTGGGTGGATGAGCTTTTATTGCTTTTCTGGGTACATTACATGCAGGATGGTCCTTGTTTAGTATGCACAGGTTTGCTTTAGGTGGTTACCTTTTAGAGATAACAAAGGGGAGAAAGTTGCTAATTACCACAAATAAAAACAATGTTTGCAAATGCAAAGGAAACAGTGGTTGAACTGGTTAAATTCCATCTTTGAGAGGTTTAGCATAGATTTTAGGAAGTCACTTTAAAGATATGCAGTAAACATTTTCTGCCTCAATTCAGGGTGAGGGAGTTTTAGCAAAAAGCAAGCCTCAAAGCAGCCTAGGCATGACACACACCTGATTTCCCATGAGAAAACCTGTCTGAGGGCCTGATCCTGTGTGCTGACTTGCTGACCACCCGTTTCCCGAGTCAGGGGCTACATTTGCCATGCCATGTGGGTAGGTTCCCTATAAAGAAGTACAAATTGCTAGATATAAAATTAGTCAGAGGGAGATAAAGTACATCATAGGGAATACAGCCAATATTCTAATAAATATATATGGTATCAGATGGCTACTAGACTAATCAGAGGGTACTTACTTCATAAGTCATGTGAATATGAAATCACTATGTTTTACACTTGAAATTAGTATAATAATTGTTGTCAACTGTAATTGAAAGGCAAAAAAAATTTTAAAGACTTTATTTATCTTTAGAGGGGAAGGGAAGGGGAGAAGGAGAGAAACATTAATGTATGGTTGCCTCACATGTGTCCCCCACTGGGAACTGGCCTGCATCCCAGGCATATGCCCTGACTGGGAATAGAACCACAATCCTTTGGTTTGCAGGCCCACACTCAATCCACTGAGCTACACCAGCCAGGGCTTATTAGTCTTTTTCTTGTATTTTTATTTTATTTACTTGTGATCTGATTTTTGTTACATTTTTCTGCTTATGTATTTTTTGGACTATAAAAGGAATGTTCTACTCCACCCCCTAAAATTGGGAGGAATAATGGTTGGTTTTTTTTATCACAATTTTTTTTAAAATTGATTATGTTGTTACAGTTGTTCTATTCCCCCCTTCATTCCCCTCCACCCTGCCCCCCATCCCCACCATTACCCCCCTTTAGTTTATGTCCATGTGTCTCAAGTCCTTTAGGTTCTATATTTCCCATGCTATTCTTGCCCCCCCCCATCTATTTTCTATCTACTGTCTATGCTACTTATTTTCTGTACCTTCTTCCCCATCTCCTCCTCCCACTCCCCTGTTGCTAATCCTCCTTGAGATCTTCATTTCTATATTTCCACTCCTGATCTAGCTGTCCTTTTAGTTTGCTTTCATTTTAGGTGTGGTTGTTAATAACTGTGAGCTTGTTGTTCTTTCACTGTTCATGTTTCTTTAACTTCTTTTTCTTAGATAAGTCCCTTTAACATTTCATATAATGAGGGCTTGGTGATGATGAACTCCTTGAATTTGGTCTTATCTGAGAAGCACCTTATCTGTCCTTCCATTCTAAATGAAAGTTTTGCTGGATAGAGCAATCTTGGATGTAGGTCTTTAGATTTCATGACTTGGAATATTTCTTTCCAGCCCCTTCTTGCCTGTAAGGTCTCTTTTGAGAAATCCGCGACAGTCTGATGGGGACTCCTTTGTAGATGATTGTCCCCTTAGCTCTTGCTGCTTCTAGGATTCTCTCCTTCATTTTAATTTTGGATAATGTAATTATGATATGCCTTGGTGTGTTTCTTCTTGAGTCCAACTTTTTTGGTACTCTCTGGGCTTCTTGGATTTCTTGAAGTCTATTTCCTTTGCCAGATTGGGGAAATTTTCTTTTATTATTTGTTCAAATAATTTTTCCACTGGTGGTTGTGTCTTTCCCCCTTCTGGTACCCCTATAATTCGGATATTGGAGCGTTTAAAGATGTCCTGGAGGTTCCTAAGACTCTCCTCATTTCTTTGAATTCTTGCTCCTTGACTCTTTTCTGTTTGGCCATTATTTGCTTTCTTCTGGTCCACTCCATTGATTTGAGTCCCAGTTTCCTTTTCATCTCTATGGGTTTCCTGTGGAATTCCATTCATTTCCCTTAATTTAGTCTTCATATATTTCTCTAATTTGTGGCTATAATCAACCAGATCTGTGAGGAAGCTGATGACCAGTGTTTTAAACTGTGCGTTTGAGAGTTTTGCTATTTCTTCGTCGCTTAGATTTATCTCTGGGGCTTTGAGGTCTTCCTGTGACATTTTTGGTCTGTTCTGGCCCTTTAAATGTGAGAAGCGGTGCCTTGGACTCCCAGGTCGCTGGGTTGTGATGGTGTATGTGGGGGTGTGGTCAGAGCGGGGAAATGGTGGCGCCCTCTATCGCCTCGGCCGCCCTCTATCGCCGCCGCGGCCGGTCCAACCGCCCACTCCCTGGCTCGTGCGCAATTAGGCAACCGCAGTCAACACACTGCACCGCCTCCCCACTGTCTCCTCTGCAGTTGCTCACCCAGTGGGTTGCTCGGTCGCTCACTAGGTCCAATCCTGCGTTTGGAACCCGTGTGTCTGGATTCACGCGTCTGGATTCCGCGCCCGGGTCCGACCGAGCCCTCCTTTGCAACTCCTTACCAGATGCTGGTTTCGCCCCTTATCGGTCGGGCTGAAGAATTTATTGTTAGCGGACTTCCGAAAAGTTCAGTTTCCTGTTCTGGTTGTGTTTTCTGATGCTAATATTTAGTTGTCCCTAAACTTGGTTGTGTGAGAAGGCACGGCACATCCACCTATACCTCCGTCTTGGCGGAAGTCCCCCGGAATAATGGTTGTTAATGCTGCTTTTGAGCTCTGTTAACATTTACATGGATGAAATATTATGTTATTTATGTTATTAAGTATTTTACCACAGTTTTTGCTTCAAAAATGTTTTCTGCCTCTAAAACCTAGGTGTGTCTTATGGTATGAAAAATATAGTAGCTATTTTTTAAATTGTTTTGGTTTCTATCTCTGGTTTTCTCAGGGGAAAATGAAATAAATCTTCAGAAAGTTTTCCTGTTCTTCTGGTAGCCTTGCATAGCTATAGTGTTTTCTCTTCTGCTTTTACTTGTCTTCTAACAAGTTTTATGTGTCTCAAGGTAATTTGGTTTTCTCTTTGTTTTCTTCTTTCAGCTATTGGTTATGTAGAAGCATGTTGTTTAATCTTCATACACTTGTGTTTTTTCTTTCATTTTTATACTTAATTTTCATTATATTTAACATTGTGGTCAGATAATAGGGTAGATATACTGTAACTTGATTTTATTGAGGCTTCTTTTGGGGCCTAGTACATGATCTATCTTGGAAAATGTTCCATTCTAACTAGGACTAAATGTGTAAACTGAACTTTTTGCATTAAGTGCTTTATAAATGACTATTAAGCAAAGCTGATTTAATGGGGCAGTGAAGGCCATTATATTCTTATTAATATTTTCAATATGGTCTTTCAAATAAAATGATAATTTTTAGACATCTCATATCACATTTAACTTTCAAAAAAACATTAAAGACTGGACTTTGGGTGGTAACACACAGTACCATATACACGATGCTTGTAAAACAATTTCACTTGAAACTGATGTAATTTTATTAATCGGTGTGACATGAATAAATTGAATACTTAAAAAAATTGAGGGTAGTGATTTTTCAATCAGCCTATTACAATGGAGAAATCAATATTTGAATTTACATAATTTCCCAATGGCAAGTGAAAATTTGATCCTCAGGGATAGACAGTAACAGAAACAGTAACTGGTAACTGCGGTAATGCTATTATACATTCTCCAGTTTGTGTGTGTGTGTAATTTATATATAATATTAAATTATATATAATATAAATGGAGAAATGTATAACCTTAACACTGTTTCCATGGTGAGAAATGTACTTAGAAGAATACATTTAAAATGGTAACATTTACTCCCTCTTGCCTGGCCTCATTCTTCCTGCCACGTCCTGACCACCAGGCTGCCTCTGCCTTCTTTCCCCCACATCCCTTCTAGGGCAGTAAAGCATTACTTGCAAGGGGGAGGAGCTGGCAGATGAGCCACTTAGCCAGGACTGGACTGACTGGCCAGCTGGTCAAGCTGCGCGCTGTGGCCGCACTTCCATGTTTGAGCCCCTAAATGATTCACCTCACCCCACACAACCACTGCCCAGGCCTCCAGATGTTTCTTTAGGATGAGGACAGCCTCGGACAGCAGGTGCTCCACATGCCCCAGGCAGGCCTGCAAGCTGCAGGTCGACCAGGGGTGGAGAAGGTAGAGAAGGAAGAGGTGGCACAGAAGGCCGAAAATGTGCTCGAACTGTGGAACAGCTCTCTGGGGTCCCCAAATCCCTACAGGGGCTTCTGAATAAAGGTGGAGAATAATTAAGTCCAGGAGCCAGGATCCAGGCACCTCTGTCCCACACCACCTCACTCTCCAGGGGTGCCACCACGTGCCCACCCCACCTCCGGAACTGGACTTGAAAAATGGGGAGGTAATATTCTCTGGTGACTGTGACCCAGGGGCCCATGGGTATGGGCTGAATAGACTGGTGGCAGATCCAGTTGTGAAAAGCTCCTCTGAGGTGCCTTGGATGAATGGACTCAAGGAGCTAGTACAGCCAGCTTTCTTGTAACCTATCCATCCTGGTTCCGTGACAGGTCTGGAGCCAAACTGGGGAGAAACAAATTGAGGAAACCATGAAGGCCAGACATCTCCGCCAAGGGCCTAATTGCCTAAGGGCTAGAGCCCCCAATTTCTCCATAGCCCCCCACAGCCCAGGTCGGTCAATGGGAGCAGGGAGGGAGCACCAGCGAGTGCTGGAAGACCTTCCAGGCAGCTCCCCTGTGAGGCCACAGCCACACTGAGCCCGCAGTTCCGAACCACCACAAACAGGCCAAAGGCTGTTGCAAGGCACCCTGGCACAATCCCGCCTGCACCCCCAGCCCACGGCAAATCACCTGGGTGCACCCTCGCCTCTCCAGAAGGGAGAAAGGACACAAAGTGGCGCCTGACAACTGGAACCACAGTCAGGGGGGCTGACCCAGATTTTGACCTCAGGGGTAGGGCCCTGACACTCTTCAGAAGGAGGATCTCCTCCCTGTACACTGGGTATGGCATCTCTTGACCAGCAGTGCATGGATTGTGGAAAGGAAACCTGGAAAACCTGTTCTGGTTGGTGGCCAGAGCAGGAACCAGACAAGCAACACAGACTTAAAACAATCCCAAGCTTCCCTGAGGGGCTGGAGCCTTACAGAGCTCTGCAGGGGACCTGCAAGGAGTGTGGTTGCCTAGCAATGTCAACCTGAACAGGGTGAGTATTCATCCAACAAACAGCACAAATCTTCTTCTGTTTTTTAAAATTAAATTTATTTGGTCGGCCAAAACATTGGCTTAATGTGTAGGTAACAGTAAAAAAAAAACATTTTTTTTTTCATTTTTTACCAATAATGTTTTGAACAACATATTCACCCTCTTGTTCCCTCTGCCATCTTTCAGACAACTTTATAATTCCATCTGCCCATAAGTTCTTATCTTTCTAAGCAAAACACTCTTCCAGGTGCCCTTGCAGTCTTCTAGGTTTTACTGCCACATAAAATGAAGTAATAAAATAAAAAAGAATCCTTATAGGACGCCTAAAAGCGAAAATAAAGAAACCATATGGAACTTTAAATGTACGACTCACAGAGAGATAATGTGTGTGGTGCATGTAGTGCTATGATGTAGCTGTGAGGTCTCTTTTCCTCATTTATTACCTGCTTTTGTTCTCCCCCCCATTCTAAAGCTCTCATTTCCAAAACAGGAAAGAGGTCTTTCTAACACTGACACACAAAATCCATAAGCCATACAAACAATGAATGATAAACCTTACCACCTAAAAGTTTAAGAGAAATCTGTCCCTACATATACTACAAAGAAGCCCAAAGAGAAGAGCAGGGTGCATGTGGTGCAATGTCACTGGATGGCGGGTTTCAGTAATACTTACTTTAAGAGCAGCAACAAGAGGAAGGTAAGGGGAGTGGTGTGTTTGACATGTGGCAAGTGTAAACAATGAACTGTCTCATGAAACTCAAAAATCAATCAGTTTGGACTTGACAGAGGAGCACAGTTTGTCGGAGCATTGTCCCTGTGTGCCAAGGTGACAGGTTTCACCTCAGGTCCAGGTGTAAGACACATGCAAGAGTTGACCAATGAATGCATTAATAAGTGGAAAAACAACTTAAACTTGCCCTTTACTTTCTAACTTTCTTAATTTATCTCTTCAAAAAAAGTAAATATGTAAAAATGAAAATATTTTTTAAAAGCAAGTGATTTGCTTAAAAACTACACAGCAATGAAAAAGAAACATGGCCTGTGGGCCTAGTCTCCCTACACTGGGTCATCAACTCCCACCTTCATTGTCCTACACCACACTTCCCCTCATAAACTATGACACAGTGGACAGATCAAGAGGGCATTGTAACAGTTGTTTAGGGGGAAAACTGTGAGGAGGTACTAGGGCCACATTCTTCAGGGATTCTTGCAAAACTCTTCCCCAACACTGTGCTCTGATTCCCACCTCACATGTTCTGTTTCTGGGATCACTTCCTGCACAACATACAGTTGTGGACCAAGTTATAGGTCAGACGGCAGGTGTGTGCCCATGTTCTCATGCTGTCTGGGCAGAACCAAGGATTTGGAAGATGCAGGTATATAGGAGATTTCCAGAGGCTTTGATAAGAGGTGGTAAAAGTCTCTGGGGAAGAGGGGAGGCCAGCCAGCTTTGACATTAAAAGTCTCATGCTTTATACCCTATTCTCCAGTGGCTGAGCATTGATGAAGTGACTGTGCAGACTGGCCCATAATCATATTAAAGTGGGAAGATGGATATAATAAAATTTGCTTATATACTTTATAAACATTTAATATCCAAAACTGATATAGAAATTATAAAACCAATACCAAAAAACAAGGTATTCATTGAAAAAAGGGAGAAGGAACCTGAGTGAAAACTCCTCCAAAGAGGACATAGAAGTGGTTCATAGGCATAGGAAAAGATGTTTAACCACTGTCAGAAAAGGTAAGGGGAAATCTATTATATTAAAAGTCACTTTCCAGGTATTTTTAAATACTTATTTAGGCATTGGAACTTGCATTGTTATTCACATAGAAAACTGCTGGTAAGATGCTTTATAAATACCTATTAGGTCAAAGTGATTTAATGTGGCAGTTAAGGACATTATTTTTATTAGTTTATTAAAACATAATATTATAAATTAAAATCACTGTTCTTTATACGTTTCCTTCCACATTTATATATCCAAAAGACCTGCTGATACAAGACTTGTTTAAATTTGGGTATTTAAGAGAAAAAGAAAGAATGATAAGTGTTCCATTTTAAAATGACATCAATTACCTCTGGCAGTTTTAAAATTTAAGCTCTGAACAATGTGTCTTTTTACCTCTTCATATCATATGTAAAAACTGGGCTGCAGAAACTGGCCTTGGAAAAGTCGAGGAGCCTTTGTCAAGCTGGAGGCCAGAGAATACGCGGAAGCCTTGCCGGTGTTTGCTCAAAAAATGCTTTTCAAGTGTTTAATATGCAAAATAGCCTTCTCCAGTGCCCTGTTTAGTTCTTGAGGCCAAAATATAAAAACTGGGCTTGAAACACTAGCCTTGGATGTGTAAAGGAGCCTTTCTCACACGGCGGGAAAGAGAAAACTCGGTAGCCTTGCCGGGTGTTTTTTAGCCAAATGGGAGTCAGGTTTCAGATATGAAAAATAGCCTTCCCCTGTGGCCTGCTAAGTTCTTTGAGGCTAAAATATAAAAACTGGGGTTGGAAACTGTCCCGCAGAAAGAGGAACAGTTTCTCCCGGGCCAGTTTTCAAGCCCAGATCCATCTCAGAAAGAGCATTGTTCACTGAGAAGTTAAGGCAACATTCGCGGGCATTAGAGGAAGGCAGGAGGATTCTGTGGCATTGGTTCCAGTTGTTAATAGGAAAAATAGCCTTCTCCAGTGCTCGTCAAGTTCTTTGAGGCTCAAATATAAAAACTGGGCTTCCAAAACTACCTTTGGAGAAGTAAGCATCTCTGTCAATCTGGAGGTCACACAAAACTCGGGAGCCTTGCCAGCATTTTCTTGCTAATTGCTTTTCAGGTTCTTGTTTGAAATAGAGCCTTCCCTAGTGTCCTGTTCAATTCTTGAGGCTAAAATAGCAAAACTGGGCTTGAAAACAAGGGCCCGGGAAACCGAGAACAGTTTTGAGCAATTTCATCCAATCCCTGGAGGGAGACTTAAGACAAAAGTCGTGCATAGGGGAGACAGGAGGATATTGTGCAATTGGTTCCAGTTGTTAAGGTGAAAAATAGCATTCTGCAGTGCCCAGTTAAGTTTTGAGAGACTAAAATATGAAAAACGGCCCCTGCAAACTAGACAGAATATAGAAAAGGAGCCTTTCTCACTCACCGGGGAAGGAAAAGGTCCGGAAGCCGTGCCAGGCGGTTTGGTGCCTAATGTATCTCAGGTTCGTAAGAAGAAACATAGCCTTCTCAGTGCCACGTTAAGTTCTTTGAGGGCAAAAGAAACGGATCCTAATGAACCAGCCTTGAAAAAGTAAAGGGGCCTTTCTATCCGTGAAGTTAAAACAAAACTCTGGAGCTTGCCCGATGTTTTACGCCAAAGGGGTTTCAGGTACTTCAGAGGGCAAAATAGCCTTCTCCTGTGTCCTGTTAAGTGCTCTCAGGCTAAAATAGAAACAGTGGGCTTCAAGATCTGTTCCAGTTCCCCAGGCCAGTTTTCAGCCCACATCCATCTCAGAAAGAGCCTTGCTCACTGAGAACTTAAGACAACAGTTGGGGGCATTATAGGGGGACAGGCGAATTCTGTAAAATTGGATCAAGTTGTTAATATAAAAAATAGCCTTCACCTGTGCCTGTTAAGTTCTTTGAAATTAAAATATAGAAACTGAGGTTCAGAAACTAGACTTGGAATAGCAAAGAAGCCTTTGTCACCCTGGAGGTGAGAGAAAACTCGGGAGCCTTGCAGGATGTTGTTTTGACAAATGCTTTTCAGGTTTTTAATATGAAACATAGCCTTCTCCAGTGCCCTCTTCAACTCTTGAGGCTGAAATATGAAAACTGGGCTTGAAAAACTAGCCTTGGAAAAGTAAAGAAGCCTTTCTCAAACTGCAGGTAAGAGAAAACTCGGTACTCTTGCCGGGTATTTACTGGTCAAATGGGTTTCAGGATTTTAATATGAACAATAGCCTTCTCCCGTGCCTGTCACGTTCTTTGAGGCTAAAATATCAATACTGGGCTGCAGAAACTGGCCTTGGAAAAGTCGAGGAGCCTTTGTCGCCCTGGAGGTCCGAGACACCCGTGGAGCCTTTCCGGTGTTTCCTTGAAAATGCTTTTCAAGTGTTAATATGCAACACAGCCATCTCCAGTGCTCTGTGTAATTCTTGAGGCCAAAGTAAAAAAAAAAGTGGGCTTGAAAAACTAGCCCTGGAAAAGTAAAGGAGCCTTTCTCACAATGCAGGTAAGAGAAAACTCGGTAGTCTTGCCGGGTGTTTTCTTGTCAAATGGGTTTCAGATTGTTTAATATGAACAATAGCCTTGTCCTGTGCCTGTTGAGTTCTTTGAGGAAAAATATAAAAACTGTGCTAGAAAACTGTTCCACTTCTCCCAGGCCAGTTTTCAGCCCAGCCCAGATCCATCTCAGAAAGAGATGCCAATCTTTACTCACTGGGTCAAGTTAACCAAAACTGTTGAGGCTGAAATATGAAGCTGGGCTTTAGAAACTGACTCAAAGTCAAGTAGGAAGGATCCGTGTGCATTAGGCTTCAAGTGTTTAATATGCAAAATAGCTTTCTGCAGTGCCCTGTTTAGTTCTTGAGGTCAAAATATAAAAACTGGGCTTGAAACACTAGCCTTGGATGTGTAAAGGAGCCTTTCTCACACGGCGGGAAAGAGAAAACTCGGTAGCCTTGCCGGGTGTTTTTGAGCCAAATGGGAGTCAGGTTTCAGATATGAAAAATAGCCTTCCCCTGTGGCCTGCTAAGTTCTTTGAGGCTACAGTATAAAAACTGGGGTTGGAAACTGTCCCGCAGAAAGAGGAACAGTCTTTCCCGGGCCAGTTTTCAAGCCCAGATCCATCTCAGAAAGAGCATTGTTCACTGAGAAGTTAAGGCAACATTCGCGGGCATTAGAGGAAGGCAGGAGGATTCTGTGGCATGGGTTCCAGTTGTTAATAGGAAAAATAGCCTTCTCCTGTGCTCGTCAAGTTCTTTGAGGCTCAAATATAAAAACTGGGCTTCCAAAACTACTCTTGGAGAAGTACAAAGTCTCTGTCAATCTGGAGGTCACACAAAAGCCGGGAGCCTTGCCAGCATTTTCTTGCTAATTGCTTTGCAGGTTCTTGTTTGAAATAGAGCCTTCCCTAGTGTCCTCTTCAATTCTTGAGGCTAAAATAGCAAAACTGGGCTTGAAAACAGGCCCGGGAAACCCAGAACAGTTTTCCCGGGCCAATTTCGATCCCAGATCCATCTCAGAAAGAGCCTGGCTCACTGAGAACTTAAGACAACAGTCGGGTGCATTAGGGGAAGAAGGAGGATATTGTGCAATTGGTTCCAGTTGTTAAGGTGAAAAATAGCATTCTGCAGTGCCCAGTTAAGTTTTGAGAGACTGAAATATGAAAGACGGCCTCGCAAACTAGACAGAATATTGAAAAGGAGCCTTGCTCACTCACCAGTGAAGGAAAAGGTCCGGAGCCGTGCCAGGCGGTTTGGTGCCTAATGTATTTCAGGTTCGTCAGAAGATAAATAGCCTTCTCAGTGCCACGATAAGTTCTTTGAGGGTAAAAGAAACGGATCCTAATGAACCAGCCTGAAAAAGTTAAGGGGCCTTTCTATCCCTGAAGTTAAAACAAAACTCTGGAGCTTGCCCGATGTTTGACGCCAAAGGCGTTTCAGGTACTTCAGAGGGCAAATAGCCTTCTTCCGTGTCGTGTTATGTCCTCTCAGGCTAAAATAGAAAACAAACAAACAAACAAAACACTGGGCTGGAGAAACTAGCTTTGGAAAATAGAGGAGCCCTTCTCACCCTGGAGGTGAGAGAAAACTCGGGAGCCTTGCAGGATGTTGTTTTGACAAATGCTTCTCAGGTTTTTAATATGAAACATAGCCTTCTCCAGTGCCCTCTTCAACTCTTGAGGCTGAAATATGAAAACTGGGCTTGAAAAACGAGCCTTGGAAAAGTAAAGAAGCCTTTCTCAAACTGCAGGTAAGAGAAAACTCGGTACTCTTGCCGGGTATTTACTGGTCAAATGGGTTTCAGGATTTTAATATGAACAATAGCCTTCTCCCGTGCCTGTCACGTTCTTTGAGGCTAAAATATCAATACTGGGCTGCAGAAACTGGCCTTGGAAAAGTCGAGGAGCCTTTGTCGCCCTGGAGGTCCGAGACACGTGGAGCCTTTCCGGTGTTTCCTTGAAAATGCTTTTCAAGTGTTAATATGCAACACAGCCATCTCCAGTGCTCTGTGTAATTCTTGAGGCCAAAGTAAAAAAAAAGTGGGCTTGAAAAACTAGCCCTGGAAAAGTAAAGGAGCCTTTCTCACAATGCAGGTAAGAGAAAACTCGGTAGTCTTGCCGGGTGTTTTCTTGTCAAATGGGTTTCAGATTTTTAATATGAACAATAGCCTTGTCCTGTGCCTGTTGAGTTCTTTGAGGAAAAATATAAAAACTGTGCTAGAAAACTGTTCCACTTCTCCCAGGCCAGTTTTCAGCCCAGCCCAGATCCATCTCAGAAAGAGATTTGCTCACTGAGAAGTTAAGACAATACCCCGGGGCATTAGAGAGGGGCAGAAGGATTCTGTGGCATTGGATCAAGTTGTTAATGTGAAAGAATAGCCTTCTCCTGTGCCTGTTAAGCTGTTGAGGCTGAAATATGGAAGCTGGGCTTTAGAAACTGACTTCGGGAAAGTCAAGGAGCCTTTGTCAAGCTGGAGGCCAGAGAATACGCGGAAGCCTTGCCGGTGTTTGCTCAAAAAAGGCTTTTCAAGTGTTTAATATGCAAAATAGCTTTCTGCAGTGCCCTGTTTAGTTCTTGAGGTCAAAATATAAAAACTGGGCTTGAAACACTAGCCTTGGATGTGTAAAGGAGCCTTTCTCACACGGCGGGAAAGAGAAAACTCGGTAGCCTTGCCGGGTGTTTTTGAGCCAAATGGGAGTCAGGTTTCAGATATGAAAAATAGCCTTCCCCTGTGGCCTGCTAAGTTCTTTGAGGCTACAATATAAAAACTGGGGTTGGAAACTGTCCCGCAGAAAGAGGAACAGTCTTTCCCGGGCCAGTTTTCAAGCCCAGATCCATCTCAGAAAGAGCATTGTTCACTGAGAAGTTAAGGCAACATTCGCGGGCATTAGAGGAAGGCAGGAGGATTCTGTGGCATGGGTTCCAGTTGTTAATAGGAAAAATAGCCTTCTCCTGTGCTCGTCAAAGTTCTTTGAGGCTCAAATATAAAAACTGGGCTTCCAAAACTACTCTTGGAGAAGTACAAAGTCTCTGTCAATCTGGAGGTCACACAAAAGCCGGGAGCCTTGCCAGCATTTTCTTGCTAATTGCTTTGCAGGTTCTTGTTTGAAATAGAGCCTTCCCTAGTGTCCTCTTCAATTCTTGAGGCTAAAATAGCAAAACTGGGCTTGAAAACAGGCCCGGGAAACCCAGAACAGTTTTCCCGGGCCAATTTCGATCCCAGATCCATCTCAGAAAGAGCCTGGCTCACTGAGAACTTAAGACAACAGTCGGGTGCATTAGGGGGAAGAAGGAGGATATTGTGCAATTGGTTCCAGTTGTTAAGGTGAAAAATAGCATTCTGCAGTGCCCAGTTAAGTTTTGAGAGACTGAAATATGAAAGACGGCCTCGCAAACTAGACAGAATATTGAAAAGGAGCCTTGCTCACTCACCAGTGAAGGAAAAGGTCCGGAGCCGTGCCAGGCGGTTTGGTGCCTAATGTATTTCAGGTTCGTCAGAAGATAAATAGCCTTCTCAGTGCCACGATAAGTTCTTTGAGGGTAAAAGAAACGGATCCTAATGAACCAGCCTGAAAAAGTAAAGGGGCCTTTCTATCCCTGAAGTTAAAACAAAACTCTGGAGCTTGCCCGATGTTTTACGCCAAAGGCGTTTCAGGTACTTGAGAGGGCAAATAGCCTTCTTCCGTGTCGTGTTATGTCCTCTCAGGCTAAAATAAAAACACAAACAAACAAACAAAACACTGGGCTGGAGAAACTAGCTTTGGAAAATAGAGGAGCCCTTCTCACCCTGGAGGTGAGAGAAAACTCGGGAGCCTTGCAGGATGTTGTTTTGACAAATGCTTCTCAGGTTTTTAATATGAAACATAGCCTTCTCCAGTGCCCTCTTCAACTCTTGAGGCTGAAATATGAAAACTGGGCTTGAAAAACTAGCCTTGGAAAAGTAAAGAAGCCTTTCTCAAACTGCAGGTAAGAGAAAACTCGGTACTCTTGCCGGGTATTTACTGGTCAAATGGGTTTCAGGATTTTAATATGAACAATAGCCTTCTCCCGTGCCTGTCACGTTCTTTGAGGCTAAAATATCAATACTGGGCTGCAGAAACTGGCCTTGGAAAAGTCGAGGAGCCTTTGTGGCCCTGGAGGTCCGAGACACGTGGAGCCTTTCCGGTGTTTCCTTGAAAATGCTTTTCAAGTGTTAATATGCAACACAGCCATCTCCAGTGCTCTGTGTAATTCTTGAGGCCAAAGTAAAAAAAAAGTGGGCTTGAAAAACTAGCCCTGGAAAAGTAAAGGAGCCTTTCTCACAATGCAGGTAAGAGAAAACTCGGTAGTCTTGCCGGGTGTTTTCTTGTCAAATGGGTTTCAGATTTTTAATATGAACAATAGCCTTGTCCTGTGCCTGTTGAGTTCTTTGAGGAAAAATATAAAAACTGTGCTAGAAAACTGTTCCACTTCTCCCAGGCCAGTTTTCAGCCCAGCCCAGATCCATCTCAGAAAGAGATTTGCTCACTGAGAAGTTAAGACAATACCCCGGGGCATTAGAGAGGGGCAGAAGGATTCTGTGGCATTGGATCAAGTTGTTAATGTGAAAGAATAGCCTTCTCCTGTGCCTGTTAAGCTGTTGAGGCTGAAATATGGAAGCTGGGCTTTAGAAACTGACTTCGGGAAAGTCAAGGAGCCTTTGTCAAGCTGGAGGCCAGAGAATACGCGGAAGCCTTGCCGGTGTTTGCTCAAAAAAGCTTTTCAAGTGTTTAATATGCAAAATAGCTTTCTGCAGTGCCCTGTTTAGTTCTTGAGGTCAAAATATAAAAACTGGGCTTGAAAAACTAGCCTTGGATGTGTAAAGGAGCCTTTCTCACACGGCGGGAAAGAGAAAACTCGGTAGCCTTGCCGGGTGTTTTTGAGCCAAATGGGAGTCAGGTTTCAGATATGAAAAATAGCCTTCCCCTGTGGCCTGCTAAGTTCTTTGAGGCTACAGTATAAAAACTGGGGTTGGAAACTGTCCCGCAGAAAGAGGAACAGTCTTTCCCGGGCCAGTTTTCAAGCCCAGATCCATCTCAGAAAGAGCATTGTTCACTGAGAAGTTAAGGCAACATTCGCGGGCATTAGAGGAAGGCAGGAGGATTCTGTGGCATGGGTTCCAGTTGTTAATAGGAAAAATAGCCTTCTCCTGTGCTCGTCAAAGTTCTTTGAGGCTCAAATATAAAAACTGGGCTTCCAAAACTACTCTTGGAGAAGTACAAAGTCTCTGTCAATCTGGAGGTCACACAAAAGCCGGGAGCCTTGCCAGCATTTTCTTGCTAATTGCTTTGCAGGTTCTTGTTTGAAATAGAGCCTTCCCTAGTGTCCTCTTCAATTCTTGAGGCTAAAATAGCAAAACTGGGCTTGAAAACAGGCCCGGGAAACCCAGAACAGTTTTCCCGGGCCAATTTCGATCCCAGATCCATCTCAGAAAGAGCCTGGCTCACTGAGAACTTAAGACAACAGTCGGGTGCATTAGGGGGAAGAAGGAGGATATTGTGCAATTGGTTCCAGTTGTTAAGGTGAAAAATAGCATTCTGCAGTGCCCAGTTAAGTTTTGAGAGACTGAAATATGAAAGACGGCCTCGCAAACTAGACAGAATATTGAAAAGGAGCCTTGCTCACTCACCAGTGAAGGAAAAGGTCCGGAGCCGTGCCAGGCGGTTTGGTGCCTAATGTATTTCAGGTTCGTCAGAAGATAAATAGCCTTCTCAGTGCCACGATAAGTTCTTTGAGGGTAAAAGAAACGGATCCTAATGAACCAGCCTGAAAAAGTTAAGGGGCCTTTCTATCCCTGAAGTTAAAACAAAACTCTGGAGCTTGCCCGATGTTTTACGCCAAAGGCGTTTCAGGTACTTGAGAGGGCAAATAGCCTTCTTCCGTGTCGTGTTATGTCCTCTCAGGCTAAAATAAAAACACAAACAAACAAACAAAACACTGGGCTGGAGAAACTAGCTTTGGAAAATAGAGGAGCCCTTCTCACCCTGGAGGTGAGAGAAAACTCGGGAGCCTTGCAGGATGTTGTTTTGACAAATGCTTCTCAGGTTTTTAATATGAAACATAGCCTTCTCCAGTGCCCTCTTCAACTCTTGAGGCTGAAATATGAAAACTGGGCTTGAAAAACTAGCCTTGGAAAAGTAAAGAAGCCTTTCTCAAACTGCAGGTAAGAGAAAACTCGGTACTCTTGCCGGGTATTTACTGGTCAAATGGGTTTCAGGATTTTAATATGAACAATAGCCTTCTCCCGTGCCTGTCACGTTCTTTGAGGCTAAAATATCAATACTGGGCTGCAGAAACTGGCCTTGGAAAAGTCGAGGAGCCTTTGTCGCCCTGGAGGTCCGAGACACGTGGAGCCTTTCCGGTGTTTCCTTGAAAATGCTTTTCAAGTGTTAATATGCAACACAGCCATCTCCAGTGCTCTGTGTAATTCTTGAGGCCAAAGTAAAAAAAAAGTGGGCTTGAAAAACTAGCCCTGGAAAAGTAAAGGAGCCTTTCTCACAATGCAGGTAAGAGAAAACTCGGTAGTCTTGCCGGGTGTTTTCTTGTCAAATGGGTTTCAGATTTTTAATATGAACAATAGCCTTGTCCTGTGCCTGTTGAGTTCTTTGAGGAAAAATATAAAAACTGTGCTAGAAAACTGTTCCACTTCTCCCAGGCCAGTTTTCAGCCCAGCCCAGATCCATCTCAGAAAGAGATTTGCTCACTGAGAAGTTAAGACAATACCCCGGGGCATTAGAGAGGGGCAGAAGGATTCTGTCTCACTGGATCAAGTTGTTAATGTGAAAGAATAGCCTTCTCCTGTGCCTGTTAAGCTGTTGAGGCTGAAATATGGAAGCTGGGCTTTAGAAACTGACTTCGGGAAAGTCAAGGAGCCTTTGTCAAGCTGGAGGCCAGAGAATACGCGGAAGCCTTGCCGGTGTTTGCTCAAAAAATGCTTTTCAAGTGTTTAATATGCAAAATAGCTTTCTGCAGTGCCCTGTTTAGTTCTTGAGGTCAAAATATAAAAACTGGGCTTGAAAAACTAGCCTTGGATGTGTAAAGGAGCCTTTCTCACACGGCGGGAAAGAGAAAACTCGGTAGCCTTGCCGGGTGTTTTTGAGCCAAATGGGAGTCAGGTTTCAGATATGAAAAATAGCCTTCCCCTGTGGCCTGCTAAGTTCTTTGAGGCTACAATATAAAAACTGGGGTTGGAAACTGTCCCGCAGAAAGAGGAACAGTCTTTCCCGGGCCAGTTTTCAAGCCCAGATCCATCTCAGAAAGAGCATTGTTCACTGAGAAGTTAAGGCAACATTCGCGGGCATTAGAGGAAGGCAGGAGGATTCTGTGGCATGGGTTCCAGTTGTTAATAGGAAAAATAGCCTTCTCCTGTGCTCGTCAAAGTTCTTTGAGGCTCAAATATAAAAACTGGGCTTCCAAAACTACTCTTGGAGAAGTACAAAGTCTCTGTCAATCTGGAGGTCACACAAAAGCCGGGAGCCTTGCCAGCATTTTCTTGCTAATTGCTTTGCAGGTTCTTGTTTGAAATAGAGCCTTCCCTAGTGTCCTCTTCAATTCTTGAGGCTAAAATAGCAAAACTGGGCTTGAAAACAGGCCCGGGAAACCCAGAACAGTTTTCCCGGGCCAATTTCGATCCCAGATCCATCTCAGAAAGAGCCTGGCTCACTGAGAACTTAAGACAACAGTCGGGTGCATTAGGGGGAAGAAGGAGGATATTGTGCAATTGGTTCCAGTTGTTAAGGTGAAAAATAGCATTCTGCAGTGCCCAGTTAAGTTTTGAGAGACTGAAATATGAAAGACGGCCTCGCAAACTAGACAGAATATTGAAAAGGAGCCTTGCTCACTCACCAGTGAAGGAAAAGGTCCGGAGCCGTGCCAGGCGGTTTGGTGCCTAATGTATTTCAGGTTCGTCAGAAGATAAATAGCCTTCTCAGTGCCACGATAAGTTCTTTGAGGGTAAAAGAAACGGATCCTAATGAACCAGCCTGAAAAAGTTAAGGGGCCTTTCTATCCCTGAAGTTAAAACAAAACTCTGGAGCTTGCCCGATGTTTTACGCCAAAGGCGTTTCAGGTACTTCAGAGGGCAAATAGCCTTCTTCCGTGTCGTGTTATGTCCTCTCAGGCTAAAATAGAAAACAAACAAACAAACAAAACACTGGGCTGGAGAAACTAGCTTCGGAAAATAGAGGAGCCCTTCTCACCCTGGAGGTGAGAGAAAACTCGGGAGCCTTGCAGGATGTTGTTTTGACAAATGCTTCTCAGGTTTTTAATATGAAACATAGCCTTCTCCAGTGCCCTCTTCAACTCTTGAGGCTGAAATATGAAAACTGGGCTTGAAAAACTAGCCTTGGAAAAGTAAAGAAGCCTTTCTCAAACTGCAGGTAAGAGAAAACTCGGTACTCTTGCCGGGTATTTACTGGTCAAATGGGTTTCAGGATTTTAATATGAACAATAGCCTTCTCCCGTGCCTGTCACGTTCTTTGAGGCTAAAATATCAATACTGGGCTGCAGAAACTGGCCTTGGAAAAGTCGAGGAGCCTTTGTCGCCCTGGAGGTCCGAGACACGTGGAGCCTTTCCGGTGTTTCCTTGAAAATGCTTTTCAAGTGTTAATATGCAACACAGCCATCTCCAGTGCTCTGTGTAATTCTTGAGGCCAAAGTAAAAAAAAAGTGGGCTTGAAAAACTAGCCCTGGAAAAGTAAAGGAGCCTTTCTCACAATGCAGGTAAGAGAAAACTCGGTAGTCTTGCCGGGTGTTTTCTTGTCAAATGGGTTTCAGATTTTTAATATGAACAATAGCCTTGTCCTGTGCCTGTTGAGTTCTTTGAGGAAAAATATAAAAACTGTGCTAGAAAACTGTTCCACTTCTCCCAGGCCAGTTTTCAGCCCAGCCCAGATCCATCTCAGAAAGAGATTTGCTCACTGAGAAGTTAAGACAATACCCCGGGGCATTAGAGAGGGGCAGAAGGATTCTGTGGCATTGGATCAAGTTGTTAATGTGAAAGAATAGCCTTCTCCTGTGCCTGTTAAGCTGTTGAGGCTGAAATATGGAAGCTGGGCTTTAGAAACTGACTTCGGGAAAGTCAAGGAGCCTTTGTCAAGCTGGAGGCCAGAGAATACGCGGAAGCCTTGCCGGTGTTTGCTCAAAAAAGCTTTTCAAGTGTTTAATATGCAAAATAGCTTTCTGCAGTGCCCTGTTTAGTTCTTGAGGTCAAAATATAAAAACTGGGCTTGAAAAACTAGCCTTGGATGTGTAAAGGAGCCTTTCTCACACGGCGGGAAAGAGAAAACTCGGTAGCCTTGCCGGGTGTTTTTGAGCCAAATGGGAGTCAGGTTTCAGATATGAAAAATAGCCTTCCCCTGTGGCCTGCTAAGTTCTTTGAGGCTACAGTATAAAAACTGGGGTTGGAAACTGTCCCGCAGAAAGAGGAACAGTCTTTCCCGGGCCAGTTTTCAAGCCCAGATCCATCTCAGAAAGAGCATTGTTCACTGAGAAGTTAAGGCAACATTCGCGGGCATTAGAGGAAGGCAGGAGGATTCTGTGGCATGGGTTCCAGTTGTTAATAGGAAAAATAGCCTTCTCCTGTGCTCGTCAAAGTTCTTTGAGGCTCAAATATAAAAACTGGGCTTCCAAAACTACTCTTGGAGAAGTACAAAGTCTCTGTCAATCTGGAGGTCACACAAAAGCCGGGAGCCTTGCCAGCATTTTCTTGCTAATTGCTTTGCAGGTTCTTGTTTGAAATAGAGCCTTCCCTAGTGTCCTCTTCAATTCTTGAGGCTAAAATAGCAAAACTGGGCTTGAAAACAGGCCCGGGAAACCCAGAACAGTTTTCCCGGGCCAATTTCGATCCCAGATCCATCTCAGAAAGAGCCTGGCTCACTGAGAACTTAAGACAACAGTCGGGTGCATTAGGGGGAAGAAGGAGGATATTGTGCAATTGGTTCCAGTTGTTAAGGTGAAAAATAGCATTCTGCAGTGCCCAGTTAAGTTTTGAGAGACTGAAATATGAAAGACGGCCTCGCAAACTAGACAGAATATTGAAAAGGAGCCTTGCTCACTCACCAGTGAAGGAAAAGGTCCGGAGCCGTGCCAGGCGGTTTGGTGCCTAATGTATTTCAGGTTCGTCAGAAGATAAATAGCCTTCTCAGTGCCACGATAAGTTCTTTGAGGGTAAAAGAAACGGATCCTAATGAACCAGCCTGAAAAAGTTAAGGGGCCTTTCTATCCCTGAAGTTAAAACAAAACTCTGGAGCTTGCCCGATGTTTTACGCCAAAGGCGTTTCAGGTACTTGAGAGGGCAAATAGCCTTCTTCCGTGTCGTGTTATGTCCTCTCAGGCTAAAATAAAAACACAAACAAAACAAAACACTGGGCTGGAGAAACTAGCTTCGGAAAATAGAGGAGCCCTTCTCACCCTGGAGGTGAGAGAAAACTCGGGAGCCTTGCAGGATGTTGTTTTGACAAATGCTTCTCAGGTTTTTAATATGAAACATAGCCTTCTCCAGTGCCCTCTTCAACTCTTGAGGCTGAAATATGAAAACTGGGCTTGAAAAACTAGCCTTGGAAAAGTAAAGAAGCCTTTCTCAAACTGCAGGTAAGAGAAAACTCGGTACTCTTGCCGGGTATTTACTGGTCAAATGGGTTTCAGGATTTTAATATGAACAATAGCCTTCTCCCGTGCCTGTCACGTTCTTTGAGGCTAAAATATCAATACTGGGCTGCAGAAACTGGCCTTGGAAAAGTCGAGGAGCCTTTGTCGCCCTGGAGGTCCGAGACACGTGGAGCCTTTCCGGTGTTTCCTTGAAAATGCTTTTCAAGTGTTAATATGCAACACAGCCATCTCCAGTGCTCTGTGTAATTCTTGAGGCCAAAGTAAAAAAAAAGTGCGCTTGAAAAACTAGCCCTGGAAAAGTAAAGGAGCCTTTCTCACAATGCAGGTAAGAGAAAACTCGGTAGTCTTGCCGGGTGTTTTCTTGTCAAATGGGTTTCAGATTTTTAATATGAACAATAGCCTTGTCCTGTGCCTGTTGAGTTCTTTGAGGAAAAATATAAAAACTGTGCTAGAAAACTGTTCCACTTCTCCCAGGCCAGTTTTCAGCCCAGCCCAGATCCATCTCAGAAAGAGATTTGCTCACTGAGAAGTTAAGACAATACCCCGGGGCATTAGAGAGGGGCAGAAGGATTCTGTGGCATTGGATCAAGTTGTTAATGTGAAAGAATAGCCTTCTCCTGTGCCTGTTAAGCTGTTGAGGCTGAAATATGGAAGCTGGGCTTTAGAAACTGACTTCGGGAAAGTCAAGGAGCCTTTGTCAAGCTGGAGGCCAGAGAATACGCGGAAGCCTTGCCGGTGTTTGCTCAAAAAATGCTTTTCAAGTGTTTAATATGCAAAATAGCTTTCTGCAGTGCCCTGTTTAGTTCTTGAGGTCAAAATATAAAAACTGGGCTTGAAACACTAGCCTTGGATGTGTAAAGGAGCCTTTCTCACACGGCGGGAAAGAGAAAACTCGGTAGCCTTGCCGGGTGTTTTTGAGCCAAATGGGAGTCAGGTTTCAGATATGAAAAATAGCCTTCCCCTGTGGCCTGCTAAGTTCTTTGAGGCTACAGTATAAAAACTGGGGTTGGAAACTGTCCCGCAGAAAGAGGAACAGTCTTTCCCGGGCCAGTTTTCAAGCCCAGATCCATCTCAGAAAGAGCATTGTTCACTGAGAAGTTAAGGCAACATTCGCGGGCATTAGAGGAAGGCAGGAGGATTCTGTGGCATGGGTTCCAGTTGTTAATAGGAAAAATAGCCTTCTCCTGTGCTCGTTCAGTTCTTTGAGGCTCAAATATAAAAACTGGGCTTCCAAAACTACTCTTGGAGAAGTACAAAGTCTCTGTCAATCTGGAGGTCACACAAAAGCCGGGAGCCTTGCCAGCATTTTCTTGCTAATTGCTTTGCAGGTTCTTGTTTGAAATAGAGCCTTCCCTAGTGTCCTCTTCAATTCTTGAGGCTAAAATAGCAAAACTGGGCTTGAAAACAGGCCCGGGAAACCCAGAACAGTTTTCCCGGGCCAATTTCGATCCCAGATCCATCTCAGAAAGAGCCTGGCTCACTGAGAACTTAAGACAACAGTCGGGTGCATTAGGGGAAGAAGGAGGATATTGTGCAATTGGTTCCAGTTGTTAAGGTGAAAAATAGCATTCTGCAGTGCCCAGTTAAGTTTTGAGAGACTGAAATATGAAAGACGGCCTCGCAAACTAGACAGAATATTGAAAAGGAGCCTTGCTCACTCACCAGTGAAGGAAAAGGTCCGGAGCCGTGCCAGGCGGTTTGGTGCCTAATGTATTTCAGGTTCGTCAGAAGATAAATAGCCTTCTCAGTGCCACGATAAGTTCTTTGAGGGTAAAAGAAACGGATCCTAATGAACCAGCCTGAAAAAGTTAAGGGGCCTTTCTATCCCTGAAGTTAAAACAAAACTCTGGAGCTTGCCCGATGTTTTACGCCAAAGGCGTTTCAGGTACTTGAGAGGGCAAATAGCCTTCTTCCGTGTCGTGTTATGTCCTCTCAGGCTAAAATAAAAAAAAAACAAAAAAAAACACTGGGCTGGAGAAACTAGCTTCGGAAAATAGAGGAGCCCTTCTCACCCTGGAGGTGAGAGAAAACTCGGGAGCCTTGCAGGATGTTGTTTTGACAAATGCTTCTCAGGTTTTTAATATGAAACATAGCCTTCTCCAGTGCCCTCTTCAACTCTTGAGGCTGAAATATGAAAACTGGGCTTGAAAAACTAGCCTTGGAAAAGTAAAGAAGCCTTTCTCAAACTGCAGGTAAGAGAAAACTCGGTACTCTTGCCGGGTATTTACTGGTCAAATGGGTTTCAGGATTTTAATATGAACAATAGCCTTCTCCCGTGCCTGTCACGTTCTTTGAGGCTAAAATATCAATACTGGGCTGCAGAAACTGGCCTTGGAAAAGTCGAGGAGCCTTTGTCGCCCTGGAGGTCCGAGACACGTGGAGCCTTTCCGGTGTTTCCTTGAAAATGCTTTTCAAGTGTTAATATGCAACACAGCCATCTCCAGTGCTCTGTGTAATTCTTGAGGCCAAAGTAAAAAAAAAGTGGGCTTGAAAAACTAGCCCTGGAAAAGTAAAGGAGCCTTTCTCACAATGCAGGTAAGAGAAAACTCGGTAGTCTTGCCGGGTGTTTTCTTGTCAAATGGGTTTCAGATTTTTAATATGAACAATAGCCTTGTCCTGTGCCTGTTGAGTTCTTTGAGGAAAAATATAAAAACTGTGCTAGAAAACTGTTCCACTTCTCCCAGGCCAGTTTTCAGCCCAGCCCAGATCCATCTCAGAAAGAGATTTGCTCACTGAGAAGTTAAGACAATACCCCGGGGCATTAGAGAGGGGCAGAAGGATTCTGTGGCATTGGATCAAGTTGTTAATGTGAAAGAATAGCCTTCTCCTGTGCCTGTTAAGCTGTTGAGGCTGAAATATGGAAGCTGGGCTTTAGAAACTGACTTCGGGAAAGTCAAGGAGCCTTTGTCAAGCTGGAGGCCAGAGAATACGCGGAAGCCTTGCCGGTGTTTGCTCAAAAAAGGCTTTTCAAGTGTTTAATATGCAAAATAGCTTTCTGCAGTGCCCTGTTTAGTTCTTGAGGTCAAAATATAAAAACTGGGCTTGAAACACTAGCCTTGGATGTGTAAAGGAGCCTTTCTCACACGGCGGGAAAGAGAAAACTCGGTAGCCTTGCCGGGTGTTTTTGAGCCAAATGGGAGTCAGGTTTCAGATATGAAAAATAGCCTTCCCCTGTGGCCTGCTAAGTTCTTTGAGGCTACAGTATAAAAACTGGGGTTGGAAACTGTCCCGCAGAAAGAGGAACAGTCTTTCCCGGGCCAGTTTTCAAGCCCAGATCCATCTCAGAAAGAGCATTGTTCACTGAGAAGTTAAGGCAACATTCGCGGGCATTAGAGGAAGGCAGGAGGATTCTGTGGCATGGGTTCCAGTTGTTAATAGGAAAAATAGCCTTCTCCTGTGCTCGTCAAAGTTCTTTGAGGCTCAAATATAAAAACTGGGCTTCCAAAACTACTCTTGGAGAAGTACAAAGTCTCTGTCAATCTGGAGGTCACACAAAAGCCGGGAGCCTTGCCAGCATTTTCTTGCTAATTGCTTTGCAGGTTCTTGTTTGAAATAGAGCCTTCCCTAGTGTCCTCTTCAATTCTTGAGGCTAAAATAGCAAAACTGGGCTTGAAAACAGGCCCGGGAAACCCAGAACAGTTTTCCCGGGCCAATTTCGATCCCAGATCCATCTCAGAAAGAGCCTGGCTCACTGAGAACTTAAGACAACAGTCGGGTGCATTAGGGGAAGAAGGAGGATATTGTGCAATTGGTTCCAGTTGTTAAGGTGAAAAATAGCATTCTGCAGTGCCCAGTTAAGTTTTGAGAGACTGAAATATGAAAGACGGCCTCGCAAACTAGACAGAATATTGAAAAGGAGCCTTGCTCACTCACCAGTGAAGGAAAAGGTCCGGAGCCGTGCCAGGCGGTTTGGTGCCTAATGTATTTCAGGTTCGTCAGAAGATAAATAGCCTTCTCAGTGCCACGATAAGTTCTTTGAGGGTAAAAGAAACGGATCCTAATGAACCAGCCTGAAAAAGTTAAGGGGCCTTTCTATCCCTGAAGTTAAAACAAAACTCTGGAGCTTGCCCGATGTTTTACGCCAAAGGCGTTTCAGGTACTTCAGAGGGCAAATAGCCTTCTTCCGTGTCGTGTTATGTCCTCTCAGGCTAAAATAGAAAACAAACAAACAAACAAAACACTGGGCTGGAGAAACTAGCTTCGGAAAATAGAGGAGCCCTTCTCACCCTGGAGGTGAGAGAAAACTCGGGAGCCTTGCAGGATGTTGTTTTGACAAATGCTTCTCAGGTTTTTAATATGAAACATAGCCTTCTCCAGTGCCCTCTTCAACTCTTGAGGCTGAAATATGAAAACTGGGCTTGAAAAACTAGCCTTGGAAAAGTAAAGAAGCCTTTCTCAAACTGCAGGTAAGAGAAAACTCGGTACTCTTGCCGGGTATTTACTGGTCAAATGGGTTTCAGGATTTTAATATGAACAATAGCCTTCTCCCGTGCCTGTCACGTTCTTTGAGGCTAAAATATCAATACTGGGCTGCAGAAACTGGCCTTGGAAAAGTCGAGGAGCCTTTGTCGCCCTGGAGGTCCGAGACACGTGGAGCCTTTCCGGTGTTTCCTTGAAAATGCTTTTCAAGTGTTAATATGCAACACAGCCATCTCCAGTGCTCTGTGTAATTCTTGAGGCCAAAGTAAAAAAAAAGTGGGCTTGAAAAACTAGCCCTGGAAAAGTAAAGGAGCCTTTCTCACAATGCAGGTAAGAGAAAACTCGGTAGTCTTGCCGGGTGTTTTCTTGTCAAATGGGTTTCAGATTTTTAATATGAACAATAGCCTTGTCCTGTGCCTGTTGAGTTCTTTGAGGAAAAATATAAAAACTGTGCTAGAAAACTGTTCCACTTCTCCCAGGCCAGTTTTCAGCCCAGCCCAGATCCATCTCAGAAAGAGATTTGCTCACTGAGAAGTTAAGACAATACCCCGGGGCATTAGAGAGGGGCAGAAGGATTCTGTGGCATTGGATCAAGTTGTTAATGTGAAAGAATAGCCTTCTCCTGTGCCTGTTAAGCTGTTGAGGCTGAAATATGGAAGCTGGGCTTTAGAAACTGACTTCGGGAAAGTCAAGGAGCCTTTGTCAAGCTGGAGGCCAGAGAATACGCGGAAGCCTTGCCGGTGTTTGCTCAAAAAATGCTTTTCAAGTGTTTAATATGCAAAATAGCTTTCTGCAGTGCCCTGTTTAGTTCTTGAGGTCAAAATATAAAAACTGGGCTTGAAACACTAGCCTTGGATGTGTAAAGGAGCCTTTCTCACACGGCGGGAAAGAGAAAACTCGGTAGCCTTGCCGGGTGTTTTTGAGCCAAATGGGAGTCAGGTTTCAGATATGAAAAATAGCCTTCCCCTGTGGCCTGCTAAGTTCTTTGAGGCTACAATATAAAAACTGGGGTTGGAAACTGTCCCGCAGAAAGAGGAACAGTCTTTCCCGGGCCAGTTTTCAAGCCCAGATCCATCTCAGAAAGAGCATTGTTCACTGAGAAGTTAAGGCAACATTCGCGGGCATTAGAGGAAGGCAGGAGGATTCTGTGGCATGGGTTCCAGTTGTTAATAGGAAAAATAGCCTTCTCCTGTGCTCGTCAAGTTCTTTGAGGCTCAAATATAAAAACTGGGCTTCCAAAACTACTCTTGGAGAAGTACAAAGTCTCTGTCAATCTGGAGGTCACACAAAAGCCGGGAGCCTTGCCAGCATTTTCTTGCTAATTGCTTTGCAGGTTCTTGTTTGAAATAGAGCCTTCCCTAGTGTCCTCTTCAATTCTTGAGGCTAAAATAGCAAAACTGGGCTTGAAAACAGGCCCGGGAAACCCAGAACAGTTTTCCCGGGCCAATTTCGATCCCAGATCCATCTCAGAAAGAGCCTGGCTCACTGAGAACTTAAGACAACAGTCGGGTGCATTAGGGGAAGAAGGAGGATATTGTGGAATTGGTTCCAGTTGTTAAGGTGAAAAATAGCATTCTGCAGTGCCCAGTTAAGTTTTGAGAGACTGAAATATGAAAGACGGCCTCGCAAACTAGACAGAATATTGAAAAGGAGCCTTGCTCACTCACCAGTGAAGGAAAAGGTCCGGAGCCGTGCCAGGCGGTTTGGTGCCTAATGTATTTCAGGTTCGTCAGAAGATAAATAGCCTTCTCAGTGCCACGATAAGTTCTTTGAGGGTAAAAGAAACGGATCCTAATGAACCAGCCTGAAAAAGTTAAGGGGCCTTTCTATCCCTGAAGTTAAAACAAAACTCTGGAGCTTGCCCGATGTTTTACGCCAAAGGCGTTTCAGGTACTTCAGAGGGCAAATAGCCTTCTTCCGTGTCGTGTTATGTCCTCTCAGGCTAAAATAAAAAAACAAAACAAAACACTGGGCTGGAGAAACTAGCTTCGGAAAATAGAGGAGCCCTTCTCACCCTGGAGGTGAGAGAAAACTCGGGAGCCTTGCAGGATGTTGTTTTGACAAATGCTTCTCAGGTTTTTAATATGAAACATAGCCTTCTCCAGTGCCCTCTTCAACTCTTGAGGCTGAAATATGAAAACTGGGCTTGAAAAACTAGCCTTGGAAAAGTAAAGAAGCCTTTCTCAAACTGCAGGTAAGAGAAAACTCGGTACTCTTGCCGGGTATTTACTGGTCAAATGGGTTTCAGGATTTTAATATGAACAATAGCCTTCTCCCGTGCCTGTCACGTTCTTTGAGGCTAAAATATCAATACTGGGCTGCAGAAACTGGCCTTGGAAAAGTCGAGGAGCCTTTGTGGCCCTGGAGGTCCGAGACACGTGGAGCCTTTCCGGTGTTTCCTTGAAAATGCTTTTCAAGTGTTAATATGCAACACAGCCATCTCCAGTGCTCTGTGTAATTCTTGAGGCCAAAGTAAAAAAAAAGTGCGCTTGAAAAACTAGCCCTGGAAAAGTAAAGGAGCCTTTCTCACAATGCAGGTAAGAGAAAACTCGGTAGTCTTGCCGGGTGTTTTCTTGTCAAATGGGTTTCAGATTGTTAATATGAACAATAGCCTTGTCCTGTGCCTGTTGAGTTCTTTGAGGAAAAATATAAAAACTGTGCTAGAAAACTGTTCCACTTCTCCCAGGCCAGTTTTCAGCCCAGCCCAGATCCATCTCAGAAAGAGATTTGCTCACTGAGAAGTTAAGACAATACCCCGGGGCATTAGAGAGGGGCAGAAGGATTCTGTGGCATTGGATCAAGTTGTTAATGTGAAAGAATAGCCTTCTCCTGTGCCTGTTAAGCTGTTGAGGCTGAAATATGGAAGCTGGGCTTTAGAAACTGACTTCGGGAAAGTCAAGGAGCCTTTGTCAAGCTGGAGGCCAGAGAATACGCGGAAGCCTTGCCGGTGTTTGCTCAAAAAATGCTTTTCAAGTGTTTAATATGCAAAATAGCTTTCTGCAGTGCCCTGTTTAGTTCTTGAGGTCAAAATATAAAAACTGGGCTTGAAAAACTAGCCTTGGATGTGTAAAGGAGCCTTTCTCACACGGCGGGAAAGAGAAAACTCGGTAGCCTTGCCGGGTGTTTTTGAGCCAAATGGGAGTCAGGTTTCAGATATGAAAAATAGCCTTCTCCTGTGCCTGCTAAGTTTTTGAGACAAAAACAAACCAAAAAAAAATTGTTCACTGAGAAGTTAAGGCAACATCGGCAAGAAAAAAAGTTCTTTGAGGCTCAAATATAAAAACTGGGCTTCCAAAACTACTCTTGGAGAAGTACAAAGTCTCTGTCAATCTGGAGGTCACACAAAAGCCGGGAGCCTTGCCAGCATTTTCTTGCTAATTGCTTTGCAGGTTCTTGTTTGAAATAGAGCCTTCCCTAGTGTCCTCTTCAATTCTTGAGGCTAAAATAGCAAAACTGGGCTTGAAAACAGGCCCGGGAAACCCAGAACAGTTTTCCCGGGCCAATTTCGATCCCAGATCCATCTCAGAAAGAGCCTGGCTCACTGAGAACTTAAGACAACAGTCGGGTGCATTAGGGGAAGAAGGAGGATATTGTGCAATTGGTTCCAGTTGTTAAGGTGAAAAATAGCATTCTGCAGTGCCCAGTTAAGTTTTGAGAGACTGAAATATGAAAGACGGCCTCGCAAACTAGACAGAATATTGAAAAGGAGCCTTGCTCACTCACCAGTGAAGGAAAAGGTCCGGAGCCGTGCCAGGCGGTTTGGTGCCTAATGTATTTCAGGTTCGTCAGAAGATAAATAGCCTTCTCAGTGCCACGATAAGTTCTTTGAGGGTAAAAGAAACGGATCCTAATGAACCAGCCTGAAAAAGTTAAGGGGCCTTTCTATCCCTGAAGTTAAAACAAAACTCTGGAGCTTGCCCGATGTTTTACGCCAAAGGCGTTTCAGGTACTTCAGAGGGCAAATAGCCTTCTTCCGTGTCGTGTTATGTCCTCTCAGGCTAAAATAGAAAACAAAACAAACAAAACACTGGGCTGGAGAAACTAGCTTTGGAAAATAGAGGAGCCCTTCTCACCCTGGAGGTGAGAGAAAACTCGGGAGCCTTGCAGGATGTTGTTTTGACAAATGCTTCTCAGGTTTTTAATATGAAACATAGCCTTCTCCAGTGCCCTCTTCAACTCTTGAGGCTGAAATATGAAAACTGGGCTTGAAAAACTAGCCTTGGAAAAGTAAAGAAGCCTTTCTCAAACTGCAGGTAAGAGAAAACTCGGTACTCTTGCCGGGTATTTACTGGTCAAATGGGTTTCAGGATTTTAATATGAACAATAGCCTTCTCCCGTGCCTGTCACGTTCTTTGAGGCTAAAATATCAATACTGGGCTGCAGAAACTGGCCTTGGAAAAGTCGAGGAGCCTTTGTCGCCCTGGAGGTCCGAGACACGTGGAGCCTTTCCGGTGTTTCCTTGAAAATGCTTTTCAAGTGTTAATATGCAACACAGCCATCTCCAGTGCTCTGTGTAATTCTTGAGGCCAAAGTAAAAAAAAAAAGTGGGCTTGAAAAACTAGCCCTGGAAAAGTAAAGGAGCCTTTCTCACAATGCAGGTAAGAGAAAACTCGGTAGTCTTGCCGGGTGTTTTCTTGTCAAATGGGTTTCAGATTGTTAATATGAACAATAGCCTTGTCCTGTGCCTGTTGAGTTCTTTGAGGAAAAATATAAAAACTGTGCTAGAAAACTGTTCCACTTCTCCCAGGCCAGTTTTCAGCCCAGCCCAGATCCATCTCAGAAAGAGATTTGCTCACTGAGAAGTTAAGACAATACCCCGGGGCATTAGAGAGGGGCAGAAGGATTCTGTGGCATTGGATCAAGTTGTTAATGTGAAAGAATAGCCTTCTCCTGTGCCTGTTAAGCTGTTGAGGCTGAAATATGGAAGCTGGGCTTTAGAAACTGACTTCGGGAAAGTCAAGGAGCCTTTGTCAAGCTGGAGGCCAGAGAATACGCGGAAGCCTTGCCGGTGTTTGCTCAAAAAATGCTTTTCAAGTGTTTAATATGCAAAATAGCTTTCTGCAGTGCCCTGTTTAGTTCTTGAGGTCAAAATATAAAAACTGGGCTTGAAAAACTAGCCTTGGATGTGTAAAGGAGCCTTTCTCACACGGCGGGAAAGAGAAAACTCGGTAGCCTTGCCGGGTGTTTTTGAGCCAAATGGGAGTCAGGTTTCAGATATGAAAAATAGCCTTCCCCCTGTGGCCTGCTAAGTTCTTTGAGGCTACAGTATATAAAAACTGGGGTTGGAAACTGTCCCGCAGAAAGAGGAACAGTCTTTCCCGGGCCAGTTTTCAAGCCCAGATCCATCTCAGAAAGAGCATTGTTCACTGAGAAGTTAAGGCAACATTCGCGGGCATTAGAGGAAGGCAGGAGGATTCTGTGGCATGGGTTCCAGTTGTTAATAGGAAAAATAGCCTTCTCCTGTGCTCGTCAAGTTCTTTGAGGCTCAAATATAAAAACTGGGCTTCCAAAACTACTCTTGGAGAAGTACAAAGTCTCTGTCAATCTGGAGGTCACACAAAAGCCGGGAGCCTTGCCAGCATTTTCTTGCTAATTGCTTTGCAGGTTCTTGTTTGAAATAGAGCCTTCCCTAGTGTCCTCTTCAATTCTTGAGGCTAAAATAGCAAAACTGGGCTTGAAAACAGGCCCGGGAAACCCAGAACAGTTTTCCCGGGCCAATTTCGATCCCAGATCCATCTCAGAAAGAGCCTGGCTCACTGAGAACTTAAGACAACAGTCGGGTGCATTAGGGGAAGAAGGAGGATATTGTGCAATTGGTTCCAGTTGTTAAGGTGAAAAATAGCATTCTGCAGTGCCCAGTTAAGTTTTGAGAGACTGAAATATGAAAGACGGCCTCGCAAACTAGACAGAATATTGAAAAGGAGCCTTGCTCACTCACCAGTGAAGGAAAAGGTCCGGAGCCGTGCCAGGCGGTTTGGTGCCTAATGTATTTCAGGTTCGTCAGAAGATAAATAGCCTTCTCAGTGCCACGATAAGTTCTTTGAGGGTAAAAGAAACGGATCCTAATGAACCAGCCTGAAAAAGTTAAGGGGCCTTTCTATCCCTGAAGTTAAAACAAAACTCTGGAGCTTGCCCGATGTTTTACGCCAAAGGCGTTTCAGGTACTTCAGAGGGCAAATAGCCTTCTTCCGTGTCGTGTTATGTCCTCTCAGGCTAAAATAGAAAACAAACAAACAAACAAATCACTGGGCTGGAGAAACTAGCTTTGGAAAATAGAGGAGCCCTTCTCACCCTGGAGGTGAGAGAAAACTCGGGAGCCTTGCAGGATGTTGTTTTGACAAATGCTTCTCAGGTTTTTAATATGAAACATAGCCTTCTCCAGTGCCCTCTTCAACTCTTGAGGCTGAAATATGAAAACTGGGCTTGAAAAACTAGCCTTGGAAAAGTAAAGAAGCCTTTCTCAAACTGCAGGTAAGAGAAAACTCGGTACTCTTGCCGGGTATTTACTGGTCAAATGGGTTTCAGGATTTTAATATGAACAATAGCCTTCTCCCGTGCCTGTCACGTTCTTTGAGGCTAAAATATCAATACTGGGCTGCAGAAACTGGCCTTGGAAAAGTCGAGGAGCCTTTGTGGCCCTGGAGGTCCGAGACACGTGGAGCCTTTCCGGTGTTTCCTTGAAAATGCTTTTCAAGTGTTAATATGCAACACAGCCATCTCCAGTGCTCTGTGTAATTCTTGAGGCCAAAGTAAAAAAAAAAGTGCGCTTGAAAAACTAGCCCTGGAAAAGTAAAGGAGCCTTTCTCACAATGCAGGTAAGAGAAAACTCGGTAGTCTTGCCGGGTGTTTTCTTGTCAAATGGGTTTCAGATTTTTAATATGAACAATAGCCTTGTCCTGTGCCTGTTGAGTTCTTTGAGGAAAAATATAAAAACTGTGCTAGAAAACTGTTCCACTTCTCCCAGGCCAGTTTTCAGCCCAGCCCAGATCCATCTCAGAAAGAGATTTGCTCACTGAGAAGTTAAGACAATACCCCGGGGCATTAGAGAGGGGCAGAAGGATTCTGTGGCATTGGATCAAGTTGTTAATGTGAAAGAATAGCCTTCTCCTGTGCCTGTTAAGCTGTTGAGGCTGAAATATGGAAGCTGGGCTTTAGAAACTGACTTCGGGAAAGTCAAGGAGCCTTTGTCAAGCTGGAGGCCAGAGAATACGCGGAAGCCTTGCCGGTGTTTGCTCAAAAAATGCTTTTCAAGTGTTTAATATGCAAAATAGCTTTCTGCAGTGCCCTGTTTAGTTCTTGAGGTCAAAATATAAAAACTGGGCTTGAAACACTAGCCTTGGATGTGTAAAGGAGCCTTTCTCACACGGCGGGAAAGAGAAAACTCGGTAGCCTTGCCGGGTGTTTTTGAGCCAAATGGGAGTCAGGTTTCAGGAATGAAAAATAGCCTTCCCCTGTGGCCTGCTAAGTTCTTTGAGGCTACAATATAAAAACTGGGGTTGGAAACTGTCCCGCAGAAAGAGGAACAGTCTTTCCCGGGCCAGTTTTCAAGCCCAGATCCATCTCAGAAAGAGCATTGTTCACTGAGAAGTTAAGGCAACATTCGCGGGCATTAGAGGAAGGCAGGAGGATTCTGTGGCATGGGTTCCAGTTGTTAATAGGAAAAATAGCCTTCTCCTGTGCTCGTCAAGTTCTTTGAGGCTCAAATATAAAAACTGGGCTTCCAAAACTACTCTTGGAGAAGTACAAAGTCTCTGTCAATCTGGAGGTCACACAAAAGCCGGGAGCCTTGCCAGCATTTTCTTGCTAATTGCTTTGCAGGTTCTTGTTTGAAATAGAGCCTTCCCTAGTGTCCTCTTCAATTCTTGAGGCTAAAATAGCAAAACTGGGCTTGAAAACAGGCCCGGGAAACCCAGAACAGTTTTCCCGGGCCAATTTCGATCCCAGATCCATCTCAGAAAGAGCCTGGCTCACTGAGAACTTAAGACAACAGTCGGGTGCATTAGGGGAAGAAGGAGGATATTGTGCAATTGGTTCCAGTTGTTATGATGAAAAATAGCATTCTGCAGTGCCCAGTTAAGTTTTGAGAGACTGAAATATGAAAGACGGCCTGACTTATACTTCCTGTCCCTCTTCCCCCACACCATGCATCTTCACATGCTCAGAGAGGAGCAGTGCTGTTGCCAGCTGTTGGTGTAATTCCAAGGCAGATGGCTTGCTTACCTGCCTTGAACCTCTTGGGTAGCTTCCTGATCTCTGGAGGCACACTCTGCCTTCTTTCAGATGCCCTAAGTAGGCTCTGCCACGTGGAACTCTATGCACACCTGCAACTAGGGCAGTTCAAACAAGAGCAGAGGCTCCACCTGTCAAGTCTGGTTCCTGCTGATCATTGGTGCACTGATCACTGTGAGGAGATCTTTTCCTCCAGGTGAAGTTTCTGGTCCCTGACATCACCCTGGGATTTCTCCACAGTGACCTAAGAGCAACCTAGGAGGCCAGATCCTCCTTCCGCAAGGTTCACACTGCATTAGCAAAGGGCATCCAAGCTAGGGGCCTAGTGACAGTGGAGATTAGGAGCAACTCTGCAAAAGCACTCTCCCTGAGCTGTTCAAAGACACCACCACTCACTGTTGGCTCTTCAACATTCTCACTGCTTCTTCCTCAGTGTGCTACTCTGGCACAATATCAGTGTTCCTTTTCCCTAAGCCATGTGGATGTGGATACTCAGGAAGAGGAAATAATGAAGATTACTGACCATCTTTCTTTCCTTTAGCAAAACTTATGGGAAAAGAATTGTAGGGGCCTAAAGGGACTAGGGAATGGATGGAGAATAAACCATAGAAAACACAAGGCAGTTCTCCATGGTGTGCATACTCTCATTCAAACTACATCACAGCTGCCTGAAGAGAAGCTTTTCCTCTAGATCAGAGGATGCCCTGAACATTCCTGGGGGTCTGTAACAGTGATCGAAAATTTACCTTTACCAGCGAAAGGGTACTGGTCTTCAACAGTAGCTCTGAAGGCAAACACATGGGGGGGGGGCTGAAGCACTCTTTAGCAGATGGAAATTTCTCAGGCCCCAGAATGAAAGTTCATCAGGAGAGTATCTGGGGCCATTCAGTCTGAGGGCATGAGCAGCGCTTATGGAGAAAGGATTTTCGACTTCTGAGTCTGAGTACATTTGGACCAGTCAGTATGGGCTTTTACTCCGTTGACTCTGCATGCCCAGGACACGGGTATTCAGCATCTCTGAGTATGGGGAGATTAAATGTTTCTGTGATATGAGTGGGTAGGGCAGCCAGGGATTAGGGTATTGGGCTGTTTGAAGGTGTTTTGTACTCTACCATCTTGGGGGATAAAACATTTCCTGGGTTAGGGTTTTGTTGTCCTCTGTGTGAGCAGACAGATGGGGCCCTGGAGACTCAGGTAGAGGTTACAACTTAATCACCACCACCAACTGCAAAAATTCAAAACACGCAAAGAATTAGAAAAAAAAGAGGACTGTTATAAGTACAGGACTTTTACATTCTTGGTTAGGTGTATACCTAGGTACTTTAGATCCTTGCTGTTTACCAAATAGCATGCCTTTCCTGTTTTTCTCTATCTGGGATTTCATGATATGTATACAACAATGTTCTTGATTTCTCAATATTGTCTTTGGGTCCTTCTGTTCTGCAATATTCATTTCTTCAATCCAGTAGATTTTTCGCTGGGTCTATGGGATTTTGCATGTACACTCTCATGGCTTGCTCTAACGATGAGAGTTTTGCTTCATCCTTTTCAACTGGATGCCTTATATGTCTTTTTGTTGCATGCTTGCTGTGGCCAGGACCTCCAAAAATATTTTCAATAGCAGTGCTGAAAGCTGGCATCCTTGCAATGTTCCCGATCCTAGTGTAAAATCTGTAAGTGCTTGTCCTTTGAGCTTCCTTCTGTCTGTAGTTTTCTCAAATGTGGCCTTTAGTATGTTGAGGAATGTGTCCTCTATTGCCACCCTCTTAAGGGTTTTTCCAAATGAATATGTGCTGTGCTTTATCAAATGCTCTTTCTAAATCTATTGTCGTGAACATGTAATTTTTGAGTCCAGTATTGTCTACTGAAGTATTATGATTACCGATTGGAGAATACTGTACCACCCTGCACCACCAGAATGAATCGCACTTCATCATGGTGTATGGCCTTTTTAATATATATCAGCATGCAGTTCCCAAATGTATTATGAGTATGTGGTGTCTAGGTTCATTAGCAATGTTGCTATGAATGATTTTTTCTCTTTGTTTTGTCTTTAGGTAATTTAGGGATTGGGATGATGCCAGCAGGATCAAAGGAGTTTGTGGGTATTTCCTTTCCTTGTTTTTTGGGGACTAATCTGTGAAGGACACGGGTTAGCCCTTCCTTAAATGCTGTGTAAATACTGCTGTTTAGCCATCTGGTGCAGGGCTTTGGTGTGTCGGTGTTTTTCTGATCACGGTTTCACTTTCATCAAATGTTAATGCTGATGTTCAGGCTTTCTGCTGCTTCTTCATTCACTGTTGGAAGATTAACTCTTGTTTTTGGAAACATGTCTGTTTCACCTAAATTTTAAAATTTCTTGGCATATACACCTTCATAGTAGTTTTTCCTATATTTTTTATTCCTTTAGATGATCTCTAGTCACTCCTCTTTTATTTCTGATCCTGTTTATATGAGTCCTCTCTCCTTTTTTTAAAGTGATCTGCTTAAAGTCGTGTCAATGTTGTTCCAGTGTGCAAACCATCAGTCTTTGAATTTATTGTTCCTTGGAATCATGCTTTTGGTCTCTGTGTCATTTCAGTCTACTCTGATCTTGGTTATTTTCCCCCTTCAATGTTGTCTGCACTACCTTTCTTTTTGTTCCTCCAGTTCTCCTAGGTGTAGGCTCAGGCGCTCTATTTCAAATGATTCTGTCTTTTTTGGTAGGCCTATATTGCTACAAACTTGCTTCTCAGTACATCATTTTCTTGTGCCATAAGCTCCAGATGGTTGTGAGTTCATATTAATTTCTTTACAAACAATTTTTGACTTCTTCTTTACTCTCATTAGTGACTCACTCACTAGTTCATTGCATGCTATGTGTCCTCCATCAGATTGAGTCTTTCTGAGTGCTTTTCTTAAAATTTCATTCCACCTTCTGTTTTCTGTGCTCAAAGTAAGTGCTTTGCCTGACTGGTTCAGCACAGTAAATTGAGCGCTGGCTACTAACCTAAGTGTTGCTGGCTAGATTTCCAGTCATAAAACATGCCTGGATTGCAAGCCAATTACCCACTCAGGGGCATACAAGAGGAAACAACATATTGATGTTTCTCTACTTCTGTTCTTTTCTTTCTATATATAAATAATAATAAAATCTATTAAAGTGCTTGACATGAATTCCATTTTCTTTAAATTATTGAGGCTTGTTTTCTTTCTGATCATGATACATATACAACAGTGTTCTTGATTTCTCAATATTGACTTTGTGCCCTGCAGTTCTGCAAACTACATTTCTTAGGTCCAGTAGATTTTTCGTCTGGTCTATAGGATTTTGCATGTACGCTCTCATGTGTTGTATCTTTGAAAATCTTCTCTGCACATGTGAAACAAATGTGTATTTTGCATCTCTGGGATGAAAGGTTCTGTATGTGTCAGTTAGACAATTTGATCCAGGGCAATTGTTGATATTGTTGATATCACTATTGTTGATAATACCATTGTTGATGTTTTGTTTGGAAGTTTTATCCATTTTTGACAGTGGCGTGATCAAATCCCCCACTCTAGCTGCATTGACATCAATATTGTTTTAGAACTCCTCGAAGATTTTCATTTTATATTTTGGTGCTCCCCTGTTGGCAGTGTGTTTATTTACATTGCTTATGGCTTTTTGGTGGATTGCTTCCTTCAGTATTAAGAATTGACCTCCTGGGTCTCTGTCTCTGCCCCTTCTTTGGAAGTCTATGGTGTCTGACAGGGTTACTGTTACCCTGGCCTTTCTTTCCTGTTTCCTTGATATATTTGTTTCCAGCTCTTCCCTTTCAGTCTGTGTAGGACTTTGGCTCTGAGGCAGGTGTCTGCTCCACAGAATACATGTGACTCATGTTTTCTTACCTATTCAGCACCTCTTTGTCTTTTGGTTGCAGCATTGAATCCATTTCCTTAGAACATAATTACTGATCTGTGTTTATTCACTGCCAGTTTTCCTCCCCTGTGTTCCTCTCTCTCTCCTTCCTTGGTCTTTCTCTTCTGAAAGCCTATCCTTTAGCATCTTACAGAAGTAGTTTGAGGAGGAATATACTCTCAGACTTATTTTATCTTGCAAATCTTAACTCAGCCTTCCTTTTTCTTTGGGAACCCTGCTGAATGGAGGAGTCTCAGTTGCCATCATTTCGTTTTCATTACTTAGAATATTTCTTATCTATCACTTCTGGCTAGTAGTGTTTCTGTTGATAAGTCAGCTGCTGGTCTTTTCAGGGGTCCTTTGTATGTTACTTTTTGTTTCTTTCTTGCAACCCTAAATATTCTCTGTTCTTTTGGGTGTTGTTCATTGGAATTCTTACGTATTCAAACGTGGGCTCCTTATACATGGACTTCTTTGAGACCCACTGTGTTTCCAGCCATGTATGAGTTATTTGGCTCATCAAATAAGAAATTTGCCCTCATTACAGTTTGAAACAGGTTTACGATCCCTTGCTCTTCTACTTCTTCTTCTGGTATTTCTAGTGTATAGATATCATTATGTTTCACGTTGCCCGGTAATTCCCTTAACCCTTCTTCATTTACCTGAGCCACTTTTTCTTCTCAGGCTTTATTTCTGGGTGTTTTCTGCCCTACTTGGTCCACCAGTTCACTCGTTCGAGACTCTGCATCATGCAGTTGGTTTTGGACTATTTCTACTGTGTTCTTCCATTGAGAAGGTGTATTCTTCATTGTTTATTGGCCCTTTTAATAGTTACTATGTCTCTTTCAGGATAATATAATTTTCAGTGAGTTCATGGTAGTTTTCCTGTAGGTTTTTATAGTTCTCAATAAGCTCATTGAGCTGCCTTCTAACCATTGCTTTGAACTTAATATGAGACAGTTGACTCTCCTGTATTTCATTTTGAACTGTTTCTCTGACTTCCACCTGTCCTCCCATTTGGTATGTGTCTTTAACTTCCCATGGTTTTCTACCCTCTTCTTGTTAGCCTCGGCTTCTTCAAAGCATGTGTTGTAACACCCTGTGTTTGATGTATCAACCACTATGGCCAGAGACCTGTGAGATTCAGTAGTGCAGACTCCTTGAGTCTTTAGCTGCCATACTGATGGTCACTCAGTGCACCACATCTTGTATGCAGTAGTTCAGGCACAATAGGTTGTGTCCAAGAAGCTTCTTCTGCGTCTGCAAGGTTTTGAGGCTTGTTTTCTAGCTATTTTTCAGGTGTTAGTTCTGGGTTATGTGTTCACCAGGGGTTGTACTTCCAGAGTGGTGGTGTGTGGAGGTTAATATGGCTTTCACTTACTACTTCACCCTTTTTTTTATCATTTCTTGCTGCTTCCATAGTTGGTGTTTTCCCACTTCCAGCAGTTACCCTTAGGTTTTGAATTCCCACTGGCTTTTTTATGACATCACTAGCAAGGGGGAGGTAAAATGGACGAAGTCAGAAAGACTGTGTTCTTTTGTGTTGACATAAGAAACATGTAAAACAAGAGGTTGGATGCCCTGACTGGTGTGGTTCAGTGGATTGAGCGTGGGCCTGCAAACCACATGATCGCAGGTCAATTCCCAGTCAGAGCACATGCCTGGGTTGCAGGCCAGTTCCCTGCAGGTAATTCATGAGAGGCAACCACACATTGATACTTCTCCCCTTTTCTTCACTTCTAAAGATAAATAAATAAAAATCACAAAAAGAGGGAGATTGGAATTCCTTTGTTTAAGTTTGATGTTATACGTGCTATCTAACCAAATTGCCACTTGTGGTTGTTGTTGTTCTTGCTGTTGCTGGTGCTGCTGTTGTTTTATATTTCCACCTATTCTCATTTTGGATTTCATTTTTTGAAAAAAATCAAGTTTCCTTGTTCCTTTAAAATTTGTTTGCATTTCTCCAATATTATCACCCTGGCATTAGCCAAAACCACATGCCTCTCTTGTTTCCACCTGCAAGTTGGTTTTCTCCATGTGTTCCTTGTAGTCATTCCTGTAAGACCTCATTCCTTTTGGCTTCAATACTGCCCTCTGGTGACTGTCAGATTGTTCTCAGTTTCATTGTTTTTGGTTATATTGTGCATGCTTTCCTTGTGTGTTTACTGCATTCCAGATAAAGGGGAGATCCTACAGTATGTGTTCCTCACCACCTGGCCTTTTCCATTTACCATAATGCTGTGCCATTGAAGCCTGCTCTTATTGAGGGTAGGGGCTCTTTGTCTCTGCTGCCTCGTATTCTATTGTGTATATGTGCCATGGTATTTGGATCCTCTCCATTTCGGATAAGCTGTTTGGCTACTTTCACACCTCAGCTATTGTAATGATGCTGCTATGAACATAAAGGTGCTTGGCTCGTTGACACTGGGTTTTCAGGATGCTTAGGAGATAATCTGATGAGCAGATTCACTGCATCAATGGGCAGTTCAATTTGTAGTTATCTCAGGAAATTACATCTTGTTTTCTACCATGTCTGTAGCAGTCTTCATTCCCACCAACAGTACACTAGGATTCCCTTTAGTCCAACTCCTTTGCAATTCTTGTTTGCCACTTTGCTTGTGGTGGCCATTTTGACCTGTGTAAAGTGGTCTCTCACTCTAGTTTTATTTTGCATCAGCCTCTTTCATGGTAGTGATGTTGAGCATCTTTTCCTATGCATGTGGGCCCTCTGTATGTCCTCCTGGGGTAAGTGTTTGTTCAATGCATTAGCCCCTTAATTCATTGAGTTGTTTGACTTACCGCAGGGTAACCGTGCATCTTCTTTACACATTCTTGCAGATCGAGTCCTGTATTAATTTTTGATTTATTATTCCCTTGAGAATTCTGAAATGACTTTCAGGGTGTCTCTTGATGGCCTTTGTTCTGATGTATGTTTTCTGATGTAACTATTGCTAACCTAGATATTTTTTCTCCCTGTCCATTTGCTTACAATATTTGTTTTTAGACCTTTCCTTACAGACTGTTTAGTTCTTTGTTTTGAGTTTGGTTTCTTCTAGGCAGTATATGTGTGGGTCGTGATTTCTTACCTATTGAGCTACTCCTTGCCTTTTGATGGGATCATTTATTTCATTTACATTGAAGGTTCTTATTGACAAGTACTCATTTCTTGCTCTTTTCTTGTGTCTCTTTTTCTGTCTCTCACTTTTTTCTTTATTCTTGTCTTCCAGACCCTTTAGTATCTTCTGCAGCCCTGGTTTTGCAGGAAGTGAATTCTTTGAGACTTCTTACACCTGGAAAGCTTCTCAGTGGGTCTTTCATTTTAATTGACAGCCTTGCTAGATAGTGTAATTTGGTTTGAAGGCCCTGGTTCCCATTACTTGGAGTATTTCTTGCTTTTTTTCTCCTGGGTGAAAGTGTTTCCTATGAGAAATCACCTGCTCATCTTATCCAGGCTCCATTGTTGGGTACTTTCTTATTCTATCTTGCTGCCTTTAAGGTTTTTTCTTTGTCTTTGAATCTTGCCCCTTTTATAATGATGTATGTTCTAGTAGATATCTCTGTTGATCTATTTCTTGATAAAATGAATAGAAAATTTCTCTCATCTCTATTATACTACAGGAGAAGAGCAAATGTCAGCATAACTGTTTGCAAAGTAATGAAGGAGGATTTTCTAATATGAGGGAACATATAACATAATTCAGGAAACACAGAGCTTTTCAGTCCAGGGGAACCATAGGCAGCCCACTGCAAAACAAATAATAATTAAATTGGCTAATAACCAAGACTAAGAGAGAATCCAAGGCAGAAGAAAAAAAAAAAAAAAAAAAAAAAAAAAAAAAAAAAAAAAATAACCAAGACAAAAGAAGCAGCTGACTTATCAACAGAATTACTTCCAGCCAGAAGAGATAGATGAGAAATATTCCTTGTAATGGAAAACAAAGGACTGTAACTCAGACTCCTTCATCCAGCAGGGCTCTCAAATAAAAGGGATGTCTGAATGAAGATCTGTCAGACAAAAGAAAGCTCAAAGCATACTACTTCTCAAAGCAGCTCTGCAAACATGCTAAAGGGTTTGCTTTCTGAAGAGAAAGAAAAAGAAGTGAGAGTGAGAGGAACACAGGTGTGAAAAGGTGGCAACCAATAAATCCCATAGATGACAACCTTCAAAGTGAATGGATTCAATGCTGTCATCAAAAGAAGAGAAAAGATGAATGGGCAAGAAATCATGACTCACCAGTATGCTGCCCACCAGACACACACCTCAGAACCAAAGACCTACACAGACTGAAAGAAAAGAACTAAAAAACAAATATTCCAAGCAAATGGACAGCAAAGAACATTCGGGGTAGGGATATTCATGTCAGATGGAATAGACTTCCCTCTGAGGGGGAAAGACACCTAGGAGGTCAATTCATAGTACTGAAGAGAGCAGTGCACCCTGAAGCCATAAACAGTGGACATATACACACCCAACGAGGGAGAACCAAATATAAAATAGAAATCTTGGACGACTTCCAGAATAATTTTCATTGCAGCGCAGTTATAGTGGGGGATCAAACACATCAATGTCAGAAATGGATAGATCTTCCACACAAAATATCAACAATGGTATTGTGGCATTGAACACTGTCCTGCATCAAATGGACTTAACTCATATATAGAGAACCTTTCATCCCAAAACAAAAGATACACATTCATTTCACATGAACATTGATGATTTTCAAAGATAAAAAACACGGTTGGACACAAAACAAGCCTCAACACTTTTCACAATATGGAAATCATATTTAATATTTTCTCTGTCTAAACAAAACTGAAAGTAGAAAGAAAATGGCAACAAAGTCACAACTATCAACAACCCAACTGGAAAACAGAAACAAAAGCCAACTAAGCAAACAGCTACAAGAAAAGAGAATCACAGAAGGGGAGGTCACATGGAGGTTATTAGTTAAGAGGGGAGGAGGGAGAAAGAAGGAAAATATGTAGGGAAAAAGAAGCATGAATGAGAGGTAGAAAATAGACAGGTGGAAGTTAAGAACAGTATTGGAAATGGAGAATCCGAAGAACTTCTATATATGACCCATGGATTTGAACCAAGGGGGTGAAATGAGGGTGGGAAAGGTTGGCAGAGTGGAGAGGAATAAAAGGGGGAAAATGGGACAACTGTAATAGCTCAATCAATAAAATAGAACTGAAAGGAAGAAAGGAAGGAAGATACTAGAGTTACACAGATGGATACCAGAATTTTATATTTTATTCACTGAGTAACTAAAAGAACGTGGTGTTTGATTTCACAGCCAAACGACTTAACCTCATCCTCTCTTCTCCTAAATGTAATGGATTCTAGAACCAGAAATGCTGACCTGTGGTTTCAGGTAATATGAAGCTTTGTGAGTTCCTCCTTTTGCTCAGAGCAAATATCATTGGCCATTGAAAACTGTGTAGCATCAGGATAAACTTGAATGCAGAGCTTCCCAACTGCGCTCACTATGCTGTGAAGGCACTCAAGGTTGTACTTTGTGTCTGCAGTCAGGCACATCAAAGGGAGAGAGAGGGAGGAACACAGCACACTGCCTTTGCCTCAAGGAAATGATCAGATAATTCACTCCTTTGGCTTTATTCTCATGAGCATTATATCTCATGAAAATAGGAGCCTGAGGAAAGGAGGTACCTGACCCTCACGAATGATGAAAAGCTAATGACCACACATTCTATGCCTTGCTGATCTGAAAACTCTGAACAGCCAAGGAGGAAAGATGGTGTATCTATTTTTGTAATTTAAAAGAAAATGTCTAGAATTCAGCATTTCTACCATGGTGATGTTCTATTTCTCTCCTCATCTCTCATTTGTGTGTTTCATTATAATGCACCAAATACATTTATGGCATCAGTACTTTTCTTTCTTCTTCGACTTGCATGCATGTTGTATATATCTACACAGCCTTCAGAGCTTCTCCTCCAAAAACCTGAGCTTTTCTGTCATGAGCAGTGGCTTAATATCAGCTCCCAAACATGCTCCCCTGAAGTACTGCTTTTTGGGCAAAGAGGAAAGTGTAGTTTCGTGCCTGCAGTGCGCATGGTCGTATCCAACAGGTCATCCAGTCTGAACACACCAGTGGTCAATGCCTTAAGAGGAGAGGCTCAGAACCCTCGGAGACCCTTGGGGCTCAGCAAATGTTTTTCTACACCACCCTATTGTAATTCACTGCACTACTCTGTCAGGGTTCATCCCTGACATTTCTCTTTAATACAAACTTTATTTTACATTTTTGCATTTTTTAATTTATTGATGTTTAGTTACAGTTGTCTTACCCTTCCCACTTACATACATACACATATATACATATGTATATATACATATGTGTATGTATGCATACATTAATACATACATACATAAATACATACATACATATAATTTTTCTCATTGCAGGTATCCTAAAGGTATCCCATTAAAGATATCTCATGTCTAGGAAGTTAGCACTACTGAACTTGGTGACAAATTGTCAAAAAATGCTTCAAGCAATGACCCCGAACTTGACTTTTCCTCCAGATCCTGTGTTGGCTCATTCAAGTTTATCATGATACTACACAGTTTTCAATGGCCAATGATATTTGCTCTGAGCAAAAGGAGGAACTCACAATGCTGCATATTACCTGGAACCTATGTCTGTAGACACCTTTCCACCATCTCATTCCAAACAAAGGGATAATACAAACGATAACCCTTTGTTTATATTCCAAGGCAAGACCTACTTACACTTCTCCAGTGAGTTCCCACTTTACTACCCTCTTTAAAACCACAGTGCCCCTTCCTTAGTTCACCTCTATACTTTGTTTTTCCAATGTCTACGCACGTGCTTTGCTCAGATTAAACTTATATGCCTACAAAGCATCTTGCATTTCTCCCTGTTAACAATCATTTCAATTGAATAGGGCCTATGATTGCTACTTTAGATTGCACACTCCACAGTGGCAGGGCTCACCTGTCA